>NC_067226.1:42871414-43228914 GCF_019924925.1 Ctenopharyngodon idella | reverse complement strand
CCGACTTGGTATTAAAGTCTGTAATTTTGACAACACTACTTCATGTTAATCCCTGCTAGCATAATAAAACATGGAAATTATATTGGCCATAAAAATACCCAACCATATATGCAGGATTCCCAGGGGCCATATGACAATGATCAGTTTCTTTTGCCATTTTAGTTAAGCCTTAAAATGTCATCAATTAGATAAAAGGAAACAACCTTGGGTCCACAAAGGCAGGGTGAGTAAGAAACTGTGAGTCATCGGTGAGGTTAATGCCTGACATGAACACCACTGAACATGGGCTGTGTGTAAAAGCATATGGCCTTTGCACCACACAACAGAAGGGTATTGAGGCCTTTGCTCTCATCTCACATTATAAACAAAAGACTGCAGAGAGAAATTAACTGTGATGAATAGATATCTATCCACTAGAAATTATTAGTAAGGTTCTTTTGACCGTGGAGGAAAACTTGGTTGTATGTCTTGGACATTCATTATAGGTATGTAAGCATATGAAGTGGAAGACAAAATCTGCAGTGGTAAATACTTTCAGCAGCAACTTACAGTGGCAATTAGTTTGTCGACGCAGTCTGGTGCCACGCTGTGGAGGTGGGTGAGATGGAACTGCAGGTGGACCTTGTTGTTGAGCATGTCCTGGCACAACGGGCAGCGGAACATGGGCTGCACTGAGTGCTGCGTCATCACGTGCATTCTGAGCCGGTTCAGATCTGTGTTGCTGAACTTGCAGTAGGGGCACTGGTACATCTGTACAATGACAAGAAGGCAGACAGAGAGAGAGAATATTATTTTCTTGAGAAAAGTGGTCAAATCAAGGGCAAAGCAAGACTCGCCTCTCTCCCATGCAGAGAGCAGTGGGCTACTCTGAGAGGCAGACACTTCAAAGAGCTCTCATCTGTCAAATTTCATATTGATTTTTCACCTTTTGCACAATTAGCACTGCAAGAGCAGCAGAAAAGATGTAGAAATATAATATTTTTAGAAAAAAAATGCATGCATAATTTAAAAAGGCCAGCTACATTCTACTACTCTATATTAAAAAGGGCTGAAAACAACATCCTTAGATATTTTGTTAATTAATGGGTACAGTTAATGAGACCTACATGCCTGGGGATTAGATAAGGTCTTTCTGAATCTACTTCACAGAAACAGACAGAGAGAATTCTAAATGTTGCAGAATTTCCTACATACCTGCTCTCCACTGCTCTTCTCAGCGGTCCTGGGTCGTTTCGACGAGAGAGGGCTTTCTGCTGCCTCGGACCTCGAAGAAGGCCGCTTGGAGGGGACCGGGGAATCCGTCTGATCCCTCTCCGATTGGTTGGATGCTGCCATAGACACACAAAAAGATGCATACTTGTCAAAACACAGCACCGATTTGGCAGTCAGGGCATGCAATCAATCAATAAGTCAGGCTTTACAAAAATGAAATGCAGTAAAACACAGTTTTGTGCAGTATGACAATGCACAATGAAAAAATTGTATCACAGTTAAAATGGCTTTTATGAAGCCTACTATGCTGAGCTAAAAAGCAGATTTGTAATAATAAATTAACTTGCTATTAAGTGTAACCTACAGTAAAAGTTCACTGAATGTTGAAACAAAGCAAAGTTCTTTGCCTTCGGTTTGATCAAGGAACACGTAATAGTTTGAAAGAAATATTTATAACTATATTCTCATGTTCTGATATAGCTGCAGCAGTGTGGGAAGTCAGGAACTGGAAATTTAGAGACAGTCTGCAGTACAGTAGTATGTGTGGTCATCTGGACATGGTAACACAACAGCTCTCAGTAAGTGTGCTCATTTGGACTGTAGTACATGAATGGTAATGTGAATTAAACGTATTACTGCCAAATGCCAAATATAGCTTTCAGTATTTCAGTAAAAGTAAACAAATGCTGCGCATGTGGTTCAAATCAGACTTGTGTCATATCACCATATAATATGCTGTCATCTCTCCACTTACAATGTCGATAAAATGGGAAAAAAAGGATGTGGTGTTACTGCAATGAGTAGCATATCTTTCTAAACTGTGATATATAGGCATTGAACTGGAATCAGCCAGGCCGGCAGATTGCTAAGGCAGGCTGCTCCCCCTCCAAACCAATGTAGTCTTTTAACCGCTCCTCCCATGGCACTTAGAAGAGGCAGTGTGCAATGCTTTGACGGCTTGTCTCTCCCTATGTTGGATGTTTAGGACATCAGACACCGGCACAGACATCTAATCAAAACATTAGTTTGCCACGGTGAGCAGCTTTAGGATGCATGCTCTCTCAGATGAAGCCATTTGAAGTGTGGCTTCAGCGAAGGGATTCGCCCAACTTGAAAAGAGTCAAATATACCACAGGCAGCTTCAAAATGTATCAAGAAGAAAGAGATATGTTCTGGTTCCTATTTCGATTCTTTTCCCTTGCTTATTTGCACTTCTCATTGGAATACAAAATTACATTCCCTAGTTATTTAGGTTTTCAGCAAATCTTAGTTTTGCATGAGTTTCACGTTTTGCTATAAGAGAAAAGACTCTTTGCGAACTATCCAAATATGTTAGTCGGATGCTAATATTGAATCTATCACTATTGGCATGGCTCACTAATTTCTGGAAAACAATAAAAAAAAAAAAAAAAAACAACAAACACATGAAATGTGGTCTATTCAAGTAGGTGTTTTTAAGCAAGCTCAATTTCACGTGTTGTTGTCAGTTAGCTCAACTTAAACTGCCATTCCCTGTTGAAAAAACCAGCATGTGCTGGTTAAGTATATTTTAAAGCATGGCAGCTGGTCATGAGCTGGTTTAAGCTGGTCAATTGCTGGTCCTAAGCAACTAGCTCAAGCTCAGGACCAGCTTATAACCAGCTCAGGACTAGCTTAAACCAGCTCAAACCAGTTGCCATGCTTCAAAACACACCTAACCAGCATATGCTGTTTTTTTCAACAGGGTTAGCATGTTTATAGCTAGCTATCTGTGTGCTAGTCTTTTCACTTTCTATACTGACAGAGCGAATCCTAACAACAACAAGCCCAGAGCTTAGCTAACCAGAATGTATCTGGAAACAACAAAATAACAACTGAAGAAAACAAACTGTTTTGGCAATACAGAGCAATCAGAGCACAGAATTAAAAAAAGCCTCATATAAAAAGTAAATCCACTCTAAGCAAGAGAGGGGTCAAGAGGACACACTGTTCACACTGCTAAGGGAAAGAATTCACAGTGAAACTTAAGACGCCCTTCTCTCTCGTCGGCCCATAACGAGGCTATAAAGAGTTAAATTTGGCATGATTTGTCCAGTCCTGAAAGAGCAAATTGAGAGCAGGGGATTGTGGGAAGGGGTGTGGGGGTCAGTTTAAGCCGGACTGACCATGTTCCTTGGGCAGACATTAAAGTGTCAGGTCCAATCATGGCAGGGCAGCTGAGCACTGGCTTCAGTGGGGGGCCCTACTTTGGGGAACGCTGCCTGCTGCGGCTCCCAGAGACTCCCCCAATCAGCCAGTGCTGCCCTATTAGGTCCAGTCATGGCCAATCCCATTAGACACATCCACCAATAAACAAAGGAAATGTTAAACAAAGGAACCTCCCATTTGTTGCCATTAACCTCCACTCTCCGTCCTGGCACTGTCCTGGCCACTTCCTCCTTACTGCACTGCTCCTACTGACAGTGGCAGTCCCTTGACTCTTCCTAACCTCTCTATTTTCTGCTTACAAACATTCTTTCAGGAAACTTCTTTTCAGGTTCCTTGTAGGACATGTTCCTGTTTAGTAACCAAATTGTCCACCAAAACACAGAGTTATTCTTACTACAATAAAACTCTGGAAACTTGGCACTGTCATCAAAAAGAAATTTCTTCAAAATTGCTAACGCTATTTGAAGGCCAAGTTATATTATTGTGTTTTAAAAGTAACTAAGGTATTTTGGTGGAAGCAATGGTTGCATGTTACGTTTTTGTTAGTGAGTGCAGGGATAGAGAGCTAGAGTAGTGGCTAAAGCTACTCTAAAACATAGAAAACTTCAGCTAATGCTTTTATGCTAAATGCATTTAAGATAAATACATGTAAACAAACCAACAAAACAATTGCCTGTGACTCTAAGTATGATTGAAAAGGGGTTAAGTACACTCTTTGAGTATTACTTGCAAATGTGTTATTGTAAATTCTGTCTATTGCAAGTGAATAGCGTGAGGTCAGGGGAGCAGCTGCCTGCCGGAGGCCTGCAGCACGTGTGGAGGGGAGGGCAGCCCGCTGCCTCTGGGCACAGTCGCACCTCGTCACGCCCTGTTAGGACTCCATAAATCTGATCAATTGTTTGCTTTTAAAAAGCCCCAAAAACCCACTTCTGCCACCAAACCCCCGTGACTAAAGCCCAGCTACCGTATCCTGTTTTCTGTTGTCAAGAGACGGAGGGAGAAAGCGGGGAAAAAACATCATCACAGAGCACGCTGGAACAAAATGGAGACCAATAAACAGGCAAAGAAAGTGGACTGTTGGCATGTGCGATGCGTGTGTGTTCGGCACGGTTGGGCGGCCGCAGGAACATGCCTCAACATCTGAGCAGGTCAGATCCATTATTAGAGACCATGACCAGAACCTGATGGCAGGGGTCTCTCTTTCTCTCCCCTCCCTCTCCATGGTCTCCGCTCATGAACCTGGCTATGTGTGTCAGGCTCCGGTATGTTCACTGTGTATTAGTGGTCGACCAGTATGGGTTTTTTAAATGCCAAATCTTGAGAGCAGGGTATTATATTTGTAATACAATGAGACAAAACGTTAAAGGAGACGAAGACAAAATGAATTAACATGTTAAAATGTATTTTTTTAAATGTCAAATATATATTGTTTTAAATGTTTATTGAAAATTTACTATACAACTATTAGCTATTTGTATCAGCTAGTCAAGAGATAAAAGAACAATATTAACAGATACAAACAATGTATAAATAAAGTATTCCCAGATCATAAAACAATCTAAAATGTCCAAATATCAGTCAATATAAATAATCTCAAAATGGATAATTATTGTCTACATTGAAATATTTCAAAATGCCCAAATATCGACAGATGAATCCTCTCGAAATGGTCAAATTTAGGCTGAATAAAATAATTTTAAAATGTTTTAAAACATTTGTGGTCTCTAAATGGCTAAATGTTGGCCCACACAGATAGCATAACTGATATTCAGTACATATCCAAACTTGATTTTCCCTCACAAAAACAGTTACAGAAAAATTACTAGCATTGGGAGCTATATCAGTCTTCCTATATGTGCAGTTCTTGCCCCCTGTGTCTTTTCAAAACCATCCTAATGTAGTATCTGTACATCTGACCTCAATTCTACCATTCAGCAGTAGACTGCGCTTGCAGCAAAACCCACAGAGACAGCGACAACGCCCCGACTTTCATCTGACATCACAAAAGCCAAAGGAGAAGCAGTGAAAAAAGTCTTAAAAGTCAATTAGGTGATTATTAATTCATGGGCCTTTTCCGTAAGCAGGAGGTCTTTTCGTTCTGGAGTGTCCCGTAAGTGAATTGGACTTTGGCACCTTTTCTCAACCCTTGGAGCTGAGCAGCATTTCTCAGCCAGCCAGAGGAGGCTGTCAGTGCTGAGTGCTAAGCCTCTAAATCAGAGACGTGAAGCGCTTTCATGGAAGGGAGGCACCGAACAAGTGTGCGACTGACACGAGCAGGACAGCAATAACGCAACAAGTCCTGCGCCACTGAAAATGTCCACAAATGTAACCACAGCTGCCATCATATCATTACCCAGGTGTCCTTGGGAAGTTGTCTCCTACGAGACTAACTGGACACTGAAAGTGGGCGGACAGGGAAAGAGCAGAAAAATTATTTCTCCTGGCACATAGAGTGCATCATGTGCATTTGCAAAAACTCAGCAGATGTGTTCCCAAGAAGGCGTGGGAAACATCAGGTGATCAGTTCATCCTTACTTTATCTAGCCCAGCTTTTGCTCCTAAAAAAGGCAAGTCTCCACTTGGACATAATGAGTCCTACAAAAAGCCTGACCACTTTCCAACATAATCAGCAGCAGTCCATCAGCATGCTCAATGATGGTTTATGATGGTTAGAGAGGTTTGGTCCTAGTCTACACTGAAAAAACAAACAAACAAAAAAAAAATTCTTTATGAATTAAAGGGATAGTTCACCTAAAAATGAAAATTACCCCATGATTTACTCACTCTCAAGCCATCCTAGGTGTATATGACTTTCTTCTTTCAGATGAATGCAATCGAAGTTATATTAAATAATGTCCTGGCTCTTCCAAGCTTTATAATGGCAGTGAATAGAGGATGAGATTTTGAAGACCAAAAAAGTGCAACCATCCATCATGAATGACAACCACACGGCTCCGAGGGGTTAAAAAAGGTCTTCTGAAGTGAAGTGATGTGTTTGTGTAAGAAAAATATCCATTTAAAAACTAAAATAACTAGCTTCCGGTAATGACCGTACACATGTCAACTTGTGCCAAAAGAATAATCCCTGACGCTATGTAGGAGTATCGTAAGCTTAGACGCCTCTCGCTGTTCAAACAAATAGGGCTGGGCAACAAACTCAAGCTCCTCTTCTCTTATATTGAAATCCTCCAACATTTCTCTCTAAAAACTCTCATTTTAGACTTCTAGTGTTTTGTTTTGGTCTCTCTTCGCTTCGGCGTTCATCGAACGAAAAGTACGCCCGTCTGTCGAAAGCTAGTTATTTTAGTTTGTAAAGTTTTAAATATGGATATTTTTCTTACACAAACACATCGGTTCACTTCAGAAGGCCTTTATTAAACCGTGTGGATGTCTTTTATGATAGATGGTTGCACTTTTTTGGGCTTCAAAATCTCATCCTCTATTTATTGCCATTATAAAGCTTGGAAGAGCCAGGATATTATTTAATATAACTCCGATTGTATTTGTCTGAAAGAAGAAACTCATATACACCTAGGATGGCTTGAGTGTGAGTAAATCATGGGGTAATTTTCATTTTTGGGTGGACTATCCCTTTAATTTTATATTTCTTACCCTATTGACAGATTTTTTTTTTCTTGTTTTAAGTATCTCTAGTCACTGTATCTTGATTTAAGAATGTTTAAATATTTGTACTGGAAACCAAGACGGTGATCAACCAGTATGGTCTTTCTGGGTAAGCTGGTTGACCATGGAACTACCTGTTAGACTAGTTAAAACGGCAGAATCAAAACAACACTTTTTGACCTTTTTGGGAGGTCAAACCTCCTCCATCATTCTCTTGTCTTTCCCGCTTTTTCCCCCAGACCTCACTTGGGCATCTCTATCCCTACTCCTCATGACAGTTCTCCTCCTAGTCCCTTTGCTATTTAACCATTAATACAAAGGAGCGGTCTAACTCCCCAGTGCTATAAGTCATTCACTTTTACCACGGCTAACAATAACCGAATATTATCTTTTTCTGCTCAGTCCCTCCCCCCCTTTTCCCTCCTCTTTTTAATCTGTAGGCCGCGTTGGTGCCCTGAGCAACAAAGGGCTATATTCCATTTCACCTCATATTTCTCAGGTAATTACTCTGCATCAATTAATTTCAAATAAAGAAAATTACAACCAAAGCCTAACGCCAACGCCACTCCATATTGCGGCTTATCATATCACAGTTCCCTTGGTGTATAACCCACTATTAAATGAAAGGACCACCTCCATGGCTCTGCAAAGGAAGTGCCCATGTAGCCCCACAGGCGTGACTGCTACAAAGACAAATTTAAAATGAAGAAATTAAAAGGAGATATCAATTAGTGGACGTGTTATTAATCTTCCAATTGCTAGGCGGGAGCTAACGCCGCAATCACCTTTAGAGGACATACACGCACTGACACACATACATGCAACTCGCTCTCTCTTTCTCAGGACGGCATGCCAATTAGAATATAGGGAGTAAGACTCATAAACACAGGTCTATGTGAGCGCTGGCTCACAAACAAGGACAATTTATAGCCTATTAGTCCTCAAGACAAAAAAAATAATTAATTTAGGGATGACAAGCTTTTAAAGGACACGATATGAATATGCAAACGCGTTGGTGCTTTTAAAACTGCTCTGATTGATGCTTTGTTTCAGAGACAGGGCGTTAGGAAGAACTTCAGTGACATGCTTTTCAGATTGTTTCACTACCTGGTAAATTCATCTTAAAACACCCTCAGGATGATGCAATAAATATGGCATCATAAAAATCATGACAGTTTTCATCCGTATATGTGCCATTTCTTCAGCGATATTCACCGAGTCAGCTGACAACCCTGACAGCTACGGTTGCATTTACTACGATTATAACACACCGCGGCTACAGCCCCTGTCTATTCACATCAACTCCTGTAAAATCTATTGATGGACATCAAGGCCATGAAATAATGCTGGAGATGGAAGCCGCTCCGCTTGCAATACACTTCCTCCGCGTCCAGGGGGTGCTAATGTTCACCTTGCAGTCAGAGGACAATTATTTTGCTGTCCTTCTCACTTCTTTCCTGTACACACACACAGTGGAATACATAGACACAAATACACACCGTCCCCTGTGCATCCAATTACTGACATTCATATATTTAAGTAAATGTATAAGGCAAAAGAGATGGAACCAATTTGGAGGGCCGCTGCTGCCGCGATAGCATCTGACCTGCATCAGATTATTTTTCCTCCCTCACTATAACCCCAGTGATTTGAAAGTTGGGGGTTGAGAGGATATATTCATAAACCTGCTGAGGACGCCCTGCCTGTAAACCACCACCTATATTTATGTTACACATTTCAAATCATATCGTGGTTGCTCCTTCAGTCCTTAAGTAAATTAACAATTCTGCTCATCTCTTTCAGCTCCACATTGTCATGAATCCTCCCATTCTCTGTCCATCCGTAACTTCCTCTATCCTTATTTTCTGCCTCATATCCACCCTTCTTGCTTTAATAAAGCCCAATCATCCCATTGTACTAATGCTAACCCTGTTCACCCACTGGATCAGGGCTCACCTTTTTTAAAATGTTCATATATGTGACCCTGGACCACAAAACCAGTCATAAGTCGCACGGGTATATTTGTAGCAATAGCCAACATTACATTGTATGGGTCAAAATTATCATATTTTTCTTTTATGCCAAAAATCACTAGGATATTAAGTAAAGATCATGTTCCATGAAGATATTTTATAAATTTCCTACCGTAAATATATAAAAAATATATTTTTGTGAATGGATATGCATTGCTAAGGACTTCATTTGGACAACTTTAAAGGCGATTTTCTCAGTATTTTAATTCCAGATTTTCAAATAGTTGTATCTCGGCCAAATATTGTCCTAATCCAAACCATACATCAATGGACAGCTTATTTATTCAGCTTTCATATGATGTATACATTTCAATTTCAAAAAATTGACCCTTATGACTGGTTTTGTGGTCCAGGGTCACATATTTATTAACAAATACTTTTGGAAGGCTTATACTAACTTTAAGGATTAGTTCACTTCAGAATCAAAATTTCCTGATGATTTACTCACCCCCATGTCATCCAAGATGTGTATGTCTTTCTTTCTTCAGTCAAACATTGCAGGATTTTTCTCCATATAGTGGAATTCACCAGGATACAACAGGTTGAAGGTCCAAATTGCAGCTTCAAAGGGCTCTACACGATCCCAGAGCCGAGGAATAAGGGTCTTATCTAGCAAAACGATTGGTTGTTTTCTAAAAAAAGATAAAAATTATATAGTTTTTAACCACAAATGCTTGTCTTACACTAGCTCTGCAATCCGCCACGCATTACGTAATCACGTTGGAAAGGTCACGTAGGCTGAAGTACTGACCCAGTGTCTACAAAGCGAACGTGCAAAGACTAAGTCAAACAGCCTTTACAGAAAAAGGTAAAACAAAAATGTCAGACAATTTTAAAGTTGGAGGAGAAAATAAGATGGAGTTTTTCGTGACCTTTCCAACATGATTACGTAAAGCGTGGCGCATCGCAGAGCTAGAGCAAGACGAGTATTTGTGGTTAAAATGTATATAAAATTTTATTTTTTTTTAGAAAATGACCGATCGTTTCGCTAGACAAGAAACGTATCCCTCGGCTGGGATCGTGTAGAGCTCTTTGAAGCTGCACTGAGACTGCAGTTTGGACCTTCAACCCATTGCACCCTGGTGAAGTTTGAAGACCCTTAATTTCTGAAGAAAGAAATACATAAACATCTTGGATGACATGTGGGGTGAGTAAAATTATCAGGAAATTTTAATTCTGAAGTGAACTAATCCTTTAATCTATGTGTTGACATGCTTAAAAGATACCCATCATGCACAAGCTCACTCTACATGCACTAAACGAGAGCCATCAGGATCGGCTACGGCTCAACTCGGATGGTGCCAACACGCTCGACCTGAGTGTCATCTGTGAAGCAGCCACACATTTCAACGCTCTGTGTTCGCATGACTAGGATGAGAGGAAAAAGTTCAACAACACTAATGACAGACCCTAATAACAGGCCAGTCAGACAGTGTGACTCAAATCCGCTCGGATGCGTGCCTTTAAATAACAGGTTAGCCACGTCCCCATCGCGGCAGAGTCCAGCGGCTCAGCATTGACGCATTCTCCACACACATTCTCAGACAATCTCCAGCCAAAACAAGAGTGCCTCTGTTTACTAAAAGCATTCCAGTGCTTCCCAGGCAGGGTTCAGAAAGCCTCTCGTAGCGCCGTCTCACGCCGCTCTGTCCGTCAATCATGAAAGTGAGTTCTAAACACGATTAGAAGAAGAATATAAAAGAGCTTCCATTAAAGCAGCACCAGTATCTTAGATCACAACACCGCCAGGTTTCACTCTTCCACCCCCGTCACTCCTTCCTCCCCTCTCCACCTCTCCTCAGACATCAAACGGCACCCTAGACCTGGCTTCCTAATGCACGCTATTTTTAACTAAGCGTTCCTAATAAGCTGCTGGGAAGCCTGTAAATTTTTCATATGCAAGCACATCTTTCCTTTGTGAAAACACAGAAACACACTTATTTGGTGATTAGCAACTGACAGGGGGAGGAAAAGAATTGAATATTCTTGTATGGAATTGCATGCCTTTCAGAAAAAGACGCAGGGCTCCTAATGCGCATAGTCGTCTTCTTCGGCACCACAGGTAACGTCTGAATTATTAATCAAACAGCTCATTTTAATGCTTTTTAAAGTGCTTTATTTTGATGTGTTAAAATATACTTTTAGCCATTTTCAGGCAGGCGATGCATATCATTATTTCTCCCCATCAAAGCTGAGTGGCACTCGCTCAAAGTGCACAAACAACTCAGCCTCATTTAAAATGAAAGTTGCAAAAAATCAAACGGCGCTTTAAAAGATTTGTCTTCAAATGAATTTTTTTGCTGTAGTTTTGGAATTTAAAAAATAATGATAATAATAATGAAATGTGGAACATGCAAAAGACTAAAATGGTTTTTCCTATCGTGAGGAATGAAGTTATATCCGGTCGCCTGTGAGGCACAGCTGTAGTGAAAACACTTGTTCCAGACAGGTGTTCGCCCGGACTACTTCCACCTCACAATCAAACGTCTTCTGCACTGGCACCAATTGAACTCCTCATGAATGGAACTTCAAACGCAAGATGGCAAGCAAAAATGGACACCCAACACATTCAGACCAGCACACACCTGTCGAAGGACATGACTAATGCTCAACGTCCAAACTGCACATGCATGCATATATACTGATGTGTTTCCCAAGTTCCCAACCATTTTTTGTTCATAATATACATTCATTGAGACCAAACCATAAGTGCTTTCCTATTAAACCATATTATTCTAGATATCATTTAGCAATATTAAAGTCACCTAATAAATAAAATAGAAAAAAAAAAAAAAAGAAGAATCGATACTGTGCAGCCAAGTAGTACATATATATGTGACCCTGGACCACAAAACCAGTCATAAGTCGCACGGGTATATTTGTAGCAATAGCCAACAATACATTGTATAGGTCAAAATTATTGATTTTTCTTTTATGCCAAAAATCATTAGGATATTAAGTAAATATCATGTTCCATGAATTTCCAACCCTAAAAATATCAAAAATGTATTTTTGTGAGTGGATATGCATTGCTAAGGACTTCATTTGGACAACTTGAAAGGCGATTTTCTCAATATTTAAATTTTTTGCACCCTCAGATTCCAGATTTTCAAATAGTTGTATCTCAAACAAATATTGTCCTATACTAACAAACCATACATCAATGGGAAGCTTACTTATTCAGCTTCCAGATGATGTATAAATCTCAATTTCAAAAAATTGACCCTTATGACTGGTTTTGTGGTCCAGGGTCACATATTCTTCTAAGAGTGTCAATCAACATGATTAATCATGATTATTTATTTTAATTAATTCATTTTAATTATTATTTATTCAAATGTTATATTTTTTGTATTGGTAAGATATTTAAGTATTTTTGATAGCTTTAAATTAAAAAAAAAAAAAAAAAAAATCTTTTTAAACTTCCCTCTGCACTTTATTAAATATATGGGATTGCAACTTTTTGTAACAATCTTGACTGCGAGACACCATAGAGGTAGTCTTAATCGAGATTTTAAAGAATATAGTGTCATTTAATTTACATTACAATCATCCAAATATCTGTTTTCTAGTTAACATTTTCATTAGTTAACATGAACTAACAATGAAAAATAATTCTAAAACATTTAAAGTTGTCGTTAATTTCAACATTTACTAATGCGTTATTAAAATCAAAAGTTGTATCTGTTAATATTATTTTAGAGACCTGAGCTGACATGAACTAACAATGAACAGCTGTATTTTTATTAGCAAATATTAACAAAGATTAATAAACACTGTAACGAATGTATTGTTCATTGTTAGTTCATTTTAGTGCATCAACTAAAGCTAAGCCAACTAACAGAACTAAAGTTTTATCCCCTTTTTTAATGCACAGGTACATATGACTATAGTAACAAACCAGAGGCCAGTTGACGCTCTCACACACACACACACACACACACACACACCAGCTCGTAACGTAGCACGTGCTTCAGGCCCTCGCAGCTTTCCGAACACATCAGCAGCACAGCAACGCACCACTGATCTCCACTTACACCTCCACAGGCCTCTCTCTGCTCTCCACTCCACTCCAACACCCCAGGCAGCCCCCCTCCTCTTAAACCACACCTCTCTATGAAACCTGACACCTGCACCTGCCACAACCGCCCCCAATCCCCGCCTGCAAAATACTCCTATCTGATCGCATTCTTCAGAGGTGTGTGTGTGTGAGGCAGAGAACACGGTCACATGTGTTTAGACACATGGCCGCTCTGTAACTCTGTACGTAGGCCCTGGCTTGTTTTTGTCACTTGACCAGATTCGCTGTAATCAGGGATAATTTTTTCCTGGGAATTCCAACTCAATCCTCAGGGGTGAGAAATAAAACATATTAAATTAAGCTTGATTCTTGGAAAAAAAAAAAAATAATAATAATTTGAGCTTCTTAAAGTGCACTGACGTATCTGTGGTAAAACATCACCTTATTTAATAAGTCACACCACTGGAGCTGTGGACTATAAAGGTTGCTCAGTGTCTAAGTGAAAAATCTAACAGCCCCCTGTTATATTAGTGAATTGGAAAGATAGGGCTTACCTGTCCCTTTGGTGAGCTCCCTCTCCCCCCCACTCTCTCTGTCTTTGGTTTGGTCCTCCTGATCTGTGGTGGTCTCACTGGCAGCCTCCACATCCTCACTCAGCTCTCCTGAAGGGGGAGGAGAGGATGGGATATGTAAATCAGCACTCCATCAGAATTGGTGGAAGCACTTAAAGGGACGGTAGCGTTTTTTTCTATAGGAGCGCACAACAATTACATTCTCTTACAAGCATTTACAAGGCTACGAGACAAAGCAGCTGCTTCTTCTCCTCTACCATACACGCAGGACCATATAATTACAGAAAATACAATTGCGAGATATATATATATATATATATATATATACACACACACTTGCATTTTTCTGTAATAAAGTATTTGTATCTCCAAAATGCATTTGCAGAATTATATATTTCACTCTTTTTAAGCACATGATTATTTTCATGATGTCTTATATTTTTGATGGCATCATTTTATAGAGATTTCATTTAAAACGAGCCTCGACTCCACAGTTATAATTCTTCATTTATGCAGGACCATGACACAAATATCTTTATGGCTTCCTCTGTTTAATATGAACATAAAACTGCAGCAAACCGCACACATGTGGTAGAGACATACACACATTTTCCACAGCGGCTCTGAGCATGCAGACAGGAAAAATAATTGTGCGAGTTTCGAGAGAGAGGAGAGTTTCTGCGCGTTGCTCTCTCTAGTACCTCTCCCAACGTTCATAATTACAGTCCCTTGCTGCAGTTTGCTGCGGGCCGCTCACCAATATCGGTTTAAGTTCATTTTTAAAACCCAAGGTAATGCAAAGGGGGAAAAAAAAAATCATAAATATTTAAAACTCAGCCCGCAATTCATTTTATTTTGCCAAGTCAAATGCCGAAATCCCCTGTAACCATCTTAAAAGCCCCCTGTTCAATATATTAGGCCATTTAAAGGCAGCGAACTCCCAACAATGGATCTCCAATAATGCCATGTGTAAGTAACAGAGAGAAGATGCTGAAAAACAGATAATAAAATGGGCATCAATCCTTTTTATTCCCACCTCGTGCCCCCCGAGCACCCCCTTTTCCCGGGCCGAGCTTGTTTAAAAGTACCGTGGCTAGCACACACAAACATTGATTTTGCAACAGTAAAGTCCGTGGCAGTCAATAAGCCTTATCAGTTATTACACAAGTCAGCTAATTCTCAGCAAATGTACTTAAATGTTCTTTTGAAAATGCCTCCCCCTGCACTCTACACTCTATCAGGTGGGTTATTGATGTATCGACAGGACAACAACAGCCGTTGAAATATCCTGTTCAAATATTCATCTCCACGCTCAAAGAGAGCTATTCCACGACAACATTCAAACCCTTAACTTAAAACAGCTTTTATTGTCCAATAACGTTCCAGCCACTTTAGAAGCCCGCCCGGGACGCGACTTGAATCCGGACCAGCCAGTTCCAAAAAGCTGTGCCGCAATCCATTAAAGTTTATTCTCATCAGTGTTCGGTTTCTAGAACTGTTAAAGTACAACCTCAATCCATCATTCTTCAAAAACGCTTTTTTGGTCTCTGCGTGAACATGGAGCGGCGTATTTAATAAACGCCTCCGCCATAACTCTCTCGCTGCGAGTAATACATCAACATCTCTAAACATTTCCATCTCCTTGACTTAATGTGCTACAAGAAACCATTTGAGTGTGAGCTTGTGTGTGTGTGTGTATCTAGAGCAGTTAAAGCCATTTACATCTGATGGTCTTGTGTGGATTGCTATGTGTAATTCTGCATTTTGTTGCACTGTTTTAATTATTGATGCACCAAGAGGAAACACGACTGGGGCAGACCGTTTGCCAAAGCCTACAATCGCTGTGGTTTCCGCTGTGGCATTCTGGGAGAAAGTAATTACACAAGAAAACACTAGTATACGGAGTCTTCCGTACACTGCAAGGTTATAAAACTACATGTGTTAATTCACAAGAGCAGTTTTTCAGCATAACAGGCAAATTATTCAATAATAACCTACAGGAGTGCAGATTCGAAGGAGGCGGTAGATGAACAGAGCTGTTGTTCATTTCATTTCAACAGTCTCATTTTTCTAAAAACAACACTAAAGCTTTGTAAAGCAAAAACACAGTGATTTTGCACAAGTGTTCGGTGTAGATGAAGCACCTAGCGCTTGATCGCAGTATGGATTATGCAGTTAGGCCATATTACCCAAAGCACACACTGATTCTGTTTAAATGACAGCGGAATAACTGCCTATATATACATATAGAAAATTTCATTCTTTCAAAAACGTGCCTGTTTCTGTTATGTTCCCAAGGCAACCAGCAATTTCCGTTCTCCACAACCCAACATTACCCAGCATTGGGCTGAGAAATGGGCTGGAAAGGCAAAAAAAAAAAAAAAGCAACATGCAGTCTAGATAAATCCACCTTCACCAGGCTGGGAATTACTATATGATACGGAGTCAGAAGCAGCCAGATTACAAAATAATCCCCAGGTAGATTTTACACCTCTAGAAGAGCCGTCGCCAGTGTCTAATTCCTGCTCCAGCACACTTGCGTCTCTTAATAGGGAGTCACTTCATGCAACAGCTGCCACCCTAAAATCATCTCTCACCTTTTTCTCATCAACATCTCGCTCCCTGACTGTACGCCGGCCACCCTCCCCCCAGTAGTACTCAGATAGGTAGACATTTAATTCCACCCATGGCCGTGTGTCTAAGAGGCAAATGAATGTGCCTATTCCTCATCTCCGCCACCACCGCAGTACACAATGATTAAACCCGGGCCAGCCATAATTAATGAAAGGTCACAAGTGGCCTTAGAGTAGGCTGCAAATGAAAGGACCCACCCAGATGTAGTCATAGATCTGGCCTGGAAATAGATTAAGAGGAAGCACTCGCAGCTATGGCGAGAGGCCATTTGCTAACCCAAATCCTAAAAATGTAAAGGACAATACCCTGAAGGTTAGGCTTTCTAATTAATCGTCCTCATTAACCCGTCCTCGTACAGTGATATTAAACTTTTGCCTTAATCTAATCACGCCAACCGAATAAGCCCACCGCAGCGCCTGAAATCACAAAGCACGTCTGTTCTCTGAGGAAACACAATACCACAACATTTCAATGTGGAGGGATACAGAAAATGGACTTTAATTTTGTACGGAGGTCGTCTCGGCGGACTCAGAAACGCATAATGTGTGAGAGAACTGCAGATGAAACATTCAAGTCTCTCCCAGCATGCAGGATCTCACATTGACCTATAGGTGTCACCCTATACAAGCAAGGAAGAGAAATTGGCAAGACACATACACAGCAGATGAAGGCAGAGAGGTTAGAAAGGCACAGACAAATATATACAGAACGCGGACAGAGAAATATGTGGAGATGACAAAAGCAGATGCTAGACAGGAAGTCAGCGCCAAGCGATGAGACTCAGAAGACAGTGCGATTACCTTCAGATGAGGCCGAGCTGCCTTCCCCCGTTTCCCCAGAAGAACGGTGATTACACACATACTAATCATACTGACAGGCACAAACCGCCAAATAAATAATACATGCTAACCACTGCTTCATCCAGCCTCTCCTACCCAGACCGTAGGGCCGGTGTGCGTATTCATACCACAAACCCAGCATCGAACTCGTCAGAAATCAGCTTGGTGCTCTCGAAAACACATTGAGGGACCGTACCTGAGAAGCTCTTGGGATCCTCTGTAGGTCTAGCATTGGCTCGCGAGGCGAGTCTCTGGCCTGCCTCGCTTCACCTTTCCTCCAGCCAGAGCGCAGTGTGAGCCAGTCTCTCTGTGAGCGGCTGCTCTTTCTCATTACTCTCATTAGGATTACTGAAGCACTGGTTATCATTTTAACCAGGTGTCACAGCGCACATCACTGTAAATCTGTGGGGCCACATTTCCCCCTCCGTCTACCTCTTTCTCCCCCTCTTTTTGCCCCACAACAGACAGCTTCCTTGTCTTTAACGCTGCACTGTTGGATAAAAAAGCAATCTTATTTCACACCTCACGGACTCTATCTCTCTCTCCCTTGCTTGTCCTGTTTTTTCTTTTTTTTTTTCTACGAGATCCCCCTATGGCCCCCCGCCATCCCCTCCCGCACCCCTTCCCTATATCAAAGCTGTCCTGACTTCGGAGAGCGCGGTGTAAAATGAAAGTGACAGAAGGGTTCTGCGGGACAATGGGACATAGGCTTCATGCTGGGGGCTTTCACGCTTTGTCCGCTCCTCATATCAGCACTTCTCCGGCCCCGTCCGTGCCCCTCCCACCCCAAACAGGACCCCCCTCTAAACCACAACACACAAAAAAACACTGCCTTCGTCCCAGACCAGCCATGATCTGTAGATGGGCGAAAACCCTTCTGAAACTGTCCACCAAAAGCACTATATATAATATGTGAGGAATAATTAATGATTGTCCGCTGAATTTTTAAAATGAAAAGCAGATCAACGTAGCAGTCCGGAATAAAATTCACTTATACCACAGTTACCACATGTATGTGTGTACATAAGCTGTATATTTGACATTTTTCGTCCTTAACATGCTCTTGCATTGCCCCACTTCTGAATCTTTCTTCACTAGTTCAGAAAAACATGCAGAGTAAACGTGAAATTTCATGTCGTGAGGTTATAGAAAACTAATCAACACCTTGGAATATCTGTCAACCAATCAGAATCAAGAATAAAGTAAACACTAAAAAATATAAACACACAAAAAAAAAATGTTTTCCAGTCAAAGCCACTTCACTACTACATTGTTTTAGAAAATAAATGCTGTGAGCAAACCTAACCATATAATCTTGACATGAAAAACAATTTCATGACAAAATATTTAAGCTGCTCGCCAAAACTGCTTTTGAAGCAAAACAGTTCATGCACTCAAAACAATGCACTCTGGGTAAACCCCTCCGTCACCATAAACACAGAGCGTGAGTCAGGCAAACGTCAGCGAGACCAACATAGTACGCATGGTGACCACACTCCCAAGCAACGGCAACACCCTCCCTCTCACGCACACCCCAAAACACTAGGACGAAAACAGGACAACCTCACTCTCAAACAAGCACACACTCACCTCGAGCACGAAAAAAGAAAAGCTAAGTACCTCTTTGGTTTAAAGGGCCGTGGCTCTGTATCGGAGCGGGGCTGAGTTATGTGCTAGATTCCTGACCTGCCTTCCAGAAGCCATGGCGTTCGCTCAGCACTGGCCCTGTCGTGACCCCCAAATCTAAATGTGAATGAATACTTTGTGTCTCCATGGGGCTGTGCGCCAGAGGGGGGAGGCGCAGGAGGAGGAGGAGGAGGAGGAAGAGGAGGAGGGTGGGCTAGCTAACAGCTAGCAAACTTTAAACAGCAAGTTGATCACAAACAGAAGGGAAAGCTCACTCTGCCTTAGAACAAGAGGTTCACGTCGCCCCTCCCCCGTCCTTCTCCGTCTCGCACCCGGCTCTCCATACACCCTCCGAGCCGACCCCACACGCCCTCTGCGCAACACTTAATTTGATCCCCCAAGCCTTTCAAAATCATTGGCCATTTCAGTGGACGGTGCAGTCCGCTGCGGAAGGAGACGGCTAATCAGGGGAAATCGAATTTACACCGGCACTGTCAAATCCTCCTCTTCTAAACAGACATCATTTCGTTTCAATACCTGATGTGACATCGCATCACAGGCATGACATTTCCAATAGCTTCTGATCTGTGCCTGTCATCATGAGGAAGTGACTTGAAAGTGACATATATCACACCGTTCGCACAAAATTACAGTGAAATACATAAATAAACAGAAGGCAGTTTTACCGTGTTGGAGCTGTTCGCATAGGACGCATGCCTGCATTTTGTCCATGCTTTTTATAATTGCTTGTCTATGTACACATGTCAGCTGAATGCCTTTGGGCATTGAGCCACATCAAGATGCAATTTTTGGTTCCCACTTTTTTTTGTCCAATAAACATCCATGATAATGTCCAGTCATTTTTTTTTATTACTTTAAGAGAATTTTTAAAAATCATTTTTATTCAGATTGAATCGCTAATTAATCATTCAGAACATTTTGTGTGTTGAATTGACCAATTTATTAAAAAAAACTTAAAAGAACAATTCAATCCCATTAAAAATACATATTTTTTTAATAATATTATAATATAATATAATATAATGAACGTATTAATCTTAAATGTTAATTTCAACATTTACTAATACATTTTTCAAATTAAAAGTTGTATCTGTTAATATTATTTAATGGATCCAAGCTAACATTAACTAACAATGAACAGTCATATTTGTATTAGTTAACTTTAACAAAGATTAATAAATACTGTAACAAATCTATTACTCATTGTTAGTTAATGCATTCTTGTAAAGCGTACCATAATAACTATAGAAATTTTCATGACTTTTATTTTAAAATTCCAGGCCATAGGAACCCAGATTTTTAAAGATTTTAAAAACAAATTATGGATAAGTATTTAAAGTACAATCAAAACATGGATGATTTTTCAAGCTCTCAACTGTTATATACAGTCAAACCAAAAATTATTCAGACATTTTTGATATTTTTGATATATTTTTACAAGTGGGTGCAGGACACTATAGTCAATTTATGTAAGTGAGCATAGCAAAATAAAATAAACTGTGACATATTATACCCAAAAATTCTTCATACAGTGGACTACCAGTAAAAACGAAAAATTATTCAGACACTTTGACCTGACCATGTTTTGCTTAAGTGTTATCTGACATAATTAAGATTATTTTTTTCTGACACAGTTTAACTCTGAGATCTTGTCATATTTTATTACCATTTTTTTTAAACTATAGTGAATAAACTGTGGTTCAGGTTTAGGTGTCTGAATAAATTTTGGTTTGACTGTATATCTACAAAAACTACTGTATCAATACCATGGTACAGTCATGGCATGAAATGATAATACCACTGGGAACGCTGGTCTCCACAATGTACGTGATTTTAGGTTTTACCATCCTTGCGGGGACATTTGTGCACACAGGAGCCATTAGGCAGTGTTTGACAGCAGTCTCTCAAACACAAAACGCATTAATAGCAGAGTAGTGCGCTGTGCTTTTTTCTGCCCTGCACTCTGTGAGGTTGAAAGGGCCGCATGGACGTTGCTCTCCTGCGCCTGGAGACATTTTGCTGCACAAAGGAGAGAACAGACTGTCAGAGCGTCCCTCAACAGCCACAGCACCGCACTACTGGCCTACTGCTCTCGTTCTACCCTAACCTATCTTTTCCTTCTTCATCTTTATCTCATACTACACTGCTTTCTGTTATTTTGAGACAGGAAGAGGAACGTAAGGAGGACAAAAAATAAAAAAAGTCAAGAAGGGCATCCACATCCAGTCTGATATATTCACCAGTGGCTCGGAAAATGTGATGGTACAGTTGTGACAGCCGAGCGGATACCCCCCTCCCATTAAGGGCAGGGGCTTGACGGCGCACTGAATATGTATAACCCAGAAAAAAACATATTGATTTTTCATTTGGTAAAAAGGGACATAAAAATCATATAACCTGAAACTGTCACAGCTCTTCTGTTCATAGCTCATCTCTCCTCGTGTACGGCACTGGCCACAAACTCAATTTAATTACCAGGTGGAGTGTTTGCATACAGAGAAACAACATACGACTGCATTTGTAACAGAATTAAATGTGATATTCGACTTGATCAGTCATATTTGATGTGGAAATGCATGTGTTTGAATGTGAACACAGTGCTAATCTACAAACTGTGACGGAAGCGAATAAACACTAGTTTTTCTCTAACGAAATTCAGATGTCATTATATCACATTTCCCCTTTGTGAGAACACAATACAGTCGCTGCTTTTCATATTCCATGCTTTTCATATTTCATATTCAAATGTTCACTATTAAGGTGGATACTGCACATCAACCAACATGCCGGGCTTCCTACCAAAAAAAAAAAAAAAGTTTGACTGTGAACTTGTGGAGGTCCAGCAAGGTTTGTCCAATGTTTGTATAAGCCAGAGCCTGTCCATTAACAGCTACTTATCTGTTTACGTCTCTCTTTAGACTGCTCTGCCTGGTACAGTGGGACGTCTGAGAAAGATCTCCGCCTGTCGATATATTGAGCGTGGCATTTGCATATCTTTGTAGTGCATCCATCTGCCTGTGGATCACTCTGTAGAGGTATTAGCTCAGAAAATCAATGCGGTCTGAACGTACGCACGTATGTATGTAGCGTCCACCTTGGCGTGCGGTCGTTACGGCGTAAGCATGTTGCTGCTCGCGGCTCCCGTGTGGATAATGCAACACGAGTCCACGTTCTTCAAAAAACAGACATTAAGTAAACACAAACTCAAACAGGGCAGCATCCCGCCATAGGTGGGCTCTGTACGCACCGAGGCGTTCTGTAGGAAAAGTGTGTCCTGCAATTGAAGACCCTGTGTAGCACCACCCGCTTGTTTATGTCAGCGGACCAGGAGATAAAACAGAATTTTTAAGGTTTATGAATACCAGATGACTTAATCAATTTTATTTTAGAAATATAAGAGTGGGGTTTATATTGATGTGTTTGAGCCCTGGGATTTCACTGCGCCCTCGCAGCTGGGAAGGACGTGAGAGGTGTGGGAAGAGCCGCCCGTGTGTAGCGTTCATAAGTTAAGTCGGGTTGTGTTTAGAATAGCATTCTAGTATGTTATTTACTTTTTCTGCAGTATGCAGTGCAATCTAAAAAGTACTTCAGGGGACCTGTTACCACAACTTAAATAAATGCATGGTTGCAAGTAAAAAATTTTAATTTATTGATTTAATAAACCTTTTAAGTTGCAAATATTCTTTTGTTGAGTTCTGTTGATCATTACATCAACTTAATATTGTCCATAATTTAAACTCAAATTTCTGCGTTAATTGGCTTTTTTTTTTTTTTTTTAATTAGGTTGTAGTAACTTAATAAAATTGTCTTGATAACCTCGAAAATTAGGCAGTGGATTTCTAGTTCCCAGCATGCTCTGCATAGGACTGGATAAGGGGAATAAATGTTGAAATTAAGTGTTAATTTATTTGTTTTTAGTGAAGGGAAAGACCTGTTAGTGTTTAATGCAGTTATGTTTTACTTTTAAAAAAGTTTCTGTAATGTTGAAGTTTTTGTGGTTATCATTGTGCTGGAGAGTAGAAACATGAAGGTAAACACTACATTGACTCTATAAGCAATGACTGCGCTAATGCCAGTGACAAGTAATATCTTACTTGTTCATTAAATATACATTTTAAATACGTTATGTTAGCATGTGCTATGATAGCTGTTGATTTGAACTGAAATAGATGAGATTATTTGCTTCCAGGGCTACATCTCTGGTAGTTGGAGCAACTTAATTTTTTTGAGTAATCAACTTAAAAAATTTTTGTTTATGCTACAAATTATTAAGTTCCTCTAACTCAATGTAGCTTGTTGGTTGAACGTAAAATCACTCAAAAATTGATACAAACTGTTGCGTTAATTATTATTATTATTTTTTTTTTTTTTTGTGTGTGTGTTGAGCCAACACATTTTTTTAGAATGTAGTGTACTGTGGATAGTGTGCTAATTTGTTGGCCATGGAATACCAACATATATGCAAAAATCATACAGCGCAGAATGTTATATCCCTATATCTGACAATTCTTTTCCAGTGAGACAAGCAAACTGGAAGGAATATCCACATGTTTTACTTTAATCCTTCTTGGCTAATCAGACTGCCAAGTAGTTTTTGGAACACTCATTTTTACACAGAAATTCAATATTTTTTTGGTTTCACTTTATTTTGAAGGTCCATTTAACACATTCTGTTGACTATAAGTAACGTTGCACCTACATGTCTACTAACTCTCATTAGATTGTTAGTAGAATATTAGTAGGCTGGTAGGGTTAGGATTAGAATAAGTTGACATGTATTTGCAAAGATACTTATAGTCAGTAGAATGTCTGTTGGGGGAGTATCTCAATAAAGCTTATTAAGAAGACAGTCTACTAATTCTCTAATAAGAGTTAGCTGACATTGAGTTGTAAAATTACTTATAGTCAACAGAATGTTTAAAAGGTACCATCAATTTAAAGTGCTACCATTTTTTGTTGTTGTGATAATACTGTAGCATTCTACTTTTTTTTTCACATACTATTTTTGAAAAATAGTAGGCAGTGTGCAGTATGTAGTAAACAGTACACCAGCATTCCACTCGGAACACAGCCAGGCAGAGGCAGCGGTGTGGACACACAGAAAAGCTTCCCCCTGCACACACACACCGGATCGCTGCAGTTCCACCCCCAGTGGCAGCTAATAGCAATCCGCTACAGAAATCCAATCTTTACGTCGTGCAGGCACTTAAAACAAGCTCAGTACCGCCACCAGTTATTGAAAAAAAGGGAAATACGGTTCATCCGTCCCACTTTCAGGCCATTTTCTAATACAAATCAAACACTTGCTGCTCCCTTCCTCCATTTGTCTTTCTTTCTGGGCCTCTTTGCATAACCCATCCATTACGTTCACATGAAATATGAAAAGGCAATATCCTCTCTGTGTTTGTACTGAAGCGTAATGCGATTGTGTTGTCATTTATAGGAAATAATCGCAAACCTCTCTTTCATTTTCCAGTTCAAATAACCATGAAAAATTAGCCCGCAATGTCAGGAGGGACAACAAAGGAAAGCGCGCAGACTATCGCTTCACCACTGCGCTTGACATTTCTCCTTAATAGGAAAATGTCTGGTTGCTTCTATCTATCTTTTTTTCGTTACAAATAAAGCCTTTTCTCTTTCTTAATTAAAAAGTTCTGCACTTTGATCTGAAGAATCTCGCCTTGCTCACTCTCTTTAGTGACAAAGAGGCGTTTGGGTCAACCCAGCGTGAAGTAATTGAGCAGGGGGGTCATCCCGAACCCCCGTTATTCGCCCTCCACCGCACACACAATCTCCTTCTGTAGAACAAGCCAGCATCTAATGGCCACTAGCGAGGACCGCCGTCGCCATACCAGGGTCTGGATCTCTGTGGCTAACGTCCTGCAGCCGGGATAAATAATTCAGCAGCCATCAGATGCCCCGGCTGCGTGGCAAACAACCAGCCTGCCCTCTGATCTCAGATCAGCTGATGGTCACATATCTAATACGGCAGCTTTAACAAACCCACAGCAGAATCGCATCACCGCTGCTCTTTTCGTGCCGCGAGACGCCCAGACACTGTGGGGCTGCACTGTCTCGAATGTGCCTATTTACAGTGAGAAACAAACTAGTGGTAATTGGATTGCTATCCGTGAAAGCTCCATAATGACGCTTAATAGACATGCATTGTTTTTCTGCAGTAATTATGCACAACATGATCGGCCCCATCTCCATTTTCTGATGTAATTACTATAGATATGTTTATCCGGCTGACAATTAATATTTGTGTGTGTGTTTTGTGCATGAGTATATGCCCTAGTATATGTATGCATTCTGACAGCCCAACTAAAACGTTGTACTTCAGAGCTCATGCCAAATGAAAGGAAATGCTCATTTTTTCATAATTAAAGTCACACTACATTCTCATTACAGGGTTGCAGAGCACATTTTCATCTAGGAAATGATGTGGTGAAAAGTGTAAATAGCAAAATGAAAATTTACAGTGCTTAAGAGCATCTAGGACTGAGAAAGAAATGTGTATGGTAACAATAGCGAGCTGCACATTAGGCAAATATTAGGACAGCCTAGCGTCCATAAAGAGACTATTCACTGTAAGCTTGATTGAAAATAATAAAAAAATAAATAAAATATGAAATAAAACCGTAGAATTACTGCAGTATCATTAACCAGACGATTGTTTTGATTTCAATACACACAGCAGTCAAAATTCATCAAATGTACTGGTGGGCGAAGATAATTTTTGTCACGTCGAGACAAATGAGGTGCCCAAGGAAGCAGAATGCGAACATGACACTACACTGCTCAAAAGTATCTCTCCTTCCTCTTGTCAGTTTATTTATTTATTATTTCTATGATTGCAAATTTACATATTTCTAAAGGAGGATTATAGTTTGTGATGCATATAATGAGATTTCCCCTCAAAAAGCTAATGAAAAAAGACTCATCTTATGCAATTAGCTGGGGCTTATTTATTCTCCTCCTGTAATGTATTAATTCATTATCGCATAATTCAGGCATTATTTATTTATTTGATTACATGCACACCTTAAAGCCTTAATTACAATAGAAACTGGGGAGGTCGAGGAAGAGAGGCGACGCACCAACTCAGCTATCAGTCGATCTAGTTATCCATTTAATCTCGAGAGTATATCCATCCAATCTCTTATCAGCAGCCTCTAATCTCAGTCTAATCAGTTTACCAATTTGCTGTATGGTGACTGGCTCACTGGAAAGAAAGGACTCAAAAACATTCTTTGAAAAAAAAAAAAAAAATTGATGCTAACAACGCAAAAATTTGGGCTTTTGGCTGTGCCTTTCCTTTCCACTCTTTGCTCGATCTATCTATTCTTCAGCCCTAATGATGGGCAGCGGCTGCAGTTCCACGGTCAGTTTGGTTGTATTCAGCTCCACCAGTGTGGGTCACATATGTCAAGTGAACACACTTCATTTCTTTTCGATTTTTTTTCACACACCGTTTACGCTTTTAAATACAGCCGCATGGCACCCAGGACTAAATTTTAAGCAGAGCCCTTGAAACGTCTGTGCTTTTACAGATTTGCTCCAAGAGCGTCTCTGTTTTGCCTTCCGCTTCCTCCCACAGCCGAAAGCACAGTCCTTCACCTCAGAACATACCTATTACTGTGCTTCATATTTACTTCAGCTAGCCATAAGAGTTCGGCTTCATCTGACATGTGTCATGAGTCAGTTTGAACAGACAGGACACGTGGTGCAGTGTGAAGTTTGAGTGCTGCGTTGTGACGAGCTCCTGGAGAGGGGAACAGAAATAATTACAGTCACTCCTGTTACTCAGCGAGTTATCTTTGGCTCAGGGAAAGAGAAGGAAAAGACTAGAAATGTGAATGATCTCACTAACATTGCTCAAACACACGCTGGCTGCCTTAAAATAACAGGAAGTAAAAGAACCCCAACATTGCCTGTGTTTTATTCACAATATCACATAAAATGCTTTTTGGACTCCTAAGTCCTAAAATGCTAAAATGCTCCTAAGTTTAGGCCTATATATATATATATATATATATATATATATATATATATTTTCTTTCATTGAAATTAAAAATTTGAGTTAATACAATGAAGGCGACTGATTCAATCAACAGAAACTCAAGATATTATGTTATCTGAACCACATTAATTAGTTGATTTGACAAAAGAAAAAGTTAATATTAATGTTTATATAACTTCATCTACATTTCCTTTCATGAAAAATAACTTGCCTTCAATTCAGAATTTAGAATATGCATTTATGTTTAGAATATGCATTGGCTTTGTCAAATTCAATAAATATCAGATTTTGCATATTCATTTGTAGTCATTCATTTGGTTTGGAGGACAGGATGTTGATTTCTTTTTCTTTAAAGGATTAGTTCACCCAAAAATGAAAATTCTGTCATGAATTACTCACCCTCATGTCTCCCCAAACCCGTAAGACCTTCGTTCATCTTCAGAACACAAATTAAGATATTTTTGATAAAATCCGATGGCTCTGTGAGGCCTCCATTGACAGCATGTTAATTAACACTTTCAGATGCCCAGAAAGGTACTAAAGACATTTAAAACAGTTCATGTGACTACAGTGGTTCAACCTTAATGTTATGAAGCGACAAGAATACTTTTTTGTGCGCCAAAAAAACAAAATAACACCTTTATTCAACAATATCTAGTGACGGGTGTTTTCAAAACACTGCTTCATGAAGCTTCAAAGCTTTAAGAATCTTTTGTTTCGATTCAGTGGTTCGGAGCGTGTATCAAACTGCCAAAATCAAGCCCCCCAGTGGAGAACCATTGAAATTTTGAAACACTTATGACGTAACAAAGCCTCGTTTACTGAAATTATGTGACTTTGGTAGTTAAAAATATCTTAATTTGTGTTCTGGAGATGAACAAAGGTGATGACAGAAATTAATGACAGAAATTTCATTTTTGGGTGAATTAACCCTTTAACAAGCATTCTTTGTAAATTACCTTTTGTCCACAACATAGACGAGGATAAACTGTGTCCACATCAGACAAAAATTTGAGGTAAAAAAGGCTTTAATGCCTGCAATGTGAACATCTAATATAAATTTAATATGGGCCAAATGTTGTGAGGTATTCACAAAATGAATTAAATATAGAAATAAAAAAAACATGATGCTGATGATGTAAAGTTCAAATATTTGTGGTTTAGGTAGCTATAAGAAGAACCAATGAAAAAACAGCAACTGATGGGCTCATCAGCCAGGCGAGCTAAATATTCTTATTAATTTATGCAGTGTGAGAGGAATGCTTGGCCATGCAATTAGTATTACTTTCCAACTTTCAGAGGAAACGGTAAGGCTAATGGTCTCAGGATCAACTCAGCAGCATGTTGTGGAATGAAAGGTTAGCTTGTGTGTACGTGTGTGTGTATACTGTATGTGTGTGTGTGTCTGTGTCTTCTTTGTGCTGACTCTGCAAAGTGAGAGAGAAAGAAAGAGAGAGAGAGAGCCTGCTTGTCACTGGTCTCTCTTGGGCAAGCATGGGATTAACTATTATTCTGCTCCTTTGAGACCACCAGTGCACCTAAATTGGTTCCATGGTTTTCCACCAATCCCTCCACCAAATTCTGCAATCGCGGGCCAGCGCTGCAAATTCCCGCTTTTATTTACAGAGCTCCTGTTATTGCTGTTTTTATTGTTGCTGTTGATGTCATCCCCGCTGTGGAGGCTTGGAGCGGAAGACTTCTCTCTCTAATTAGCCAGAGGTCTGTCTCATTGAAATGAGGGAGCAGGTAGCTCACATTAATTATTCATCCCACAGGTAAACATTGGGGCGGCCATGCCTGATGAGTGGACTGAAAAGATGAGCTGGGTGAAGCCACTAACTAATACAGGCCTCTCCCCCGGGGGCTGCTGGGAGGAAAATAAACAGAGTGCATTAGACGCTGAAGAATCCTTTTGACTTTTTTAGTTGTAACAAAACAACAGCGCTTCTAATACCGCTAGGAGCAATGAGGTATTAGAACGGGACAGTTGCCTAAGCGCAAGTTTCACGGCGGGCCGACTAAGCTTAGGCTGCCTCCGTTTTCAAATTAAGCCCAAATTGCACATTTATTCTGCTTCCCTTTATCCAGAACCAGATACAAGCGGAAGCCTCATCCCAGATCCTCTTTTTTTGTGCTTTTTTCTTTTCCCTCTCTGTCTGAGCTCCAGCAAAAACAGCCTCACATGGCTCCAGCCAGGACTGGCGGCCTCATGAGAAAGCTGTGATAAGAATTCATTTCTCCCAATTATGTGCTCTTGTCCACTGCTTCAGTTCATCAGTTCAGTGCAGCCAAGTCAATGAAAGGGCTTGTAATGAAGCAATCAGATGCAGCCTGGCTCCCAGGGCCCCGGCCTCGGCTCCAGGCTTCCCGAGCAGGCCAGCCCATCCTGCGGGGGGAGTTTGTGCTCGCGCAGATGGTCTACAGCTTTATAACGACTGTAAGATCGAGATCTTGCTCATAAAAATGGGAGAAGATCAGTCTGATCTCAGCACCGGCCTCTCTCCTTCAATATAAATCTTTTTTGCGAATTTTTATCACAATGAACACTGAAAAACCGTACAAATTGCAATACAGAACAACTAAATTAAATGAGTTCATTTCACTCAAATATTACTGAAAATTCATTGGGCCTCATTCACAAAACTTTCGTAAATACATGAGTAAATTCGGAGTAATTTGCACGTAAAACGAACCTTCCCGAAAACTCTCCTCCGGATTCACAAATGCTTCGTTAACATTAGATTTGATAGGTAAACGTGTATATGATATTGAATTCCAATCATTCGTAAATAGGGCGCGCGTTCACGCTCATTCACAGTTAGAATAATCCCCACCTATGAATTACGCAAATTACGTGTCCAGGAATGCTGTGGAAACTTCTGGACTCCCTTTTCAGGTTTGGTTCCATTATATTGCGTAAATGCAAAAGAGACTAATAGGCCATATGCCTAAAAATAAATATTCAATTAACGTGTGTCCACCAAAGCGCTTTTAGCCAGCTGAAAAAATGCCTGGTGCTCTTCTGAAAATGGCTGGGGGTGCTAGAGAGGCGCAGAGTTTTTTCAGCTGAGACGCTTTGGTTGCTATGATTTAGAATATCCAAGGCAGTAACGTGTTACTAGTATCTCATTTTGGAGAATACTACTGAATAAAAAAAAATGCAGAAATCCGGCAATATTAACTTTTCCATTGCTGTTCAGTCTGTGTACAAGTAGGATGGTTGGTCGGTATAGTATTTGTCCCACCCCTCCTCCACTGTGATTGGATGGCTGGGTAAAAAGTGACAGTGACGAGCGCTGCGTTTACCCAAAGTTGAACAGTTTTCACCTCTGTATGTTGGGATTTATAGGGGTTTCTATAAATGTTTAATGACATTTATGTGATCGACTGTACGAGTTGGTTTAGTCAATATTTCAAATAAATTTCAACTAACATTCGCTAACTTAATCTTTGAGTTTGTTAACTTATTACCTCAAATTTTTGGAGTTCTGCCAACTTATTAGGTTTTACAGTGAATTCCAGCAGGCAAAAATCATCATAATTTACAAGTAATGGCATGAATTACACACCCTGTGCCTGAGCAATAGTAATGGTTATAAGTGTCTTAGCGGCTACACTGCACAGTGAATTGATAGCAGGGCCATCACCTGTGGTAGTGTGTTGTGTTAGAGAGGTTTAGAGAAGAAACTATATCCAGCCAAACTTTCTCTTTCTTCTTTTCACAGCTAACTCTCACCCTCTCCCTTTCTCATTTATTTGCCCTCTCCCCTCTCAACCTCTTCTGGTCTGTCCCCGTCCAACATGTGGAAAACATTACAGGGAGTCGGGGAGAGGAATGCATGTGTTGAATCATAATCTGGACCTTAAAGTGCTGGATTCTGTTTTCCTTTGTCTCGTAATGCTGTGAATGTTCTACCAAAATTAAAACGGGGCCCGTTTGATCTGTCTCATATCATCATCTTTTCCTCAAAAGACAGAGGAAGTCAAGGTTACCATGCTATCACAGGCTTCACAGATGTACTCATAATTTGCTTTCTGTAGGTTCATGGTTCAACTGCAGGGCAGAAAACAAGGTCAATGTGTCCTCCTAAATCAACACTCAGTGCTGTTCAGCTGGGTTTTAACAAGTGTAACACTTCACATAAAGCAACAAAGACAGACCTCAATCGTCCTTTCCTTTCTAGCAAACACACATTTACTAAATGAAACACCATTTTCAGTGCATTTTACTTCCGTAATGTGACATATTTATAAGTGACAGTGAGAAAAAAAGTGGAGCGAGAGGTGAAAAATGGTCAAAAAAAGTAAAAGAAAACCAAGATGGAGCAAGTTTTGATTTTATTTGGACCTTTAAAAAATGCCTTCCATCATTCCACTCTAAAATAGGATTATGGGCTAACAAAGACCGGACGTAAATCATGCTTAAATCTACAGAAAAAGAACTTAGCTGTTTGGCCTCAAGAATGGCTGACACGTAGGGTTGGGAATCGAAAATTGATTCCAATTCTGGAATCGGATACTTAAGGTCAGGAATCAGATACTTGCTATAAAATAAAAATTATGATTCCTTTTCTTGATTCTTTTGTGTGCATTTTAATATGACTTTAAACCATTCAAGCGCAAGATAACATCCAAAACGTGCACACAGAAAGCCACCTCTCAAACCGTATAGTGTGCGATACTGTTCTCTTCTGCATCTTTTTGCACTTAAACAGACAAATACACTGAAAAATATCGTCATAAACACGGACAGTTATGTCTTAAGTGAACATAAACAGCAAAGAAAATGCATGTGCGACAGTATATTGGATCCATGCTGCTCTTAAAGTGACAGCGGCCTAATATTCATGCTGCAGTCTCTATAATAACGTTAATCAATCAGGTAACACTTTAGTATGAGGAACAATTCTCACTTTTAACTAGCTGCTTATTAGCTTGCAGATTGGCTTTATTAGTACTTATAAAGCACATACTAATTCCTTATTCTGCATGACCATATTCTACATTCCTAAATCCTACCCAATACCTAAACTTAAACACTACAACAACTACCTTACTAACTATTAATTAGCAGTAAATTAAGAGTTTATTGAGGCAAAAGTCATAGTTAATAGTGAATATGTGTTTCCTATACCAAAATGTTACCATCAAACAAGAGAAAAGAGAAAATTCACTCGCTGTTCTTGACTGAGTAACTTTTGTAACTATATTTGTAATGTTACTTTGTTGGAATCGAAATTAGGAATCGATAAGAATCAGAATCGGAATTGTTAAAATTCAAACTCTACTGACACGTCTCTCATACCTCATTTTCTCTCTCCATCTGTCTGTCTCTAGCAGCCTGTTCTAGATCTGGAAGCCGCATCTATGGCTGGATTCCACCTGACAAGAGCAGCTCTACAAGCGCCAGTCATTAACCTCCGGAGCAGGCAGCTGCCATGTGATGTAGTGTGCTCACCCAGCTGCAGAAGGGCCCTATTGATCCTGCGCATACTTGGTGCCTTCCTGGATGTTTATAATCAATATGCAAATGGCCTGCGGCATTGATTCAATATTAATTTTCAATTAGAGTATCCTCCGGGGGTCTGCTAGGGTCAATACACAACCATTCAGAGTGCAGGCTTGAGCAAGTTGCAAGAATTGACATTCCTCCACCACCGAGACACCTTACTTACTGTTTATTTGGTCTGCCCCGCTGTAAGCACCAATTAGGAGAATAGGTTTCAGTCCAAGAGATGGATGGAGCGCCCGCCTCTCTTGTTCTAATCACTCCTGCTATCTTTTGCATGTTGCTTTTTACTTTTTTTTCCAGTCAATCTTGTAGGATAATCACAAATGAGAGCTCTTTAATATCTCAATAGTTTCTCTTAGACACTAATGAGAATAAATGGAGAGCAAATGGAGATGTTTGCTTGAGTTTACTACTACTCAGATGTTTCTAATAAGAAAAAAAGACACCCACACATGTCTCCTCTAGATCTATATGGTTTTCATCTTATTAGACTTCCATATACGCCAAGATATTTCTGCTCCAATTATGACAAAGCTGCTTATTTTTAAACTTTGATATATATTGAATTACATAACATGGTTAATTTAATATATTATTTTGTATTAATTTAATTTAAATGAATATATTATAATATTAAATAATTAATCATGATTCATTCTGTGATTCCAGAAGTCATGTTCTGTATTATAGAACTGCATGTTCTTTAATAAAACAATAGTAATAGAGGGAAAATAAAAAGAAATATGATTTCAGTTTACATATGGGTTTTATTTGCTTGATTGACATTTTAATTTTGATTAAAGTTAGATTATTTTAATATATTACTAATAATTTATTAATTTAAATACGTTTAAGTCATCTTGCTTAAGTCAAGTTTGCTGAGGCCCCCTAGTGGGCCTCAGGCCCCTGGTTGAAAACACAAGAGATCTCACAAATGTATACAAAAGTCAAATTCCAATATGAACTCATATTTCTCATCAAGTTCTTCAAAGACCAAATTATCTGATGTCATCCACATTAGTTTTATAGCTCTATACACTTATATGTCAACAATCTTCTTTCCTGTAAAGGATTTTAAGTTTTGAAACTCAAAAGTAACAACACTAAGAACTCTATTAGGTTTGTTGAGCCATGAAAGAGCAATCTCTGAGCAATAAATTGTCTTCTCATGTCCTAATTTCCTGTGTATGCTTTCAGACGTATTTGAGAGGTGAATGTACCATTTCATACTGTATCTTTGCGATCTGCTGGCAGCTTGGCAAGAGTCTCCACTTCCTGTCCCCTGACACTACACAAAACATGCAAAACATAACACGTTTTACACCCCTCGCATAATCTCTCACGTAAAAACAAATACATAATTAAGGATGACCTCCATAATTTATGAAACACAATGAGACATACACACAACCCATCACAGTGCCAGCTCTCACATTCACTTAAAGTGCATAAATTCATTACAAGCCCTTGGGAGGCTGAACCATAATGGCAAATAAACCAAGATTACCATCATTTCTGTGAGCTGTCCTCTCCTTCCAAATTCAGTCTCCTTTCCTGTCCCTTTTTCTCGCTGAGATTTACAATGTCCCACCTTATCTACAATATCTATTCCTGCGGTAATAACCTTTTCTTGGATTAAAAGAAAAAAAAAAAAAAAAAAAAACTTACTTTTGCTATATCAGTCTAGAAGGGCAGGGGGGAGGGTAGGGAAAAATGTCCTTTGTTAAAATGGTGTAGCCTGATAAGTGAGGTAATGGATTCCAGGCAGGACTGGTCCTGCTCTTCAATGTGAAAACAATAGTATTGATTTATAAGCGTGTTGTGTTTCCTGTACAGACCGGGTGTCTATCAGAGGCCCTTTGATTGAGTGCTTGGGATTGTCACTCTGTCTACACAGCTGCGGTGAAAAAAAAAAAAAAAAGAGAGGGGAAAGAGGTTCTTGGCAAAATACCTCCACAATAGGCAGGTGAGTGATGATGTCATAGGAGTGGAATGAGATTCACATTTAGCTCTGTAACCCGATATCTGCGTGTAAGAATCACGTCCTTTTTAAACCAGAACGCTGCAACGTGAACATTTACTAGGGCTGATATCAGACTTCAGCAATGTGTCATCACATGACAATGATCATGTGTGTAGTTAAGGGTGAAAGTGACGTGTTATTAACTTGCTAATTGTGTGAAAGTGAGTATGCAACTTCACAATTCTGATGTTGTCAATTTTTTTTTAATTTTTCCACAGTTATTTATTCACGTCATCGCATTTTTGGACACTACCATGATGGTAATATCATCACTGTAAAAAAATATTTTCATGATTTGTTATCATAACATTTTTTCTTTTGTTAAATCAACTTAATTAATGTAGTTCAGATAACATAATATTTTGAGTTCCTGTCGATTAAACCAATCGCCTTCATTGTATTAACTCACAAAATAAACTCAAAATTTAAAGGCAACCAGGTAACTTAAACCAACAATTCTTTTTTACAGTGATGGTATTTCTTTAGACATCATGGACATAAAAGTGTTTCCTGTGCCGCTGCTGAACATATAGCGCCACGGTAAAATAAACAAATAAATAAATTCATGAACAAATTAGTTGAGTTAACTGATTTAACATCAAAGAATTAAAAGAATATTATTATTTTATTCACTACACTCTTGGAAATTGTACGGTAGTCATACAGTACTATGGTGTACAGTAAAGCTACAATGTAAGCCACAGACTTGGGCGAGTCGGCTGAGAACAGGGCAGTGAGCAATAGGAAAAGAGATAAAATGGACAGGACCTCTTTCGGTTCTTACCAGCAGATGCAGTAGCCGTTCTAATTGGTTTAGGGCTAACATTAATTACCACATTGCTCATTAATGGATGAAGCCTTTATTGGTTCCATTGATCAGCAGGACTTGTTAGCCATCATCCTAAGCAATGGTGGATGTAACAAGCTTACATATTGGCATATCAATTAATGCAATCAATTCCTGCCGAGCAGCTGCCATTCCTCCCTCCCTGGGCCCGGCACTCGCTCCCTCTCATCCCCATCATTCCTTCGGACAGGCCAGACAACAGCCTGATGTCATCCAGGAATTAACTGAGAGATTCCTTCATTTCTGCTTAAGAGGAAGTGCTAGCTTGCTTAGCTCGGACAGGAAGCAGAAGTACAGAGAGATACTGTAGGACACAAGCAGGTGGCAAAATAATAATAATAAAATATTAAAAAAGTAAGTTGGCCATGTGTTATTCCACAAGTCAGTCTAATTTAATTTTAGCGCCAAAAGCAGACAGTCAAGAGGACTTGGACAAAAAGCATGGAAATTTTGTCTTTCTTTTTTTTTTTTTTTTTTTGCTGTTTCTTGTGGTCTTTTATGATCTGCTGGTTTAAGCTGTCTGTATTTTTGTAATTAATTATTAATTCAAATTCAAATTCTGACTATTACAATGTAGTGCTTCTAGAAAAGACAGGCAGACACAGCGACATCTGTGCAGACAGACGCCACTAAAAACGGAAATAGCAATGGGAAATTCTAACCACTATTTCAAGACTTGTTGGAATGTTCTGTAGGATTACCTATAACCTTTACAACGTCAAGAGCAAGATCATCCTTACCGCTGTTAAACGTGCTACATTCACTCCTAGAGCCGCTCCTTTCCAAACTTCCCTCTTTCTTTTTCTAATTGAGATCAATGCTGCTTTTTAAGACACATTGATTTGCACTTAAAATCCTCTCTCTATCACCGAGGGTTCTACAGGGAATGCAGATGTTAAATATTACAGAAGCATAGTGAACTAAAACACAATGTTCTTGTGGAAAAACAAGGGTAGAGGACAAAGGGAAAACAGCCCATCATAGGTGGACATGCACCATGACAAAATGGAGGGATTTAATGGCAGGTGTGCAGCACTTCATTTGCCTAATAACAAATCATTTGGATGGCGAGAACGTGAAGACGAGTGTTATATCACCTGCGCAGAACATTTTTCAGGCAATGGCAGTTGCTCGGCTGACACAGGACACCTCAGAAGTAGACAATTTGAAAACTGTAATAGCAAAAGCCAGGTTATCATCTGAGCCATAAATGCCACGTAACTAAAAATACTGCAAGAATGATGCCGTCAGGACAACACTGATTGGCTGATGAAACCAAGAGTGGTCACAGTCCCAAACCCTTCACCAGCAACTATCCTTAGCTGGGAAAAATATAATTATTTTATGTCCAAAAAGAAATTTTTATGTTCATTTCACACGTGTAGACGCCCTCTAAAAATACATTAATATGTAAAATACACTATTATTTTTTAAAATATATTACTTTTTTGTGTAATTGTTTTGCAAGTTCCTTAAATTCCCTTTTCAAAGTAGATGTAGAACATCGGTCAAATGTTGCACATCAAATGAGGTTGTCCTGCGAAGATGTGGAATCCAAACTCCCCTAGAGTCCTATTAAAAGAGAGACTCGTTTTGCTGGAGTTCATCTGCCCGAGCGGCTCATTCACTTCTAAATGACTCAACTGGCACATTTCTCCACGCAGCCATGACAGCCCGACCCAGAGCACACCGTCCCAGAGGCATCCTTTCTAACATTCTCCCCTCCCTTTAACTCAGACTGCACATATCAGAGACTGCAAACAAAATTCCTGAAAAGCATATTTTAAACTTGAATAAGGGCTAGCACAAAGGTTAGTTGCACTCGCACACAGCCAGGCTTCCTGAGACATTTTGACATTAGACAAGGGCACTGTCGAAGCCGAGGCAGCTCAGATGCGCACATTAGCAGAAGAAGCGACAGCAAGAGGAAGATCAAGGTCAGAGGAACGAGTGATGCAAAGGAAAAGGCTGGATTCAGACTAGTTTGCCTTGGAAAGCACATGCACACAGGCGCTTCGACGGGCACCCAGTCACTCACACGATCTGTGTCCTTCAGGCAGCTCCCCCAGACTCAGTCCCCTGGGCGACACGTAAGTGGGCTGAGCAATTAACAATTTCATGCTGATTGCCTGAAGCATGCTTTTCTATACCATAAAGATAATAGCATGAAGGGCGCCACAGTCTAGACCCCCCCACCCCTTCCAATCCCTACCCATAATTCCAGACCGCCTCCAATCCTCCAGTCCCGTGTGATGCGCTTTCCCCATTCATTGAGTTCTGAGTGTGCTGCCTGCTGGCTTCATTACAGACGCTCTACACTCAGACAGCACATTTAAGAAAAATATAGAAAGGACTCCCTGAAGAGTAAACAGGTATGATTATTAAAGGATGTGAAAAAAAACGGGGGAAAAAAGATGAGATTCTCAGTCTCCCACTGGCATCGGGTGATTTGAAAGTCTAATTTGGCCGCAACACAACAGGCGTACAGGTTGTACAAAACAAACCGCCTCGGTTCCCGTGATGCACTGAGCATGCTCTGTGCAGAGGGGTGGTGACAGATTTATCATCCGCTGCCATTGGAGGCTGGCTGCGTGACAGCTTGTGACGGCAGAAACTGCGCTAACCGCTGATTCTGATCAACCTCTCCGCAATAGCCCACGTACAATGTGCACATCAAAGTGTAGCGGAGACTAGAGGCAGGAAGCTAACTGTACTCTTGTGGTAGCGTCTGGCTGCAAAGTGACAATAAAACGGGTGCATCAAAAATTTGTCTTGCGTGTTCACGCAAAATCGCGAGTCTCCGGGGTTTTCAGAAACTGGGAAATATTCACATGCGTGTCTGGATCAAGTCGCTAAAATGAGCACCAATATAGAGGTGATTTTCAGAGAGTTGCCCTTAATGTTGTGAGTCATTCAGAGTGACGGGTGTAAATAAGGACGTGGCAAAATATAAACACTACATACCAACCCACACACAGCGGGCACTGCTAATGAACACACAAACCCTTTACCAGACAGTTCACGTGCCCCAAACACTCATTTCAGTCTGAAATCACTAATGATATTTCTGTGTTAATGACTGCCTGTTTTTAAAGCAGCAGCTGCTCGGCTCATACTGGCAATTGGAGGATTTATTTATCGATTGTTTAATGTTATGACCAGAAAAGGGAAATTAATGAACTTGAGACAGATGAAAATCAAAACAGTGAGAGTGAACATTAAACAAGAGGAAAAAAAAAGAGATTGATTTCTTGCTATTTCGCATTGAATGGATACATTTCCTTCATGGTATACAGTGTCTACTTGCCCTTGGTTGTTGTTTCTTTTCTTTTCCCAATTAGATCTGCCAGTAAAAGGTAATAAGGAAAATAAATTCAAGAATTGATTAAAATATAATAATGAATGCTTGATTGCATTTTGCACTGATAGAGTGCAAGTCCCTGATCCTCTTCAGTACTCAAATGACTGCATTAGAAACGCTCCCAAGAGAGATGAGGGAATTGGGGAAGGATCGGGAAGAGGTGTTAGGAAAAAGTAGTGATGGAAGCCTGCCTGATGCATAATGCACAAATAAACTGCAAGAGCTTTCAGAAAATGGAAAGCTTCAATCTGATTGGCTGACTTCACACAATTTCATGGCGCTAGGACACATTAAAAGACATTACGTTTGGTCACTTTACCTGTCAAATGAATGCTTCCTGCCAGAATAAGCTGCAATTTAGATCCAGACTTTATGTCTCATTCATACAGTGTCAGGACATTACTTTGCATCCTCAGGTGATCATGGCTTTGAAAGGAGGGAATTACAAAAGGATCCAGCATTGATGCACGCACACCCTCCCGTCTTGTTTCTTGCTCCCCCCCCCATTCCACCCCACCACACCATCTAAATTGCAGTCACAACCCCCAGCTCGTAGGGGATGATAATTGCAGACGGCCAATAAATTACTACTGCCTCCACATCAATTATAAGCATCACGTCTGGCAATGAGGAAAATGAGATCTTGTGACAAATTTCATGAGGCTTGGCTGCCCAGCAGCCTTTCTTAACATGCTACAGATAGCAATCCCTTATCTAGCCTCTGTAATGGGGAGCTACGGATAGAGAGATGGAACAGCAGCCATTTAATTAAAAAGCTGGGTGGTGGTGGTGGTGGTGTGTTGGGGTGGGGGGGTTGTGTAATTCATTGTAGGGGCCCAGGAAGAAGACAAAGGCTTTGTCTCCAATACATATTTTGCTGTGCGTTGCCAGTCATCAGGGACCGTGCTTTTGCTGGCGTTCGTTTGATAGCCATTCAGAGTATTTTTTCCCTTCTCGGTCCATTCCATTTCCCCCCCCTCCAATCTCTTTACCTCTCCCACCTCCTCCCATCCCCTCTTTTTTATGCTGTTATTTCCCAGGGGACCGCTGAGGTGCTTGCTCCACCAGGGCTGGTGCAACTCATTTGAGAGGGGCATTTTTTTCAGTACGAATGACTGCAGAGAGCGAGCAGACAGACAGTGGCACTGAATGAAATGGCCCCGGCACCTAATTGCGTTCCCACCTGGGAAGCGCGGGTGAAGGCAGCGGCTTCGGCGGGAGGAATAGGGAAAGGGACCTGATGAGGATTTATGGAGGACAGCGAGACGGCAAAATAAAACACCAAAAGGAATGGACCCTAAATCTTATTTCCCGCCGCAATATTCATTGCTGTTGCAATCGGGTGCGCTGATAGAGCGTTGCAAAAACGACCGCTGCGTTCAAATTATAGCTGCACTCTCTACTAATATTTAACATCATTAGAAAATCATTAGAAAACCATCATAAAACCTGGGATTATGACTAGAGCATTAAACACAATGATTATTCAGGGTGTTCCTTTTCCCCGCTTTTCCCTCGGAAATGAGATTTCGCTCTCCACGCCTGTGCAGGAGAAAGTAAGAGTATTTCTCATAATTACTACAACATTTGAAAAACATTGGCCTGCATAAATTACTATACCATTATATGATTGTTTTTCATTCCCCCAAAGCAAAGTTCTTAAAGATGGGCTTTTCAGAGAATGACAGCTGCGAGCGGCATTAATGCAATTTCACCGTGAGTGTAAGAGGGCTAATTCAGATATTGCCCACTGCCTCTGCTGTTGAATGGCTGTTGCCATTAATATGTTGTTTCTCATTGCGTTTAACTGGACGCACAATTGGCCACGTGGTGACTTTCCATATATTCCGCAGAATTAGCTTTCAACAGACGGGTGATACGGTATTCACTGTGCTGTGTTCAAGTCAGGCTGTAACGTAGCCATCTTCCCTAAAAGATGGTATTTGATGAAAACGAACGTAAAACGACATTATCAAAAAAAAAAACTTGCATTACTTCCTTTTAATTGCATACATATTCCACAGCTATTGCTTTAAAATTCGTTTTTCGCTACTCACTTTGAGCAAACTCCAGCAGGATATCACAGAGTATGTGTGTGTGTGTGTGTGTGTGTGTGTACGGGCATTATCAGTAGCAGTAATCAGCCCAGAGGGAGAGGGCATGTAATGGAGGTTTCCCCAGAGGAGATGAAAGCCGCAGGGCTGAGTGGGTTCACAGGCCCGGGGTCTCTCTCAGCTTCTCAGGCGGGCGGCCGCTTTTCAGGGGCTCGGTTCACAGAGCTCCCTGCTGAGGAGCTGGCTGATGAAGCTCTTTCCTGCCTTGTCATGTTGTGCAAAGGTACTGACCCCTTGACCCTGGCCTAAAAAGCCCTCCTGGCCAGACTGGGGGGGTCTCACAGCATTTGTTGGGGAGCATATCCATGTCTTTGCGGAATTAATCTGTGGACAGACAATAGGCGCACAGCAGTGGCATGGTTTAACACCCCATGACAGTCTATAGTAACAGCCGATGAGGAGTGATTGCATCATAAATGAACACACAGGTCCAGGAAGCTCTGAATGTGTGTGTGTGTGCACACACAAGTCAATCATAGGGCCTGCGTTTTACACTCATATCCAACACAACCTTATTAATTCATGCATGGTGAACACCTATGTTTGGAAAGGGCCCCTTCTTTTGGTCATACAGGGGGAGTTTGGGGCTGGAAATTCTCTTCAGGCAGAAAAAAACAGGAGGTTAAAATAAGAGCAATCCTTGTCAAGGCTTTGAGAGTAATTCAACTGACACTGATGAGAATCAATGCTCCTTTGAATGCATTACTTGGCAGAAACAGGCCTTTTGTCCCTTAAACCCAGCCAGCGAAAAATGATGCCCTTCGAACAATGGGGGGAGAGGTGAAAATATAAAGAGTGAGAGAGAGGGAGAGAGAGAGAGGTCCTCCCTCCATTCCCTTTCACTGAGCCAAATGGATTCCGAGCACTTATGCATTAATCAATCAATATCTCTCACTGTACATCAACGGCGCAACCAAGTTATGAATGACCTTTCCAACAAAAAAAGGACACTTTAATGTGCACAAGACTACATGTAGCTGAGTAACTTTGGCCCATTTTTTATCACGCATGATTACACCTGCACAAGGCACAGGGCCATTAATAGTGCACTAAATATGACAAGGTTAGTCATTATTCAATTAGCACAAAAGAAGAGGGCAAGGGGCAAATCGGTGAGAGAGATGGGGGTTGTCATTCTTTGGACATCCATCTGTCATTCAGTGTGGCACAGAACGAGCGGACTAACCCAGAAACATATTGTGCTGCCACTCATTGCAATCATTTTCATATTATTTCAATTGCTTCATATCTTAAGTGTCACATTTTTCAATTCCTGCTTACTCGGAGTAAAAAGCAGCAGTGTGCAAAGTCACACTACATTTACATGTAGCATCTGTGAGAGGATCTCATATGCTTTAAGAGCACTTCTTTTGTAGCGATGTTCAAGAGCTAATTTAAAGATGGCTCCTATCTTCAGATAAAAGACGACTGGAGCAGCTGTCGCACTTGAGAGGAATCACTCGCAAAGCCAAGTCTGTTTATGATCAAGCACAATGTTACGCTATCATTCAGCTGATCACTCTGATACAGTTAGTACTCAAAATGACTTAGAGCTCGGCCATTAGGACAAACAAGACGTCCTCCGCCTTCCGAGGGTTTCCTCCAACAGACGGATCCACTTGAAAGTGTTTGGGTTGAACTTTTTTCATCTTAAAGAATAATAAAATCAGCAGCGAAGTGCTTTTAATTATCTGCTCATCAGTTATTACTAGTCGTAGTCCTTCCCCCTCACTTTCTCTAGATGGGAGTCGAGCGGTTTTAGACTTCGGAAGCGAAATCTCTCGTGGCCGGGAACTCACTCTGTATTGATGGCGAGAGCGGCACTTAACTCTTTGAGCAATCAAAACTCAATCATTTCTCATTAAAATCCTGAACGCCTGAAATCAGATAACATTTGGGGAGAGACTCTGGCTTCGTCCGAGAAATGGATTTCTCTGGGAAAAAAAAAAAAAAAAAAAAAAACTTTCCGGGAGGTGGGAAATTGTGAACAGACAAAGCTTGAAAGAATTTGCCTTTTTTTTTTTTAATGGGACCGAATAAGAAAAATGGGTGCATATATAGGATTTTGACATGGGGACTTCTGTTTCTCAGCCACCCTTTTTTTGGACTCTGTTGGGGCGTGGAGGTGAAGCTTGAAGACAGAGTGGAACGGACAGGAGCTGACTGCACAGCGAAGCTAAGAAAGGAAGAACTCGGGCCAGGAGCACAAATTAATGCTATTGTGAGTTTGCGCACAATAGGGCCTGCGAAGTGACTGCGGAAGACCCTTAAACAAAGGAGACATCGCTCTTTCCTCCCTTCCCAATTAGATTTTCTCACCCGTTTTACATTACAAAAAAAGGGGTCCATTTTTGCCTAATTCCTCCTTGCCACTGACACAGGCACCTCGGAAACTAAACCAGGAGCAGATTAGCGCCAGGCACGGCATGATTGACAGCGACCTGCGCACTTGTTTTGGACACCTACGCCGCGGCTCCATCCCAACCATGACCTCTCCCTCCCTCCCTCTCCGTGAGCGTCTCTCCACCTCCTTTACAACGGCGTGTGATATTCAGCAAATACACGCGAAAGACACATTTTAAAAAATGTCTCCTCGCTTCATTTTGACCATGGCCCGAGAAATGCTATGTACTATTAATATATTGCACTCTGCTAATAATCGTTCGAGTCTCCAGGCTGTGCTCAGAGATAAACAGAGGTTCACTGTATTATTTATCATTTGTTGATGTGTCCTGTTTTGCGCTGGTTTAAATGACTGACACCATGGGACTTTATATGAAATTGACGCACTAGTAGATGTGAAGCGAGTGTGTGTATGTGTGTGTACAGTATGTTTTCTTTAATAGGCACGGGTTGGCTTGTCATCTCTATGGCTGCTCCACAGCATTGGCTCATTAAGGACACAGAGCGGAGTGATTCTGGTAAGTTCATGCTAATTTCCGTCCCTGTCTGCTCTACCACCCTTCTGAGACACTATTAGTGCCTGTTTGAATATTCAGATAAGCAGGGACCAGAAACGCACAAATTAAATCCCTTTATTCTGATTTAAGTCCTACATTGGGCTCCATCTGCACCCCCTATATATGGGCATCAGTAAAGAGAGAGGGCAAATATAGAGAGACAAAGAGAGAACGAAGCCCTCAAGAGTGTTTCTGGCATGCTATCCATCTTCATGAGAGTTACGAAACATATGAACATTATAAAACTTAATATCTAGTGATAAAAACTCCATTTTAAGGAGCTGCAAAGTTTTAAGGGCGTATGAGCTGATTGTTATTCCTTCAGAATGAGAAGAACTCGAAGAAAGTCTTCAAAACAGGTGTGTAGAATTATTGACCACAGAGAATGAGGGGAGAAAAGAGAGGGCAGCTTTTAATAGTGGTACTCACTATTAATGCAGTGGGGTCGGAATTGCGTGTCCTTCCCTCTTGACTGTACGGCACAGCTGAATTGACTCGATACGCAGAGCACTCCTGTATGGTGACTGAGCAGTTAGCATGAAAATTGACCTTTGCTTGCTTTCTGAACTGTGGATTATTCATCTCTAATGCTTTCAATTGGTCAGGGTGGCTTGAGCTGGAACCTTCTGACATATTTGCCTTCTCCCTTCCCTCCTCTGTGTCTTTAAAACTCATTTCTAACTGAAAAAATAATGCACTCCAAGACCTTGGTGAATGACCATGCCAAGAATCCCAGCACAATAAAAAAGGGCAAAAAAGCTTGTAAACTGCAGCAAGGATTGGAAATCAACAGACAATGATTGCATATGCAGTAAGCGTTTAACAAGCAATGTGTAAAACAAAGAAAGAGGGAAATTTGGGCTCAGTAGTGCTATTGTTCCGCTGTCTTTACATAGAGCTGGTAAAATATGGCTAAAATAAAGGTGCGATCGCTGCCAAATGGCCATAAATTGACACCAAGAGTTGCAAAAATGGCTTTGATTCTTCTCATGAGAGCTCGTCCTTTGATGTGCCATGGCAGCTATCGTGACTTTCATTGTACTTTATCCAGCAGTGGTCTGACAGGACACAAAGTGCTAGAATAAATACACAATCACTGAATGTCTTTGTCTAAAGATCATCAATCAGTTGGCTCAGGCCCATCTGAACGAGCTGCGGTGAGAATGTGTCTGCTAGCAGCTAATAAAACAGAAAATGACAGAGACCGAGTCCAAGCAGACAAAGAGATAGTGTGAAAGCTTGAGACATCATAAATCTGGCCCAGTCAAACTCCAGGAATGTCCCAGTTTGTCAAAAACAAATAGCAGCTTGTCTCCGACCATTGCTGGGCAAAGGAGCCCTCACATCTGGTCAAACAGACCTTGCGCTCTGTCAGGAATCCGGTCGAGTCCATTTTGGACAAACAAGGCCTTGATGAGGCATCATATTGCCCCAGAAGGCCTCTGCAGTAGTGTTGTCAAAACTTACATACCAAGTCGGTACTGAAATTTTAAAAATGTGATGTTTTGAGCGCTGTTGAGCGGATTCGTAAAAACCTCTGATTGGCCATTGTGTTCATGCACTCATCAGATTTGTCTGTGATTGGCTACAATGATCAACACTTCAAAAACATGTGGTAAATAGACATCAATGACGCTCTTCACCGAGTACAGATACCGGTCCGCTGATAGATGCCTGCTTTCAAACGCTCCCACTTTCAAAACGCTTTCAAACGCTCCCGTGCATTGGTCATTGTAGCCAATCACAGACCTATATGTTGAGCACGTGAACGCAACGGCCAATCAGAGGTGTTTACAAATCCGCTCAACAACGCTCAAAGCTTCACATTTTTAAAATTTCAGTATCGACTTGGTATCAAAGTTGGTACTTTTGACAACACTACTCTGCAGTACTATGGAGACTAATCAGAAGCCTTCATCAACAGCGCTAACCAGACGTTACAGTGTGGCTAATCGATAAGCCCCATAGCAAGGGGACTGCGACGGCCTACAGCGTGAGAATCACTGTTTCTTGCCTGTGAAGTTTTGCCGGGCATGTACAAGGAGTGAACACGATGGCATCTTCGTGTAGGAATCCAGCCTTCGCTCCCCTCAAAGACCCCTGTCAGAATACACTAATGTCACATTGATCAGCCGTCTTGCCTTCCCTAACATCCCTCCGTCCCCACTTCTGTCGCTCGCTCCTCTCTCCTCTGGGCTGTGTGTGAATAATCAAGCGAGGGCTGAATCAATGGCTGCCGTGCGGCTCCACAGGTAAAGGTTAGCAGGGTGGAATATTGAATTATTCCTGCTTCTCTCATCAGTGCCATCTGCTTGGCTGCCTCTAATTGACAGGTCAGAGGGACAAGATGGCTTTCTTCAGTATTTATGTGTGTGTGAAAGCCTGATCTTCTGCATTCTAGCCGCAAAACAACAGACAGCATGTCTGCGATGAAATGTACATCTTCTCATCAGCAAGGGATTGTTTCATGTGCCAGTTGCCCTAAGAAGTCGGAGCGAGAGAGAGGGCATTCTGCTGTCAGAGCTGTATGTTGTAGATACACCAGCTCAACCACAGCCAAAGATCATAGCCTTTGATCTTTCACTTCCTCTCTAGAGGGGACAAATCAGCTTATTAAAAAAAGACAAAAATCTAAAACTTTCAACTGATCGACAATGGGAAAACTCCATCTCTCAATCCCTCAGTGTTTTCTCACCTGTGGTCACACCAAACTGATGAAACTCTAACTGAGGGAAAAAATACCCGTCTGAAGTAGCAGCTAAAAACTCATTGGCTTCAGTCTCTAGTGTACCTGAGATCCATTAACTAAACAGAAAATCTATATGAATGTACAGTGATTTCTCAAAGCCAGATGTACAAAATATCACTTGGAGAAGAGCTCTACATTTATTAAGTCTAGTGTGTGTGTGTGTTTGTGGACATACATACATATCTGAATTCATCATATACTTACTATAATGCTTTATTTAATGTATATAGCTTGTACTTGTTCCTCAATTGTACACCGCTTTGGATAAAAGTGCCGGCTAAACCAATAAATGTAATGTAATAATCTAGCTGTATTTGAGCCTCTACTGTATTTTTGATAACCTAAAAATGTACACAAACAAACTAACATTCATTTTGGACAATTTTGAAAATAGATTTTGGGCACTTATATTAAATCAATGGGTACAGTCAGCGGGTGATACCAAAAATTGCTATAGAAAAGACCATTATATGACTACGAAAGACCTTTTCAACTATCTCCATGTCAGCTGCTGTTTCTCCTCCAGCCACAAATTTCTCCTTAGCTGCAGTCAGCTTGGACACATGACTGACAGTTCCTGTCCTCTGCGGTCTCAGTGCCCTGACTGACACAGGACGAGCGCGAGCCTTCAGCCTGCCACCCGAAACCCTCGCGCCCTGCTCGCGCTCCCCACCGCAGCCTCCAGGCCCCGGAATAGAACTCATTAGCACGTTTGGTAAGTACAAATGAGATGACTGCCTCCTGATGGACTGTCTATCTTTTGGATCAGCTTTCAGGGAGAGTGTCTCGTAATGACGGGTGAAGGGAATGAAAGAGGGGGAGAGAAACTAATATTATAATGCTCTCTGCGCTCACTCTGGGCAGTGCACCTCGCAATGGCCTGAAATGGAGGGCCCTGAAGTGGGCTTGATGACAGAGGAGGCCTCTCTCACCCACACGTAGGATCCCACTGTGGGCTGGTGAACACCCACATGTGTGTTAATTGGGTGTCTGTGAGCATGTGCCTGTATACAGTACAAATCTGCAGCATAATTTACACCCTCTTATCATCTCCAGATCAAAATGGAGCAAAGAAATATGTTCTCTGCACCGCTCTGCTCAACGTATACACACAAAAACACACACGTGCTGCCTCGAAAGGCCCTCCGTTTGACCCATGTCCCTTCTACTTCCTTGTTAGGGCAGCCAATGGTCAGAGCTATCCGGGCCCGGCCAGTAAAACGGCAGAAGAAATCGCCACGCAATCCGTTTTGATTCTCAGACAATCCCAGAATAGCAATTGCGCTTCTTGGTCAATTTGCAGTAGCAGGATGAGCCAGGGAAGGAATTTATACAGCGGCTGTCTATAAACCAACCGGCAAAGAAAAGACTTCCTTGTGTGAGCTTGGCGCGGACATATGAGCCCAGCCCAACATTGCGCTGAGTGGAAAATCCATAAAGCCATCACTTAGGCTCTTTAATAAAAGGGCCAGTTTCATTTTAATATTTTTCAAAATGAAAGGTAATGCATTTATGAAATTCGTGGCACGCTCAGCGGACTAAAAACAATTTCCTCTGCTAGGCTGTGCCCTTCAGCTGTGGATTAAGGGACAGACGTCCGAGAGGAGCCGACCCGAAGCCCTCGGTGGGGCCCTTACCAATCGGATCGCTTCCCCTGGTCTCGAGCAGTATCATACCAGATTTTATTAAAAGAATCCTCAATGATGTTTGTTGCATGACTTGCCCTGTCTTTACTCAGATGTACCATGGCATGGTTTTGGGTGGGGCGCGGGGGTCGTGGTTAGCGGCTATAATATCCTGTTTCTAGGAAGGTTTACTTTGCATTTTAACAAGCATGTAAAAAGTATAGGGCATTCCAGGCCCGGCTGCTGTCTGCAGGACTGTACGGGGCCCTGGGTCCAGGCTTGAGCCTTGCCCTAGATAGCCCTAGCCAGCCTTCATAGCGCCTCTTCCCCTGCGGAATGCACATGGTTTATGTGCTTCATGCAGACATGTGGCCCCGGTCAATAAGAAACAGACACATACAAATGTGCATACACACATCCACATCCCTCTTAGCTCAGGATGACATTCCAGTCCAGTAAAAATAAAGGTAAGGACTTTTTAACACCACTCGACTCTCCCCTCACTTGACATTTCCTGTCCGCTGTCCAAGAGCTTTAGTAAGTAAAGCAAAGAGCCCAGCAAACATCCAGCGTTTGCTTTAATAATGAATCAATCTGTGCATGAAAGGTATTTTTGCATAGAAGCTGATATTATTCATGAGACTGCAGGTGGATCATAGGGAGAGGAGAGAGATGCCATGCTTGCAGGGACAGGGTGAAACTGGGACCCTGTTTTGTAAAAAAGATTTTACTGTTTTGTAATATATATGTATATATGTATATATATATATATATATATATATATATATATATATATATATATATATATATAAAGAGTGTCCACAATTCCATGTCCACAGAGTCACACCAAAAAAAAAAAAAAAAAAAAAAAAAAAAAAAAATATATATATATATATATATATATATAACAAGTTACATTACAATAAAATATTACACCAAACTACTTAATAAGGTTCTTCTTTTGAAGAATTAGCATTGTTTTTCTTCATAATGATATCAGGACAGTTATATCACCCTGACATTCTGACTTTATGCTCTCCAAAAATATCAAAATGAATTTTAATTAAAAAATGTAAAACATTCTCATCAGAGAAGAGGTGTATTCAACTCATTCTAAGCATGAACTGCATTCTTATAATAATAAAAAAGTCATGTCAGTGACCCTTGGATCAGTCAAAGACTAGTTCAGAGTCTCCAGTGCACTTCCATCTCCCGCCTGGGCACTGAGAGGGGAGGGTTGCAGCTGGCACAAGAATCCGAGCAGGCCACTGTTCCCGTGTCTACAGACAGGGATTTCCTGCAGCACGTCATAGCTCAGCAATCACGGTGCTGCCATCTGCGACCGAAAAAGATTTACATCAGCAGCTAATCCACAGCGTCAGTGCAATGTGTTCGCTCTCCAAAACAGCTTTCCCTCCTCTCTCCCACAAACACACACAAATCTTCTGGGCTGGCAATGCCACCCAAAGGCCTATAGCGCCATCAAAAAGCCAACTAACCATCTTTCAATTTCACTTACCTCTTTTCTTACTCTCTCTCTCCTGTATCTGTCAGTTTGCAATGTTCAAAAAAACTTCAGTCCATTAAGTCTTCTGAAATGAGAGACCCCAATGTGTCATCCAGCTATATGCCCTGGTGAACATCACTCATAGAACCTGTCATCTGCTGCTGTAGTGTCTCTTCCCACACATCAAGCTCAGACACACACACGCACACACACTCTGGAAGCCGACTGTGTGCATGTAAGCATGTGTTAGTGTGTGTTGTCTTGGGTGTCTGAGCTTTATAATTTTGGGAAACTCTTCTCGCAGAGAGCTCCTTTGTGTTGTGGCGAGAGAAAGGGTTAAGAATGACAAATGGACATCGAGTGAGAGAATGGCATGCTTGAGCACATTTTCGAAGCAAAGGCAGGAATTAAAACAATGCATGCCTTTTATCCGCGCGCTGCTCTAATTGGATGGGAAACTCTGCCGCCTTGGCACTCTGTGGGCGAATCAGAGGGCAAAAAAAAATGTGGCACAGAAACCAGCCTACAATATCTGCATTTGCGCCCGACACCATAACCATAACAGATTTAATGTATTTTGTGCATGTGTGTATGCATTGTCATCATATGTGAATATCCTATATTGTGTGTGTTATGGGCCTAATAATGCTTAGCTGGAATGTACTCACGGGTGATTGGTTACTTTAATCAAGCCTGAACATGGTTAGTTCTGAGAGAAAACAATATCACAACACTATATGGATCAGAACTGAAAACAAAGCTAATCAATATTTCCACAATCAATTGTTTTCATCAACAGCATCTGCTATGGCACACTTTCTCTGAATTAGTGGTATGGATCTTTTTTAAAAAATGATCCTCATTGATATTGTTAACAAATGACCAGAAAATGGAATGTGACAGTTCCAGAGAGAGACGTGAAAGACCTCCCTCAGGGGTGGATGTGCAGCCTTAATTTGGGAACTATTAAAGTGCTGTATCTGTTGGTTAATGTGTGTTACTGGGGGCTCTTAATTCATAAACTTTTACACTAATTGATCGTCAAAGAGTTTTGAGTTTTAGGTTGCTGTCACATATCCAAGTTTGTGTGACTGTCTGCGTACTGTGCTGTGAACTGATTGAATTCTAGACTAATTAAAAACTAGATGTTTTGATTTTCTGAATAAAATTCTCCTTGCCTGTGCAAAAATTGCTGCCATGATAAAACACAAATTATATTCTGGGCTAGGGCACTGCCATGAGGTTGCTAAGGTGTTACTCGATAAGGTTTTACAAAATATAATTCAATCTCTAATAAATCATTGTGAATCACTTAAAAAGATTCATGAAAATAACCATTTTGTAACCCTCTGGTGCTGTTTGTGTGTCGTTCAAAAATGACAATTTTTTTTATTTCAATGAAATGATTGTACTATATTTTAGTTTAATAATGTTTTTTTTTTTTTTATTTAGTATTTTTAGGAGATTTTATGGTACTAAATTATATTTATGCAGTAGTTATAATCCATTTATTCATTTTTTGAGCATGGACCTGAAAATGAAGTTTCCAGCTTAAACTGTCATAAATCTTGAATGCTTTTGAGCACAGACTTAAGATTGGTCTCTTTTTACAGATGACACTTGGCAGATTATTGGCAAAAAAGGGAATTTTTTTTGTTTTTTTTTTTTACATTTATTGTTATGAAAAATGCACAAAAATACAATTTTCAATTTTTATATGAAATATATATTTTCCAAAACATGTTTTACTCTAAATCTGTGGAAAAAGAAAAAAAATCAAAGCCATAAATCTAAACAAGCTTTGTTCCAAATTTGAGGTTGATATCTCAAATTGAGCTTTCAGTAAGATTTTGGTTGGGCTCAGTACCAAATGTTTCCAATAGATGAAATTTGTCTCCTATTCATTTCCAATACAGTAATTTTTGTCCGCGAACAATACAAGTGTGACTATTCTTTCCAGGACCACTTAATCTTTTCAAATAACCTTTGTGTGTTCACACAGCAAGTGCCAAAACCTTTACCAAGTTTTGTGCAATTCCAATGAAGTAAAACATTCCAAAAAACAATACGTTATGACCAAACAGAAAAAGAAAAAAAAAAAAAAAAAAAAAAAAAAAAAAAATCACACAAAAAAATTCATTAAAGACATCATTATGACATGCAAAAGTAAAAACAATGTTTTATCGCTTTGAAAACACAAATCTCCTCAACAAGTCAATATGAGGTATAATTCATGTCCGTAGCACAAATGGCGCAGGATGACTTACATGCCGAAGTTTAATACTTAGAGTTAGGGTTAGGGGTTTCCAAAAAAAATCCATATTGTTTTTGTCCAGGGTTGTCGGAAACTTGGGAAAACTGGGGAGTGGGAAAGTTGAGCTCTGCTTAGGGAAGTAGCCCAGCACCTAACACCAACAGAGCTGCACACTACACGGCAGCAGCCAAGGGAATTGCTGCCTAGCTGACCCAGAAATCCAGGGCCAGCTTTGTTTTAACAAGCAGGGGAGCCTTCTACCACTTTAGCAACTGTGTCTCAACCACAAGAAAGAGCCCAGTGCCTCAGAAGAGCTAGCAGGGAGGAAATTAAATATTACACCATCAGGGAATGGTTTCACTCGGGTGAGGGGGGTGGGGGGTGCAGGACATTAAGAAGTGTAAAGGTAGTCTAGGGGAGGGCGGGTTCATAAGCAAGGGCGACAGCGGTGAGGAATTAGCGATGTTCGTACTCACTGATGAAGAAGTATGTTCATTATCAGTGTAATTCGAACAAGATGCTGAAGCAGGGAGTTGGAGTAGGCGAAGAAGGCCGACATTCTTTATTACACACCTCATTTAATTTAACTGACCTTTAAATATATGTACTTATTTATATATACAAGAGTTGAAAAAAGTCCGTCTTTGGCCCTGCTATTTAAAGGCATGGGACTTGTTTTCAAGCTAAGCAGCGCACCACGGCTTGGTCGACAGGAGCTCGAGTTTGATCCTGCATCTGTAGGGCAATCAATCAGCTGTTCAACGCTCCGACTGCAGCCCGCTCCGTTTGGTAAACAGAGCGTCAAAGGCAATTAGGACAGTGGTTCCTCTCTGAAGACCCAGCCTCTCTAACAGAGCGCTCATAGGCCCAATACTGACGTCAGTTAGCAGGTATCAGCTATCAAAGGACAGGGACGCTGGGACCCCTCTCTCTCGCTCATTCTGTCTGCGTAGGAAACAATAGCTGATAATAAGAGGCAGGCTGGTTCCCTTTTGAGCTGCTGGTCGATTTACACTCACCTTGTCCTTCATCAGCATTTCCCAGTCAGCACTGGGCTAGACCTCAGCCTTAATCACCTACATATTCTCTCCTGAAGGTACAGAAATTCAATAATATCTAGTCTAGAAAAAGCCAGTAATTAAATACATCAAAAAGCTCGCATGGCCACGCAATCAGCCATCATCAAAGCACGCAGCCATTTCTCACTAAAAAGAACATCTCATCTGACTAATCCTGGAAGAGTTCGGAAAAGTTGCAGACATAATGTGTTGTTTGTGAGTTGTTGGCTCATTTGACGTCAAGGGGGTACGACTGGATTGCTGCGACTAGAAAAAAAAGATGGCAGAGGGTTGCGAATGTGTGTGTGCCTGCGTGTAGCGACTGCATGCTTCTCTGCCCACACATCCCTACTGCAGGAGTCATTACCTAACCTCCAACCAGACTCACAAACAAGGGAATCCATTAACGCACATCAAAGGTTAGCCAAGAAAATATATAAATAAATGCTACATCAACCAAAAAAGAGAGAGAGAGCTAGGGAGAGAGAGAAAACCAGACTTGTTTGTGAACTCTTTACCTCCACCTACCCAGAAACACACTCTAAATCTCCAGCACCCCCACCCTTTTAACCTAAGTGGGCCTTCCTATTGCCTTTGCATGTTCACTTGTCCACTGTACTATAGTCATTAACATATTTGGAGTGCAGCGAGCAGAAAGCTTAATTGTCCTTAATTGCTCGGCTAAATATGTTCTCTAATGATTCTCCTCAGATCTGTGACTGCCTTTTGCGCAATTTCCCGGCCGCTGGCTTCATTATCCCTGCCTCCTCGGAACAAAGCGTCTTTAGAGGCCAACTCCCCCCGCCGTCTTTCCCTCTCTCTCTCTCTCTCTCTCTCTCTCTCTCTCTCTCCCCCATGGCACAACGCTAAGAGCCGGTCGGGCCGCCTGGCTCACGGGAGGGAGGGGAGCGACGCACAATGGAAGTCTTTTGTCAGGGCACGAGAGTCAAAATGATTAGAAAACCAAATCCATGCTGAAACAGTGTGTTAATTGACTGCGGCTCTGTCGTCTTAATGGCTAACTAACGTATGGCCTCACGAAGGCCTCGGCCCCCACCTTTTGTTTTTAGCGCCCCCTCCCCTCGCCGTTTGGAGCTTAATGGCATCTATGATTGTTTGTTTAATGCCGGCACAGCAATGGGACTGTACTCGTATTAATGAATGTGCTGTGCCAGATCGCCGTTGTCCTTAGGATATCCTCTCGCCTTATCAGTCATCAATGGAGCACAGAGCCACAGCAGTGACGTCATAGGCACGGCCCAGGGACTGAAGATGTGCTGTGCTCTTTCACTTAGAAGCATCTCAATGACTCCAGTGTGACCAGGTCTCAAAAACCAGGTGAAGATGCTGGCATTAAAAGAATCTGCTCTATTGGTAACCGGATCCGAAGCCACGCAACAATGAATATTGTAGTCTATTTATAATGCAATGTCTATCTATTATCAATCTGAATTATGAATGGAGTGGGTATTTTCCACTCTCAGTTTCAAAAGAGGGGAACGCCACAACTACTAAAGAGGGATCCATCCCAATGCATATCAGGTGAGCATACAAGCTTGTATTAATTTAAGTCTTACCCGTGTCAGCAGACGGACACTTGCGAATGGTGAAGATGGCACTCAACTCCTCCTCTTCCTCAGGCAGTCCCTTCTGCAAGCGCTGCAGCTTCCTCAGGCTCTCGCTGCGCTGGTGCTTCATGGAACGGACGTGTTGGATGAGGTTCAACTTGGCCTTGGTGGAGTAGTTACACAGGACACAGTGGTAGTAGCACGACTCGCCCTCCACAGCGTTCTCGTGCTGCTGCAAATGCTGTAGTGAGAGAGAGAAAAAGAGAGTTAGCATGGGGTTTTTAACGAACGGGACACCTAATGCCATTTACAAATGAATAAATCAATTGCCAATCAGGACTCTGTTGTTTAACACAAAGTCAACGTCATTCTTCAACACTACATTGGTCTCTGGACCCTAGCATGAGTGTGTGCAAACAAGACAGAGGAGGGACGTTGGCGTCCTCTGGGCTGGCAAGGTAGACCAGAAGAGCATGTCAGCATCTACAGGAAGAGCTTGAGCAGGGACACACTGAGAAAAGTGCATTGATCCCTTTCACTCAAGAGAAGTCTTTCGTCTCTGAAAAGGAAACTCCAAACATCTGCCTGTTTCACGCATGGGATGCTAAATATTGATCACCAGCGAGTCAAATCCTGCTTCTTTGAGAGCAAAGCAAAAAGAGAGAGACGGGTGGTGGTGGGGTGCTCTGAGTATATCCAGAAGAGGGTATAGGGATCCTTGGGGGGGACCAGAGATATGTGCTATGATCCACAAACCCAAAACAAGCCAACCACACCGCACACCCAACGGTAACAGCAATCCCAAGCCGAGTCTGTGTTCATTGAGCACACCACATCTAATCAATGAGATAAGACCAACACAATAAGGACACTGCAGGCCTATATATCTGACTGCTAGTCCCTAGTTAGCACCTGTGCATGTATGTTGAAAGCACTGACTAATACATCTTGACTAACCTTGATTCATGTCTTCTTTCAAGTCATGATTGTTATTTAAGCCTTATGAAAGCTATCAATGAACTTTTGTGAATAGTGTCAGTGTTAATCAATGGCAATTTTCCCCTTATTCATTCTTCATGGCCGTCATCTCTTTGGTGAATTATGTTTGTGTATGTAGAGCGAAAGATTAACTGCAATTTATATATGTCAGACTATACATACACTTACTGTTCACCCTCCATGTAGAACAAGAGAAACAAATAACCTTTGTGTGTTCAGGAACAGCATATGCTACATCTTTGCAACTATATGACAAAGCCGCATGAAGGTCATTGGTAACTTTAATACTAAAAAAAAAAAAAAAAACCAATATGGTTGTAGCGACTTCGCCACACTGAGCTGTGGTACTTAGAGGATTAGTTCACTTCAGAATTCAAATTTCCTGATAATTTACTCACCTCCATGTCATCTAAGAGGCTCATGTCTTTCTTTCTTCAGTTGAAAAGAAATTAAGGTTTTTGGTCCTAATTGCAGTTTCAACGCAGCTTCAAAGAGCTCTACGCGATCCCAGCTGAGGAATAAATTTCTTGTCTAGCGAAACAATCGCTCATTTTATAAAAAAAAATAAAAATTTATATACTTTTAACCACAAATGCTCATCTTGCACTAGCTCTGCGATGCGCCACACTTTGCGTAATCATATTGGAAAGGTCATGCGTGATTTAGGCGGAAGTACCGCGGTAGGATGAAAAACTCCATCTCATTTTCTAGTCCAACTTCAAAATTGTCCGACATCGCTGTTTTATCTTTTTTTGTAAAGGGCGTTTGACTTAGCCTTTGCATGTTCGCTTTGTAAACACTTGCTCGGTACTTCCACCTATGTCTTTCCAACGTGATTACGTCATGCGTGGCGCATCACAGAGCGCCACATCACAGAGCAGTGCAATATATAATGTTTTTTTTTTTTTTTTTTTTAGAAAATGACCGATCGTTTTGCTAGAGAAGACCCTTATTCCTCGGCTGGGATCATGTAGAGCCCTTTGAAGCTGCATTGAAACTGCAATTTGGACCTTCAACCCGTTATACCCCAGTGAAGTCCACTTTATGGAGAAAAATCCTGGAATGTTTTCCTCAAAAACCTTCATTTTTTTTTTCAACTGAAGAAAGAAAGACATAAACATCTTGGATAACATGGTGGTGAGTAAATTATCAGGAAATTTGAATTCTGAAGTGAACTAATCCTTTAAAGAGGTGATATGAGTTTACAAAAATGGCTCATAACATTTCCAATCATATCTGCTCATCAAATAGCAGTATCTTTCCTAAGTCTCTTTAGCTTGTATTGGTTGTTTACCTTCCTTCTGTTACGTGAGTCACGAAAAAGCAACTAAATTGCACCATGAATGAGATGATGCAAATCTGTAAAAATATCTCTTTGCCTTTTTGCCTGGCAAAACATGTATTTTCTCTCTTGTGGAGAAGCTCTTAATCTCCTGCACAGACCACCCCCAAACCCTGACAAAGGTCGGGGAAAACAAATTGATTCATTAAGACGCGGCTGAGTTGGCTTTGCCCTGCAGCGCAGAGATGAGATGCTTTTCCATCGGCTTCGGATGCACAAAGCCAGAGTAACATTAGATTTTTAACCCAATTAAGGCCACATCAGGTGTTGACAACAGTGAGAGAGGAAAAAATATTGTGTTCCCTGAAATGTTCTCCTTCTCTGGTAATATTTAATTTTCGGGTAACATTGCTATAAGGGTTTTTTTTTTTTTTTTGTGGTGCTGGTATCATATGTCACCCTGGTATACCTAAGATGTGCATTAGGGCCACTGACTTCCAGGAATGGGTTTTTGCTTTTTGTGTGTGCCCCTCAGCTCCATGTAATGGAGTTATTAGGTGATCGTAAAAGGCTCTGTCTTTCTCCTCACGCTCTCTCTCGCTCTCCTTCACTCCCTTTCCTGTTTGAAGTGGGGGTATGATGTCATTGAGTAGGTGCTGCTGGATGTTTTGGGCTTTACTTGAGCTGAGCTTCTCCGCCTCACCCCCCTAACACATATGCAGCGTATCAGAGCTCAGGTACACTGATCTGTCACGGATTTGCTTGTATAAAACACCAAATCAATCCGCTGTGTGCTACGAGATGGCACGGTTTCTTCTTTCTTCGCAAGCGAGGAGGAGAATATATGGACTGAAACGCACATCTTTACTTGAGCTGACTTTTGTGAAAATAAGTGCAGCAAAAAAGACGACACCTGAACTAAACTTCAAAGGTCTTTGAAAAAAAATGTGGGGAGTTTTACAGCGCCCATAAAAAGGGTAGGATTTACACGGGTCGACCTTAGCCCAGAGAAGAGCAATATATCACTTCTTTACCCAAACTAAAGCCAGTCTACCACACACTGGATGCTAAATATGTTAGCCAATATGCTATACAGTGATGGCATCATTACCATTTTGGTACAGCTAACATATTTACTCCAGAGTACCATGGTGCTCAGGTGCTTCAAAGAATAACATGGTATTACCATATTGCGAAAAAAAAAAAAAAAAAAAAAAAAAAAACTTTTTATAAGGGATATTAGAAGGTTTAAAGGGTTAGTTCACCCAAAAATGAAAATTACCCCATAATTTACTCACCCTCAAGCCATCCTAGGTGTATATGACTTTCTTCTTTCAGCCAAACACAATCAGTGTTATTTTAAAAATATCCTGGCTCGTCCAAGCTTTATAATAGGAGTGACTGGAGGATCTGACTGGGAGTGACTTGAAGTCCAAAAAAGTGCATCCATTTATTCCTTCTAAGGTGAATCGATGCGTTTTTGTAAGAGAAATATACTCATTTAAAACTTTATAAAGTAAAATAATGCTTCCGGTGCGACAGTCATACGCATTCGACTTGCGTCCAAAAAGCATTAACTTCCGCGACGTAGTACACGATGACATGACGTTCTACACTATACCATGACGTACTACACTATGTCCTACATTATAACGCATAGCACATCATGTCATTGTGTACTACGTCGCGGAACGCTTTTTGGACTTAAGTCGAATGTGAGACAGGATATTTTTAATATAACCCTGATTGTGTTTGGCTGAAAGAAGAAAGTCATATACACCTGGGTTGACTTGAGGGTGAGTAAATTATGGGGTAATTTTCATTTTTGGGTGAACTATCCCTTTAAGTCTCTCCAACACAACATAAGATATAATATTCCTAAATATCCATATAGCAGAGATAAATGAATTGCTCTTCAGGTCTGACACCAGAGGGCCAAAACAATCTCTCTCTCACACAAATATATCTACATGATTCCATCTGAAACATCCACACGAGGGATCCCTAAGATGATCCCTGCACCTAATCTCCCACCCAACACACACACACCCCTGGGTCTGAACATGAAACACAATAACGCATGAGAGAGCGCTTGTGTGCGGCGTGTCTGTTTCCTATGATCCTGAGATGAAGCTCCATGCTGATAAATCACCTCCAACTGAAGTGCAGGAATTCAGCGGCTTAATGAAAAAGTCATGTTCACCGAGCAGGGAGGGGCCGGTCAGGGTGCTGTTGAGAAGGCTCCCCTCCGCAGGGGCCCCAGAACAGCCGCGTACAGGCCCCTGGAGCCAGAGAAGGCCACAGAGTCAGCATGGCTTACATTACTACTCAAAATTCATTTAATTGGCTGGAAGTTAATGGCAGACTTACAGGAGAGCACATGAGCTGTGGGGAAGTGCAGTGGAGCGAAACCTGAGTGGGCTGGAGGGAGTAAGTGTGTGAGTGTGTGTGTGTGTATGAGAGAGAGAGAGAGAAAATGCACGTGTGTGCAGCAAGTGCGGTCCATCTTTACAGGACAGGAGTTGCTCTCTCTCTCACACACATGCACATAACGACCCAAGTGAAGGATGAATCAGTCCCCTGTACTCGTGTAGGTGAGGAAAAGCAAGGGCGACTCACCTCGTCCACCCCGCCGCATCTCAACACTGCATCTCTGCCTGTTTTGCTCCCATAACGCACAGCTATCACTTTCAACACCTACCTGCTCCTGTGCATGGATCTACAGAAGCATCCACTTATGTGGGCTGAAAAAACACACACCTTTCACACCCATCACCACTTTAACTGCCAGAGAGCCGAATACAGGGCAGGCACTCAGCATACTCTATGAAAACCTCCACAAATGCCAGGCCCACAGCGGAATCGTGGTAAAGCAACTCTTAAGTTCCACAACATACTCTACACAAGTACATGGGCACAAATGCTTCTAGCTATTCAAGCTATTCATAACACTAAGCAGGTTCGTGTGGGATTCTCAATGTTGCTGCAAGAGTTGCTATACAGAGTATTAGCACAAACTGTCTTTTAGAGTCAGTACTAATTTTTACACATTGTTTTGTTTTTTGTCTAATTTTAGTCTACAAAATAAATATATATGGTTGAGAAAGTGCAAAATTAAAATACATATTCAAATAGTTATAAATGAAACATAAATGAAACATCAATTTTTGACATTATTGACAATGATTGAATTGTTGCTATTATATTCTTATAATATTTCTTACTCCATACTCACATTTTTATAAACATTTTTTAAAAATGGAATTGTTTAATAATCATCATGATGCACATTTCTTTTAAAATCTTGTCTCAGTGCTTCCTGATGAAAGACATTTTCATCAGTAATTTTGTTGACGAGTTTAACACCATCTACAGCCAATTTTCTTTTTTAAGTTGAATTGCAAGCATGTTATTTATAGTAAGTTAAAACTGTCACCATGCTTACCTGAATAGTAAAATATCTGGTTTAATATTATAGACTTTTGAAGGTAACTCTATTTTTCTAACTGTGGTTTGTTACACGTTATGCATGAGCAACAGGACCGGACGCTTGATATGCTTTGGCCAAGCATATTCACGTATGCAATTGTGTACTTGTGTAGAGTATTTTTTTCTGGCCTAAAGCCTTACAAAAATGTGCATGAGGTGAGTGTACAACCCATCACCCACCTCCCCCACCCCACCACACACACAGACCCCCTTTTGCTCCAACCCTGATTTCTACTATTAAATTTGGCAGTGCTCTTAATACAAAATTAATGCATTAAAACAGATGACTATCCAGTGGCTAAATAGCTATCAATTTCTCCCAGAGCTGACGAATTCCCACTGTGAGTGAGCCAGAGAGTGTCTGAATGTGTATTGCTTTGTAATTATCCCAATGATTCTCGGCACTTAGTGGCGAGGCCTGGTGATTTCCACTCAAACTCGCTCACACACATACGTCTGCTTTTCTATCATGGTGGGGATGTTCCATTGACTTCTATTGTTTTAATACTAAGCTAATGATATTTTCTAACCCTATCCAAACCCCTCAGCACAAACCATTCTGCATTTTCATTAAGACATGTTTATTAAGACATTTTCCTCATAGGGAAATGTGGGGGTTGGTCCCCACAATGTAGGTTATTTTTGGTTTTACTATACTTGTAGGGACATTTGGTACTGATACTGATGCAGAGACAGGAAACTAACAGAAACTGGACTAAAGCACAATCTAAGCCAAAATGCTTAAACACTGGCCACAACATTTCATGCTATGTTATATATCAATTGATATCATGCTGTTGTGGGGTCACACCAGTGCCTTAAGGGCAGCACACTAAACTGGATTCAGTCACATGTCATCTTGATGGATACAGTCAAGTGCACTGACACCTTTGTAACCAGCCTAATGATGTCATTGGTTAAATAATAGCCAATGAGATCACTGCTCTGCATCCTGAGACGAGACAAAGGGATTTGCCTAATGGGCAGAAAAAACCCAAGCAGAGATGAGACGGGAAGCTGCACCCTTTCTCATATCTCACTCTGTGTGTGTGTGTGTGTGTGTGTGTTGTGTAGGTTTACTTAGCTGTACTTCAGTGGCTAAACTGACCCGAAAAGTTCTAGAATTGGCAAAACCTTACTTACGGGAAAAAAAAAAAAAAAAAATCTAAATACAAACTAGGCTGCTTTTTGCAAAACTACAGTTAACTGCAGATTTCAGCTGAAATTGACCACTAGTGAACATAAAACACCAACATCCTTTATTCTCTTTCATTTCTAACAAATTGTGATTAGAGGGGCAGATTATCGATTATTAAAAACATGTTTTTTAAAGACTTGTAAAAGCAAGCTAAAATGGCATGGTAATAAAGATTTATTTATAAAGGCATGGTTGTAATGTCTTGTTTTTCAAAGTCTTGTAGAAGCAAGATAAAATGGCATGGTTGCTTCAGCAAATGCATTTTTAACTCTCGTTTGCTTTTGTTAAAGGGTTAGTTCACCGGAAAATGAAAATTCTGTCATTAATTACTCACCCTCATGTCATTCCAAACCCGTAAGACTTTCGTTCATCTTCGGAACATAAATGAAGATCTTTTTAATGAAATCAGAGAGCTCTCTGTCTCTCCATTGACAACCTATGCAACTACCATTTTCAAGCCCCAGAAAGGTAGTAAAGCCATCATAAAAGTAATCCATGTGACTCCAGTGGTTTTATAAAGCGACGGGTGTGCTTTGCGCAAAAAAACATAATTTACCACTTTATTTGCAAAATATTAATCTCCATCGCACGTTCACATGACAACGTCCACTCTCATGTCAACACAACACACATCCGGTTAGGTGCTCTCTTGAATTAAAATTAGCTTTATACAGAAACTCTAGAAGTCTAAGTTCATCTTCATTACAGCAGGTACAGTGTTTTAATAGTTAGTATGCTGTGAATGAGTTTGTCCTACCTCCTTCACTTCTCCATTTTTCTATCTCGTTTCTCACTTAGCAGCAGTAGCTTAAGGAGTAGCAGAACCGCGACCACAGAAGCTGCACTGGATGCCAAGTTCAGCGGCTGGTTCAAATTAGCCACTGCGAGCGGCGACATGCCCAGACGCTGCACTGTGGCTGGAGAGACAGCACTTACCCACCCCTTAACTGCATACCTGCCACTTCCTGCACCTCTCTCACTCTCTGAGATCCTGTGTTTTCAGGATCACTTTGCTCTGTTCTCCTGGAATAGCCATTCTACCACTTCCCAGAGGAACATTTTATTACTTCAGATGTTGCTCTCTCATATCTCAGAAGTTAATGGAGTTCTCAGTTATGTTTTACTCAAGAATCAGCTGTGATTCTGATGTTTCTGATAAAAATGGGAAATAAAAACAGACACAAACGAAACAACAGTTGACATAATGTGGGAGTATAGATTTATAATGAAATAAATGAATGTAGATAGCGAACTTCAGATAATTTTAAGGAATTTGATGAGAAATTGAGATCTTTGAAGATTTTAATTGAGATCGCATTGAAATCTCTGTCTCTTAAATGAAAGACTTTGCTATCTTGTCCAATCTGAGCATAATTTGTGATATTGTTCTCACATTTACTGAGGAGAAAAGTCAGTCTCTATTTAATCTCTGTCTAGGAGAAACAACAGAGACATTAAAGTGATCTTGTTTGTGATTTATCTTCACTAAACTTTACCAAGTTATAATAAGTCATGTTCCAGATGTGATACAGTGATTTAAACAATAGATGTGTTGAATCTGTGATTCAGTTCTCTGTGATAGATTAGACTGGTTTGGATGGATTACTGTACACGTGCGTTCAGGAAAAATAAGGGTGAAAAACAGAGAGATAGGGGCCTTAAAAACAATCCTCTCTAGCAGCTTATACCACCCCAGTGCACTTTAACAGTAAATAAAGCAATAATTATTGAATTCCTTTGGAATAAATAAGCAGCTAGAAAGTAAACAATAGGAACATAATTGTAGAAAGAAAGCAATCAATGCCTGCAGTCATTTGGCTTGTGTTGATTATGCGTACGCTCGTTTGTGTATGTTTCTTTGTGTCTTTGAGTAAAAAGCAATAGCGGTTAGAGGGAGGGTGTAGTGACAAGCAGTTAAATAATACCCTCTCGCATACACCGGTGCAAAACAAGCATGGGGTAATCCTTCCTCCAGTAATGCCCCTGCATTTCCAAACAATGGTTCTCAATCAGCTGATCAATGTGTCCACATAATTCATTGTGCGAATCGGTCTTGGTGAGGAAGGAAGAGAGCAAGGGAACTCTATAGAAGGGATTGAGAATGGGAACTCAGGGCAGTGGAGATATCAATACCCAGATCAGAGATAATACGGCAGTGGCAATGGCCAAGGCCTTTTTGAATAAGGACGAGAATATACACATAATGTAGTATTTGAAGTCAAAATAAATACATTTTACTTGTACAATGAGCTGAGCCACATTTTACATTAAGTGACTTGGAGATCATGCAGAAAATTAAGTTTAATCCAGGGTTGGGTAAAAGAAAAAGAGTTGCAAAACTACATTAATCGCTAGACGTCGCCTTCCACCATGAAGGGCTAATTAACAGCTTAGCCTCCCATTGTTTTTATGAACGCAAGCCCTGTAGCGCCAAGCCGCATCCAGCCCCGTAGTACAATAACTCTGCCTGCAGGAGGCGACAGCTGTGTGGAGCTCTAGGGGCGACACACACAGCTGTTCCAACTGTCCCTAGACATCTGCGGCCGCCTGGTGCCATCTGGAAATTTAGGAGGGCAGCTTAGGACCTGTACAGATCCTCCTACCCCCTGCAACCTCCAGCACGCTTCCCATAACTAACCCTCCATTTTGGTAAGAAACGATGTTGCTAATTATTAGGACAGGACAGCGAAAGAATTCTGTGTATGTCTCAGGGCATGCAGACAGGAGACAGACACGATCAATCGAGAGACATTCAGAGGTACTTAGACCGTTCAATGATGTCTTATTTGTTATATTAGCTGAAAACACATGACTTGTTCTGGTGATCTAGCAAGAACAGAATGATTTGTGAGAAAAACATACTTGCAAAAGAAAGCACTGCATCTATTTCACAAAGTCAAACACATAAAAGAAGATACCAAATAAGCCATGTTGTATTTATGAGAATAGCAAGTGTAACAATACATTGTAGTTACAGTAACTGTCTGAATTTAACTGAAACTAGGGACTGACTCACTGCATTTTTGTTTATCTATAGAGGTTGATGTAACACAAGGTTGGGCAAATACATTGCTAACAGCAAACATCAAACTCTTCGTCCACATTCTTCTGGGAAACATACCAAATGCTTCACCGGAGTCAGCGCAAAATTGAAGTATGGAAGGATCCTGAATGATGATCATCAACATCTGAGTTAATAAAAGGCAAACACTTACCAATAACCCACAAATTAGCGAATACTCAAATCCAACCCAAGTGAACAAGCCCTTATCCTAAAAAGTCATAGACGTGATGAAAAGGACACCCTACAGTATTAACTCCTCAGGTTTGTATTATCTAGCTTTCACCTCCAGCGTTCCTTGTTAGTCTACGTGAATATTTCATTACCACATAATTGGTTGATGCTCCAGGCTAGGTTATGAGGCAGTAAGAATGCTCCCCTCTTCCTTGTTCTTCTTTTCTAAAATTCACAAAGGGCAGTCTGGAGTCGGCTGCGCGGAGTGTTTGAACTGGTCTCCGATGAGGAAATGTTTGAGTTGCCAGGATCTGCCCCTCTCATCTGCCCAGCTTCACCTTCACCCACAGGACTAGTGTAATGAGAGGGCCAGATCGTGGCCCTGTGCCAGAGTAAATATTTAAGCTCAGCTTAAAAAGCCTGGCTTTTATTAGCTGTGTTGGGCCTACAATGGCGCAACAGGCCCTAAGAGTTCTCACCTTCTTAACATGCAAATGAATAAGCGGGGGCGGGCCGGGGGTGGTTACTTTGGGAACCTTATTTGCATAGCACATAAGCATTCTGAGTGTCTGAGGGCAATGTAGTGGTAACGCAAACTTTGAGCACCTATCCATTTCTAGTGGCTCTCTCTCTGTTTCTAAAGATACACTTTGTTTGCCTTCACTCAATTGCTTTGACTTCTACTAACTGCATAAAGAGCTTTAAAGTCCCAATAGCCTACTGAGCTGTTGTCACTTGATTTGAGCGAATTAACTTGTTAATTAGTGTCATTAACCTAAACATACAGTGCCTATATTGTGAGAAACAAAACATATGGTGTGGTCGTGCAATCTGTTCTTCATAAAAGGACTGTTCTCGCTTAGACTCCACTGAATACATACTATATTAATAATATACTGTAATATTATTATTTAGGCTTAAGTTTTAGTTTTTAGTTTAGAAAAAAAAAAAAGACTCCCATGAAGCTGTGTATGTTCTGACAGTGTATGCAAGACATGAATTTGAAATAAGCCCTGGCCTCTAGCCTATGCCCAGAGGAGCCTGAACACTTGTGCTGAAAAGTGGAGCTCTTTGAGAGAGGCTCACCTGTCCATCCCATAATCTCCCTCTTCTCTCTTTAAGCAGAATACACAAGGGTGCTGAAAACATACAGCGCTTTATGGGATCCGTCATCAGTGCCGACTCATTAGCTTGCAAAGGAAAGAAGAAATACAACTTCACTTTCCATAAAAAAGAAACAAAGCGCTCATTGATCAGAGTAATCAATAGTGGATCGATAACCTAAGCCCTCATCATTCCAAGTCCAGCATAATTACAGCTGAGATATGGTCATTATCACTAAAATCAAAAAAGGTGCAGGTCTAACTAGAGGCAGCTCCATTGCTTCAGCGTCGCTGGGCTGTACAAATACTGTACAGGGCCCTCTGAAGGACCTCTGCATGCGATTCCTAAAATAACTTGCTCACGCCATCAGTCCTTGTGTCACTGTAGAGGTTGCGGCCATGGCTGCCCATTCGAAGGCATTTAATTCCGTGCACTGCTACTGCGTCAGCATAGCAAAGCTTTGTATTGCTCTTAACGTAAATTGAACGTTAGTTATAGGATAGCATTAAGCAACCATCGGGACGACTTGTGATTTTAATGCATTAAATGTTGTGGAAGAGTGCCCTCCTTATGAGATTTGCAGCCAGTTTAGGTACTAGCAAAAATAAGTAGTTCTTACTCACTTAAGTGTCAAAGGAAGTGCAGAAGTGATGACATCTAGCAGAATGGCATTAGTTGGCACCAAACCCAACCCTGTTTTGCATGCAAATAGCGCCGCAGATGCAGGATGACAGCGGCGCAGTGTGCAAAGTGCTAACAGGTAGAGACTGCTAGAAAATGCATAACTGGGCCTGAGCATGCTGCTAACAGAGAGGCCCGCACTCCTCCTCCGGCTCGAGTTTCCGTGTCACTTCACTTTGAACTGCATACACGATGAGCGGCTGGAGGCATAAGTGCACTTGGCAATGGCGCTACGAGAGAAGTGTATACAGTTTCTAAACCAGCTCTGTGTCTCACTCTTGCCTTCTCCCTTCCCTGCATTCTCCACCAAAGCGCCGGGAGCGCCATGCTTGTAAAAGTAACCACAGCTCTTTAAGAGGCTCATGTATTTACAAACGGAGGTATGTCGAAATCAAAGGAATTACCACATGACATAACACATCAAGCAGCCAGCGGATAGAGAATTTATAGGGCGGATTCGAACATGGGTGGTGCACCCAGGAACTATGCCATTGTTTGATCATGCACAGCCACAAGCAAGTACAACTCACTCACCTATGACAGGTCCCGAGTTCACTGGTTCATTGGCGCCAACCCCCACCTTTCGCTACCTTTCTCTCAGTCAGGTGGTTACAGGTGCAGAGTGCTATTGTTTTCTACTTCCTGTTGATCCTCCACTTACTGATTTCTCCTCGCATGTTGCTTTTGGAAGTAAGGCTCTGTCTGGTTATGTAAGCCTAGTACATGAGCTGTTCTCACTCCTCATCCTGCACCTCTTGTGAAGTACAGCAGTTAAATCTGTTGTGCTCTGTCCTAGTTGGATCTAAAGAATCGTTCTCTCTCTCTCTTTTTCTCCCTCCCCCTCTTTTCCTCTGTTGCTCTTCTGCCTAATCTCACCTCAGTTTTTATTTCGCCCGCCTTCATCTGCAGAGGACTAAAAATACATGATAAATGGTACATGATATTTTAAAGTCTTATCTCTTATCTGTTCTTACAAGGGAATAATAGGGTAGTTAATCCTGAAGATCTCCCTCAAATTGATTAATCAGCACATACGGACAATCAAATAAATGATTAATATTCCCCAGACCTGCGGTCGGACAGTTACCCCCCAAAGCATCAGTAATAATTCAGTAACCCTTCCCAGACCAAAGCCGCGTCTGCCTGTTCAGCAGCAGCTCTCAGTTGCGGTGGGAGATCTTTGAAGTTGGTGCATAACAAACTCTCAGCGCTCTACGCATGGCTATACCTGTAGAATAGAGCACAACTGCTGGCCAGGCCACAAAGACATTGCAGTTTTCTACTAATGGAGCTGAATGCAGACAAAAATGTAGCTGCATATCCTCTAATGTCTGCACCACGACGGCCAACAGATGTTTGGCAATTTCTATTAGGCTTTTTGAGACGGCAGGTTTTTAGAAACCAGTTTGTTAAGATCGGGGCTAATCTGTCAAAATGATGTTGTGGTAAAAGCAAACATGCCAGATAAGTGAACAGTATTGTTACAGTACACAAGACAGTCCCCTGGCCCTGGAGAGAAGTAACATTAAAATTAGTTAAGATAACTTGAATGTTGCATAAGGGGGTCTTGTAGATGTATGTCCTGCTTGCTATCTGTGTGTCACCCTGGTCTTTTATTCAGATGTCTTCAGACAGGCTTTTTAGCAGTGGCTGTCCCTGCGCTCGCACCCGGGCCACACCCTGTCCTGGTGATGGATTCCCTGTTTATTCAGCAATTTCTAGGACAAAAGGAGGAGATCTCCATGGAGAATGGTTCTCTTTCTCTACCATTACTGAGTTCGCTAACCTTCCCACAGGGGTCAACAAACAGCCCTCCTCCCCAAGCCGACCGCATCTGCCAGCTTGCGCACTTATTAATGTGTGAGTGACCCAGGCCTGGACACCCCTCGTCCACAACGACTGTGGTGTGTGCGCATTCGTGTGTCTGTGCAAACATATGTTTATGTGTCACAGATTTACCATGTGGACCGGCATCACCAGTCCCACGCTAGTACTGACCCTTAACTGCCTACCCCCACCTTGGCCTTTTGTGTAGGTCGCCTGGCTGGCTGGATAGCTAGAGAAGCCCGCGCAGCTGTCTGCTGTCCTCTTCGCGGACACGCTGTCTCTGGTGTCCATGCTTCTGCTTCCGAACGTGGCTATACATAACATCACAGCGCATAGTTCGAAACCTGACCACCACCTGCATTCTGCCACTCAACCTGGGTTGCTCGACAAGGCTATGCAGTTTCATTAGCACAAAGACGTGGTATTAAACTAATCCATGTGTCTCTCGCGCTGTGGCCGAAGCCCCATACGGCCTCAGCAGGGGCACCATTAGCCTTTCAGCGAGAGCGGGCTGATCTGAAACCCTGCCAATACGTCTGTTGATGTATGGCCTTGAGCTCTAATAGGTATAAGCGTGGCGTGCGGGGCGGTGTTGTGAGAAGCCAGGCTTTTCTATAACCGATACAGTTAACTTTGATCTTGTCTTAGCATGGCCTGTTTATAAATCAGCAATGCAAATATTTATGAGCTGGATGGGAGAAAATGGCTGGTCTGGTTTATATCCCTGGCCTTCTATTCTTCCTAGCTGCCCCATCCCATCCCACTCCCTCAACTCCTCCTCCTCCTCCCCCCGGCTCATGTGTCGACGAGGACGCCACAGCAGTGGGGTGAGAGAGCACAGGCCCCAGGCCACATCTATCATGACTACGCTGTCCAGCTTTATTGGCTGGTCATGGAGCGCAGGTCAAAGGCACTCCAGGGGAGGGCAGAGGAAATCTAGATATCCAGGAGATAGAGGAAGATATCTGAAAAGCTCACACAAAAAGTTGATAGGGGGGTCTGTTTTTTTGCAAGCCTCTCCAGCTCAGTGTGGGTTTGGTCTAGGCAAGGTGAGGTCTGAGTCTCCTCCAGTAAAGCTCAATAAAGAACATGAGAATGTGCTCAATAACTATTGCCTTTTTGCTTGCTCCCTGCACACCTATCTGTTTCCGCCTGCAGTGCACACAATGGGACGGCCCGCACTGGCAGATGCACAGGCTTTAATTGCTCCCCCCAGTCCTGACCTCTGCTCCTGATCACCCTCTGATATACAGCATCTCTATTAAGCTGGGAAGTAGGTAAATATTCTCCTAAAGACCCTCCATCCTAACGGCACTACTGAAAATGGAGGAAAAAAAAAAAAAAAAAAAATCAATCGCCTTTTTTCTTTTGTCCTTCGCCAACTCTATTAGTTTTCCCATTTTATCTGATGTCGGGATCCAAAAACGCAGAGACCGGTGCTGATGAGGGGGCAGCTGTGTTTTGCGGTTTGATGCAAAGCTGTATACATCACGTGTCTGGTTTCTAGAGAAATGTGTGGCTTTGTTGTGTTGTAATTTAAATTGTTTTGAAGACTCAAGTTTGTATGGAGAAGCCATATTTGGGAGAATTAAAATCATGCTTTTAAAGAATAGATGAAGATGGCTAGCATTTTTCAGAAATAGTCAACAGTGAATTACAAATTATTGGGCTCTGACTCAGTTATTAAAAAAAATTTGGATCAATTTGGAGTTATATCTTGTTAAGCTTGATGACAACACGCAATGTGGACACAAATATGCAATGCTGTGTATGTGCTGGAGTGTTTGAGAGTGCAAGTGAGTAAAAGGGGGGCAGTGGTGATGGTAGTGGTGGACTGGCTTGTCGATCGATGCTGTGATTGGCAGTTAATGGCTTTTCCTGTTCTGCCTTCGTAACCTCGCTCTGATGGCTGTTGCTTCTGATCAGAGATGGCAGATTGCGTTTGATTTTTGTATATAAAGCCCAGACTTTTTGGAGATGGCTTCATCATGTTAAATCATTTAAAAGTTAAGTTGAATACTGGGAATTCCTCTCTGCCCAGGCATAGAGGTGAAGCTTTAGTGTCTGAACAATCCACTAGGACTTCTCTGTAAATAGGAGAGCGCTGATTTCAGATTTCCAAATTTAAACAACCTGCTTCAAGTTTCATTCCACAAGTTAAAACAATACTAAGTACAGGACACCATCTACTCACTCTATTTGTGGGACAGTACTCACTGTCACACAAGAGTTAAAATGGATGAAAATTAAACGATAAGATATGTTTTGGTGCTTTCATGATTTAAAAAAAAATGAACTAAATATGAGGGCCAGCAAATAATGTCTAGCGAGATTTGAAATAATTTGGCTAACACTCCCATATAACATGCTTTATTCAACTGATTTCCCATAAACTGCAGTGAATTTTACAGCCAATAATTTGAAAGTTTTGCAGGATTCCTCAAGCCATAAAAAGAAATGAAGGAACTCATCAGAAAGAAGGTGGATTGGAAAAGAACAAGCCATATTTCTGATTGAAAGAACATAGAAAGGAAGTGAGTTTCCTATTCATAGCAACAAAAAGTAACAAAAATCCATATTTAAAAGCGTCGAGGGTCAACCAAGAGCTGAGAATCTCCTAACTCTGAATATGATGCTCTAATAGAAGGTGATTTTAAAAATCTAGAAATCTGCTCATACTAATCAGAACAAAAATGTAATTCTGTGAGCATGCGTATGTATGTGCATGTGTGTATATAGGGACCCACTGGGACCAGCCAGTACTGAATTAATACACACATGCTGCTCCCTTTGCAACATCAACAAATATTTAATAAAGCCTGCTTCATATAACTCATTAATATGGCACTCTTCTCTCAGTGCTTAATTTAATATAACAATAATTTGAATAATCATTTGCATACCAAGATCTTGTAATCTTCTCTAGTGGCAAAAATATAACGTCTCCCTGAGACCTCGTTTATTCAGTAGCAAAGACAGGCTTTCTGGTTCAAATTAGCAGAACAAGACCATTCCAACCTAACGAGTATAAATTAAGAAAATTCCTTTGCAGTGACAGACATAACCCGTTCAAACGAACGATCAAGTCTGCGGCAGCCTAATTTTAGGCCTGGTGTTGATTGAATGTGGTGATGCTGTGTGGCTGAAGAAAGAGAGAGAGAGTTTGGTTGATCCTGTGGGGAGTGGGTGGAGGAATGTGGTGGCTGTGTTGAAGAGTTCCTCCGCTGTCTCTGTGTTCCATCTCTGCACCCACAGCGCCAAGATCTCCACTTCATAAATCAGAACTGCTGTTTGAAAAATGCTTCATGATACACAAATGTGTGAAACCACTTAACAACAGAGCAAAAGTGTTTCCCCTACTTTCAGCAGCTGCAGCTAGTAAAATAAGGCACCTCTGAGAGGATGACCTCAGAATTCACCTCATCAGTGGGAGGGGCTTCATAAAGAGAAAACCTCAAAGAGAATGTTGGGATACATATCTGAGACTGGTCATTTTAAACTCTAGGTGTCCTGTATGGGCGACTAGAGTTTGAAAGCAGAGAATGCAAGGGTTGTAAACTTGCAATGAAAGTTTGACCTTGAAAATGTAGTGCTAGTCCTTGACCACTCTGTTTGTGGCCCTCTCATTCTCTCTCTACCCACTAACCTCTTTTCATTAGAAAGAAAGAAAGAAAGAAAGAAAGAAAGAAAGAAAGAAAGTATTTGGGCACAACTTACTGAACTCTAATTGAGTCACTTGCTGATGACTTCACATCTCTGCCTTTTAATGCAACAAACAATCATCTCCACATATTACCATAGCCTTTATCCCTCATTTCCCACTTTTTAAATTTCACTTCTCTTGGTTTTCCCTCTTTTTACATGCATAAAAGCACATGATGAGAAAACAAGGTGTGAAATGATTTTTTCCAGAGGGGTCTCAATAAAAACCATATGACACCTCAGGCTGAACTGCTTAATTACAAAGGGATGAAAATCTGTAGTCTGCATCTGGTGAGAACATTGCCCCCATAACACTGATAGATTTACAGCTCCCAGACCTAACCTTGGACTTCAGTGCATGGCAATTAGGCCATGCATAAGACACCTCAATGAATGTCCATCTCAGTGGGGAGAAGTCAGGCTTGACTTTTTTTTACCCTGGGCTGCGGTTTTAGACCTTTAGAACTCAAGAAAGCTCAGAGAGTTTGCCCTGTTGCGGATTATTAACTAGCTCAACCAGCAACCAGATTCTCTTGGTAAACCAATTTCACAACCAATTGAACAGCATGGCTACCATCTGGACCAGTATCTAACAAGCATAAACCAGCATGCTGACTGACCAACTTCAACTGTTACGCTTCGCTGGTAAACAGCATGGCAACCAACTGGACCAGTACCTAAATGTCATAAACCAGTCTGAACCAGCCTGGAAATTCTAAGCAGTGGTTCCAGCAGGATCTAAACCCTTGTCCCAGCATTCAACGGTTCCACACTAAAAGCTCCAGTCCAGCACCTAACTAGTTTGCTGTAGAGTGGACCTTGATCTCACACATGTAAACACTCCAAGTTGTCTAGCATTAGAAGGATGTGGATTTCCTCATTTCAGCAGAACTTCATTGTGAATATTCAGAAGAGAGACATTGTCTGTGATGAGAGGTGAGTGAAAAACAGTGAGGTCCAAAGCCTCATTTCATGTGTGGATTTATTTGTCCCAAGACTCTCTTCAGCAGCCCAAAGCTAAACACAGTGTGTTTTCCAGCGCTCTGCCTTCCACTAAGCGCCGAGAGGAGCCTTGTGGCCTGGGTCACTCACAGGCCATTAATCTGGTTGCTAAGTCACTGATGTATTGATGCTGGTGAACCAGTAAGCCTGCATGTTGCTCTCTTTACCACCCACTGTCTTTCTCCCCAACACTCTCTCTTTCTTCCTTAGGCTCACCCAAAGTCTGCCTCAAAGAAAACATACCTGCCAACTTGCTACTGTGGTCACTTTCAGTGAGAAGGTTCGGCCTTACCCATCCAGGGACTATGCCACTAAAAGCTTTGTTTGAACTAATTTGACTCACATTTGACTAACAAACACATGTAAAATGAACAAAAAAACATGCATCAAGCTGATCAAATTAGGCTAATAAAGAGTATTTTTGCGGACTGAGCAAACGTGCACTCTTACTATGCCAGAGAGGGATTGGGATTGGGTTGAGGGGCTTCTGACTAGAGGAATGTGGGCTGAGATTGCAATATAAACTATAAAACTATAATATCTTTTACAAGACTGAGGCTGGCACTACTAAGATAAAACATTGATTAAGGCATGTTATAAATAGACAAAGTTGCTAAAAAATTTGGACTGGGAACCGGGAACGTAAAAGTCAAGAGGTGCAAACCTGGGGGTGTAATCCATGAATGCTAGAACTACAGAGACCTATCAACATTGTGCCCTTGAGCAAGCCACTTAACTCCAGGGGGATTGTGCCTGTAGTAAGTGAACTTTTAAATTGCTTCAGAGCATCTACTAAATGTCAAATAACTACATAAAAAAAGGAGTCAGGTCAGTCCTGCACATGTTTAATGCTCGACAGCATAATTGCACTCAAGATAACTTCTCTCAATTTAAAACAGATTACTTAGTCAGTGTGATGGTGCGAGCGTCTACCTTTAAAGAACTTTCTTCGTTATATCTTTATAGTAAATTCCATTGTTTATCCTATTCCATTGTTTAAGGTGTTTTATAAGACAGATCTTCAGCATATTAAAGAGAGAATTACAGAAGGAAAAGTTGCAAACATCGAGAGAAAACAAGGAGGAAGAAAGAAGATTTGGCTGGAGAAATGTTTAGTTTTCCAGGCTGGTTGGATTAAAGCTATTTAACCTTAAGAAGAGAGCAGCGGAGAGGGACCACCCACCAGCTTGTGACCCATGCTGGTTTGTTTTGTGCATGATGGGTATTTGCCTTGTTTATTAAATTTAAGGAGACAAAGAGTTGAGAAAGATGTGCAAGAGGAAAGAGTGCACATGCAGGCAGTAGAAGCACAGACGAAGTTAGTCACAAATACAAGGCGAAGGTGGGAATATGGTTTTAAATCACAATAACAAAGACGTGAAAAAGATGTTGTAAGGGTTTTTAGCTTCTAAAGTGTTCTGGGGGGGATTCTTAATGTTATTGTTCGCCAGGAAAAAACTAATTCTGATTGTCCAGAAAAGTAATAGCATACCTCTACTCAACAAGCCACACAGTTTGGGGTATCAATTGTCTGTAGGCAAAGTTTCAAACACTTAGGGTTTGTTTAAATCTCTGCCTATGTCTACACGTACTTTACAAACTACCACAAGCTTGCGCCTTCCTACTGTGGCGTAACATACTCTCTGATCCCTGTGTACACCCCAGTCCCTCATCAGTCTCCAATCCCCTGTTTGTGCTGATCAGGCAGCAGATAATAGGATCAACAGCTTCCTTCAGCAGTGGCAGAAGCATTGCTTAGTTGCTCTTGTCTGGCTGCCCAAAGAGAAAGGGGGGGGGGGGGGGTGGCGATCAAAACAAACAGCTATTACAACACAATAATATCAGCTCCTCAGCTTCTCTACAAAGAGATACGCACTCTCTCGCAATCCGTATGAACTCCCCTATCCCTCTCTCCCAACTTTTGTAATATAGGACAACATATGAAAACTATGCATGGCCTACCATGTGTATCTGTTTGGCTGCTGGTCCCTCCATTGAACGCATGCACGAGCACACACACACACACACACTTATAGGTGCAGATGCATGCGTAATCATCAGCTGCAGCTGTGCAACGGGTCAGCGCCTGGCCTTTCTGAGGTGGGGGCTGAAGGAGTTGTGAAATTCCTGCAGACTTCCAGACACTGCTTTAAGCCTGCCCACTACTCTACAAACCAATGTCACGCTCCTCCCACGCTAACGGAGAGCTCTCTCAGCAAAACTCGACTCCTCTTCTGGAGAAAAGCCCTCCGCCCTTTGTCTTAAAGGGAGCTGAGCCTCTGTTTGGCTTCCGTGAGGCAGAGTTCAGCACCCTATGGGCAACCTTGTGCTGACATGGATCTACATCATTGAGATATTATGATATACATAAATATGATCTATACAAATTCAAAAGAGTCTCCTAATTATAAACCTGGGCTCATATACGTGATATGGACTGTATCTTTGACTGGAGGGAGGCCGAATGTCTCAGTAGAAGCTCTGTGGATATGGAATGGGCGCTTTATTAGCGTGGTACTACCGGTAAATCAAAGCTCAGCCCTTCCTGGAACAGCAGCAAACCTTTTTTCCCCACTGAGCACTATTACTGAACAATCACAGGCCAGCCATGATAATTAGCAGAGTATCTCCATCTAAACGAGCGCCTCTCTCTCTCTCTATCGCTCTCAGACCTGCTTTCTTCCCCCCCTCCCTTCCATCATCTTTCACTCCGTCTCATCTCTAACTGATGTCTGGAGGGACTTATGGAGTTTGGGTGTGGCGCTCTCTCTGGCATAGAGGTTAAGCTTCACTGTCCACAGATGAAAGATATAACCACGGGCCGTACCAATAGTGGTAAAATGCTCCCTTGCGACTTTAACTCGAAATTACTCTGCACTTTTATTTGATAATAAAAAACAAACACAATCTTGCTGGAGCCAGGGCATTCTCAGTCTATTTGTTTTTGATGACTGGAGTAAGTTACTCTGATAAGGATAAGTCATGATAAAGATCATAATTATTAATGGAGATGGTCGGCCTCATTGATCAGGATTCTGTTTTAAAGGGTAGAGCGATATCTGAGAAGCACATTAATACCTTTCAGTATAGCCACTATGGTTAATCCCCTTCTACGCATTACTGTCTGTTTTGTTTTACTGTGTTTTTTCTTTGTTTTCTCCAGAGCGTAGACATTTTCCTTCCTCACGCCCCAGCTGATCTGGTTGGATTGCACTGGAGGGAAAAATAAGTAGAGAGAGTCCAAAATCCAGACGTTTTGTGCTGGATCCTGGGCCGTGCTTGGAGCGCAGTCAAAGCACTGTTAGCATAGCTGAGACACATCAACATGTGCTACAGGGTTCTGTTTGGAGGAGTTTTGGGCAGTAGTGAACAGATGACAGAATGTGTGAGCATGTGTGTGTGTATTTGTGCATGTACAGGGAGTGTGTAAATGTGTGCAGCACACAGTTTGTATAGTTTGTGTGTTTAATGGAGCGAGACCAGCACACTGGTGCTGGTGGTGCGGGGGTGAATGTTATGAGGCCTTTCTTGGGTAAAGATTCCCCATGTGATAGTGACGGCACTTTCTTCCTCTCTTTCCACGGCCAAGCGGCATCTGGAGTGGATTTTGTGCGAGCAGACACCGAAGAACATGATTACATTCAGTTAACTGTGCTCTAAACTGATTATGCATGTGCCAAGCTAATGGACTACATTTGCAAGAGGAAAAATAACATCCAATCAATCTCAATTACCCCAGATTGTACCGGCCCCTGAGACAAGGAAGGTAGCCAGCCTGAAGCTCCTCCTCTTTGCTTGAAAGGCCTGCCTGGAAGACCTGCCTCTCTCCATCCTGTCTGGAGCGGAGAACCAAGTCTCAGACTCAAGACTGACATGAGTGCAGCCCAGCACCTGAGACATGCTTGCTCAGCATGAACACGAACTCAAATATCAAGTGAATGTGTCCTTTACAGGGTTGTGTCAGAGAAAATTGAAGGACGAGTCATGAATAAGCATGGAGTATCCTTAAAATCATCATTAAATGGCTTTCACAACTCATTTTACTTCTGTAACGATGTGTTTCTAAGTGAAACAACACATCCAGTGAGCACAAAATGTAGGGTAGAACTGTCAGGATTGTGAAGAGTTTCTTAATGACAGGTGGTTGGAGGAGTGAGACTGAAAAATAAGAGGGATCGGTAATGTGAGCCAAAAAGGAAAAGTAGCTTCAGAGGCAGAGTAAGTTATTACATTTTGATGAAAGATTATGAAGACATTTTTTTTTTAATTGGAATAATGTACACAGATCAAATGTGCACAATGAAATCTGGAATGTGTACTGAGAAAGCAATTAGGGTCTCTCGATTTCAATTTCACTTTAATACACATAGATCAACTACGTGCGGCAACTATCTGACTCTGCAAATTGCAAGTTCCAGCAACAATTTAGAACTTGAGAAGCCTAAGCTTTGTGATGACCTGGGTATTGTTGTATGGCCCATCTGCAAATGCTTATGGGTGACCATCATGACATCATTCTCACCACTACAAAGCAGCCAGCGAGCGGGAACTTGGAGGGAGCAGTGGAAGGTAAAAGTTCATCTGAGATGAGTGCAAGACTGACTGATGGGTGTGTCTGAAACCAGAGAGGAACTCAGTCCAGTACCACAGACACCAAAGTCGGGAAGCATCACCCCTGCTGTGCAGTGGTCCATGCGGTTAAGACAATTCTCCCAAGCCTACCAAAGGCTTTCGGAACATTCCAATCCGTGGGGTGGTGGGGGAAGGTGTATTTTTAGAAAGCCCTAATATGTGCCGCATACCACAGACTCTCAAATTATCCCATCCAGCTTAGCCTTCAGTTTAAACCTTCCTTTTTAATTCCAGTAATTACAGGCTCCAATTTACGGAGCTGTGCACACAAAGGGCCTGTTTAATGCAAACCAGTTTGATTTGGGCAAAGTGTCCCAAGGATCTACCACATCTTAGGGCCTGTTTATGCTGACTTGATAATTTATTTTCTCCCAGCAGGAGGTCGAAAAATTTTGCATTTTGTATCATATTGCATTTAGGGTTGGGGTGGGGGGGGGATAAATAGAGAGTTTTTTATTTTCCTTTTCTGTTTTACCACTTGTACAGTCAGCTTAGCTGAACAAGCAAATTATACTGTTGATGTCAGGCAGTCAGTATGTCTATCAGGGCTATAAATTCACTGCAAAGTGAAGCCTGTGTCATTGTGGGGTTAGAAACCCATGCTACAGCAAGACCTCAGCAGCAGCATGTGCTTATCGTCCTCTAATCACATTTGTATGTCATGAAATACAGCTATAACTCAAACTGTGAATGTCTTAGTTTGCGGGTAGGCCTGTCGCCACTGATGGAAGCTGCTTGCTTACAAGGCTGATGCTGTTGTCAGTCAACTCTGTTCTCTCTTCCTCTGTTCGGATCTGTGGGGCTTTTAGGGCTGAGGAACCATTTTAAGCAGCTTAAAGCTTACAAATTATCATGCTTGGATGTGTCGAACATTTCTAATCTGCCACAGAGTATTGAACATTTGCAGTTAGGTGGACTAGTCTCTTCTCCGCTAGCTCTCCTTCTTTAAAGGGAGCGCTGGCAGCAGAAGGAATATTATGGTGCTTCTAAAGCATTTTGGTGCCAACAGTATACTTTAATATTGTACGTAAGGGCTGTCACAATATCAGATTTTTCACTACACGTTTATCGTGGCTAAAAGAATTCAAGATAACGATATATCCCGATATCTACAGAAATCTTGAAAAAATATTTTTTCTGTCAGTCAAATAGAAATTAAAAAGAAATTATGTTATTTTACTGTATTATATACAGTGATGAAGGCTATGTCGACTGGCATTGGATTATAAATATACATTATCCTTATGAAAATAACCTAAATGGCTTGAAGAACAGATAAACCATAATACTGTCGCAATGGCGCGTTAATTCTCTTCATGTTTAATCAGTTAAATTGTCTATCTGTTTTATTCAGCTAGAGTAATCGCTGGATGTCCATATTAGGGATTTCCTGGAACTTATTACTCCTGAGTCTCACTTGTGGACGTTCTGTGCGAGGGTGCCCTCCGGCGTTGTGTATGAATGAAACATTAATTACATGTGAGTTTAGCACTCCATAATCCTGACCTAACCCTAACTCCTACTGTACGTTGGTTGTGGATGTCAACCAGATACTGTTGCTGGATAATTTACATGTCATATTATCATACGTGTACTATTCATTTGAAATATTACAATTATCGTCAATACCGGTATATTGCGACACCCCTAATTAACACGATAACAATATTTCATTTTTTTTTTAAAATATCACGGTTATCGTCAATACCAGTATATCGCGACACCCCTATTGTACGTATGAGGTGAATTCTGGAATCTCCCAGAGAAACAGCTCCATACAGCACAATAAATTGCAGTCAGTGGCTAGATAAGTAATTTTTTCTGCTATTGCTAGCCATTGATTCTAAAACTCAGCCTTGTTCCCTGGGTCTCAAATCCTGCCTGGAGCTACACGAGGCCCCTGACTACAGCAATGCCTCCACAGGTCAGCCAAACACGTCAGGAGTCTTGTGTTACATATTTGAATCATTGTGGTATTTGTAAATATGCTCAATGCGTGTCCCAGCTTGAGTATGGCAGACAATCTCGGCTCAGACTTGTCAGCTTTTATCTCCAGATGCAGAGGAAGCTGGTTTTTGGCCTTCCCCTAATTACCATTACAAACTAGTCCGACAGGGGAACAGCTGACCAAGAGTCCCTCAGCCCAGGGCAAATCTTGACAATGCTAGAATATCTCTGGCTGTAAAGGGTTTACAATTAGGAAACTTCAAGTGAAGTCAATGGTGAACTGGACCTAGTCTTGGTAATTTTATATCAAAATGTCATAACATAGCTCTGCCTCTGAAGTCACTTCTTTTCAGCTGTCCTCATTTAGGTGGTGTTGGCAAGGAAAATAATGTTAGCCAATATCTAAATAGCTCCTGAGTCACTGTTTTAGGGTATGTTTGGTAAGGTTAATAGGCAATGATGTCCCACCCTACAATTTTTTTTCTTTTTGAATATTCTGTTTCACTCAGACTTATGTTAAAGTAGCATGCAACTACTGTTGCATGTTATCTTTAAAGACGTTCCCTGAATAGAATGCAATTACATTTCTTGCATATTTTTGTTCACTATCTAAAGGTAAAACACTTGAGAAAGGAGAGTAAATAAAGGTCAAGTAAGCTTGGGCAGTGATATGCTGCTAAAATGGGTGGAATTTGATTCAGTATCCAATTGAGCATGTGAGAGCAAGCGATAGAAAGAAAGGCAGAATTAAGAAGAGAAGTCCCTGTGTGCAGTCGTGCCAGTCTAGGTTAAACACAGCCTGAGCGGGGCTCGCAGACACACAGGATAGGTGCCTAAATGGAATCAGGCCTGTTAGATTTATGGCCATTTGTTCAGAGAGTGTTCATCCATTGGCTATTATGGAATGATTAGTGTAGAAGGTGAAGCTCCAAGTCCGGCGAAAATCAATACGGCTGTCGAGAGCGATTCTGCCCTTCCCACTCCGAACGGTATTAGCACCAAACCTCTGTCTCTTCACACTTCTTCATCCTCTCTTCCAGCAATTTCATCAGCTGCCCTTCTCCCCACCCTGCTGACCTGCCATGTTCCTCCCTCCCTCTAAGTGCCCCTGTTCTCCCCTCTTCATTGCATGCGCATTAGGCCTTAATATACTGCACTGGGCCATCACTCATAGTCGACGGTAGAGACGGAAAGTGCTGGTCGATTCAGTCGTACAGTAGACTAGAGGTGTTTAAAACCTGTGGATAGTGTAACACTGTGTCCTAACCAGAAAGATGCTACCCTATCTCTTCCATGTTGATCAGAGTTTCTGTCCTAACCTCCCACAACAAGCTATGAGGCATTTTGTTGTTGCGTTGCACTGGGTAGCTCCACCCACAGTGAAATCTTATTGGTTAAAAATTCCTTGAGAGTTAAAAATTACTTGAGGCTGAAAACTTGTCGCATAGTGCTTGGTTAGTGTAGGACTACCAGAGTGACTCACCTTGTACAGTTTGAGACTGGCCTCATGGCGAGAGTTGACCGTGTGCATCCTCAGTTTTTCCAGGCTGTTGGTGTAGTAATCGCAGGCATTACATTTGAGGTGCACAGGGTTGCCAATGGCCACGCACTTGAGGCGCCACTCATTGCCCTTGCCACCCTCCTTGATGTGTGCCACCAGCTGGTACTTCTGTACATGCTTGTCAGTCTTGCAGTGCAGCTGGAAGTTGGCCTTGAGCTGCGTGGTGTAGTGGCACAGCTTGCACTGGTGTGAGTCGCCCACCACCGCTCTCCACTCCTCCTCTGGGAGTGAGCGCTCGGCGCTCATGTGCAGGCCCAGTATGTCCAGGTTGTCGGTAGTGAAGCGGTTGCACACAGCACATTGGAAGAGTTTGAGGGAGGGGTCGCTGGTCTGGGATAGGCTTTCACCCAAAGTCATCAGTTCCTCTGAGACCAGCTGTCCACCACCCAGGCGTACATCCATGGCAATGTCCCCTCCAACTGAAAGTAGAAGATACGAAATGTGATCACTGATCTGTCAGACAGAATGTTTGCTTTCACAAATGTACTGTCTCTTTGAAATACAGCATTTAACACCACACCAATGAACTTTTATCTGTGACATTAAGGGACTTATGGACACATGGTCCAATACAACGTAACAGTGAGGGTTGGGCATTTTCTCTGTGTTGTCCCCCCCCCCCTCCTCATTTAAACTTCCTCAAGTTACAAGAATGTCCTGGGAAACAGAGAAAAGGTGCATAGTTCAGCCTTTTAACAAAGAGTCATGTTTGTCTGTCCTGTCAAAGTGGATTTGCTTTCTAGGATAATGTGCATGTGTGTATTTATCTACAATATTTTATTAAATCAAGATTATCCTTTCCTTTGAGCTCAAAGAAAAAGTGAGAAAAGAGAGAGTGGAGGTGTGGATTTACACAGTCCTGCACTTTCATAGCCCTGCAATTAAATCAACTCCAGAGGCTGTGAGAAGAGGCGTAAAAATAAAGTTATTCAATCATTACTGGAGATCTAAAGAGTTCTCAGCACACATTACTGTAAATCAACTACAGGCCTTTTTTTTTTTTTTGTCCCCACAAAAATAGTAATATAAAAATTAGATATTCCTTGTTGAACTCTGGTTCTTTCACCTCTGATTGGGAATCAATGCAAACACCCTCCTGCTCGAAGTGTCTGTAATTTTATGTATTCATGTATTTTTAAGGAATGAAAAGAAGGTGTATGAGCCAAAGAAATTAAATATTCAAAAACAGAAGCACAAGGCATCTAAGAACAGCTTGGGGAAGACACTAGAGGCTGAGATTTGGAGACAAGAGATGCATAGAAGCCGTTTTCTCAGTTCGCTGATCTTCAATCTGTCACTGCCCAGATTGAGCGCACCCGCTGAACCAGTATGGCTTTACACTAAATTAATTCCAGCAGCTCCTTTTATTTATTGGGGCAGCATGCGGCCTGCTCATTTCACCATTACCTTCAGCTTTTAGTGCAGGGACAGAGAGACCTCTGACAATGAAAGCCATTTTCATTTCTTTCCATAAACCTCTCATGTAAACACCTGTAAATCTGTAGGTTATGTTCAGCATTCATAATCTTTTAAGAATGTATTGTAATAAACTTATAATATTTTAAATATTTTGCTTGTGTCAGTCAATATTAATGTTTAAAGTAGAGAGGGAAAAATGTTTAGGAGAACATTGTTAACGTTAATCTAAAAGAATTTACAAGTTCTACTTTATAACAACCAAAAATAATAATAATAATAATAATAATAATTTATATTATGATGACTAGAGTCCAGAGATGTAATTTGTTACTTCTATGCACACATCTAAATATTTTATATTTAGTTGTGTGAGATTTTAAATAAATGGAAGTGCACTGAACATTCCAGATTGCTTGTGAAATGAACCACTGTAAGTCTTATGTCCTGTCATTTCTTCCCTGTAATATGTTTATTGAACATTCCCTCACTGAAAAACCAACTAAATGGCTAGAAGAAGGAGGGAAAAAACTATTAGTCATGGCAATCAATTCCTGTTTGTGTCTGGCAACAGTTTGAAACAAGTCTGTGCAAATTGTGGGCTTGTAGCTGGAATGCCAAATTCTCCACTATGCTGCTGAATTATTCTAACTTGGCCCTTTGACTTTATTTATTTATTTAATTTTACTATGGATAATGTATATAGCTGCAATTACAAAAGTAGGAAAAAAAGGACGAGTTGTATAGTATTGACATGAAAACAGCGATGTTTAGTAGGAGTCTAGAGGACAGGATCATGAGGAACACTCCCTCGGCACCAGCCTACTCCGTCACACTATCTTTCTCGAGAAACACAGGGGCAGCAAAAGGGGGAATTTCCCAGCCAAAGTGACCCAGATAGAATGACACATAGAGGATGCGAAAAATAAACCGAAGCTTGAGTGTTAAGAAGATGTGTGTGCCTGTCTTTCCCACTTGCTCACTCCTTCTTTTTCTCTGTGTGCCTGTGTCTGTTGTGGAAGCTGAAATCTGCAGGGCTAGAATACACTAAATTAAATACACTAAAACCACATCCTCATACATCATACAATGTACCAGCTATGCTTATTTTTTTTAATGTGTCAGCCTTTACACAAACACTATTTTTCTTGTTTTAGGCATTAGACAGAGCATGAGGTCTGTGTCGTGCCTTTATTTCAAGAAAGCTACATATTGTACTGAATATGCTGCGATTGACCTTTTCATTATGCTTTACAACAGGTTAAATAGCTCACCTCAGTGATGTCACTCATGTTAGTTCAAGACTGAAGAGTGAACCTTTCATAAAGCATGATGACTTCTTTCCCACCACATACAATTAGTTTTCTACGCACTTGGCTGAGTGGCCCTTATCTCTCGGCATACTGACACTCACTGTCCTTCAAATACAAATCAGCCTTATTTGTGCTTCTTCTTTATTTCTTTCTCTTAGCTTCCCTCACACACCTATTTAACAGTTGTTTAAGAGAGTGAGTGCATGTTAAACAAGGAAGGTGTGCCTGAAGGCTACAGGCACAGACAGAGAGCTGTCAGCTTGGGGAAATAAAGTGTTTGTAGCTGTGTGTTAGTATGGGTGAAGAGATAAAAATATATTAAAAGTGAGTTTAAAAATTCTACATGTGGGAATAAAATAGAAATATATCCGATAAAAAAATAAAAATAAAATTATCACCCATATAAGATACATTTTTAATAGTTTCAGTTGTAAGCCAAGTAAACAGGAAAGGCTGTTATTTGTCAGTAAAAAAAATACAGATAAATAGTTAAAAACAGAGATAGTGCTCAAAACCCACATGAACTACAAGGTGTTAATTGAAACTCATTAAACTTACCTAGTGCTGGGGCCAGAGCTGCCATGTTGGGGTCCAGATGAAAACCGCCAAGCAAGAACTGGGCATCAGCTCCAGAGGGCTCCATCTTAAGGCCTTGTGGCAGGCTCATGTTTTGGGTCAAGTAGTATTGGTACAGCTCAGCCTCTGACGGTGAAGGCATGGCCCCTAGACCAAGCCGGCCGTGCTGCATTTGGGTCATGTTCTGCTGAAGCAGCATCATGTTGTGCATGTGTTTCTCACTTGTCATGTGGATGCGCAGGTTACGTGCTACATTGGTCTCATAGTCACACACTTCACACCGCCAGGTGGGCTTGCTTTTTGGCTTGGTAGGTGAAGGGGCACCACAGGGCCCTGCCATGTGGGTGGAGGACTGGGCTGGGTGATGGTGGTGACTAGGATGATGGCTGCTGGCCTGGGTAGCAGAAGAGACAGGTACCACCCCACCTGGCGCATGCCCAAACACCTGTTCACCAGCGGTTGGAATAGTTCCTCCATTTTGTAACGTCTGCATGTTGTTAAGATGCTTGTCAGACTGCATATGGATGCTTAGGTTGCCTTTGGTGGTAGTGGAATAGTTGCAAACCTCACAGCGGAAGGGCTTGTAACCACAAGTGTAACTCTCCCCACGGGCAAGGCGAGGATGACTTTGCCCACTGCTGCAGTACACACAAGAGCCTCCAGAGTCAGGGTGTTTCTCCTTCATGTGGGCCTCCAAGGTCTGCTGGTATTTGTAGTGCCAGTTGCACTTGGGACACTTCAGTGTCTTGCACGAATTCCGCGAGTGCATCATGGTCATATGGCCACCCAATGAGCGAGAGGAGCCTAGGACAGTATCGCACTTTGGGCACTCCACCCCACTCCCTCCACTGCCTCCAGCCCCATGGTTCTGGGTGCATTCACTCAGTCCTGACATGTCACAAGCAGCTGTGTGATGGAGGTGTGTGTGGGCATTGGGCGAAGGGTGTGGGTGGTGATGGTGGTGAAGGTGGTGGTGGTGGTGGAGGAGGGCACCGTTGTCCTCATCTCCCTCTGCTGAGCATTCATTTGGTTCATGAGCTGTGGCACTATCTCGATTGGCACTTTCCTCAGCAGCAGCATTGGAGGCTAAAGGGGAGGACGTGCTTGCAGCAGAACATGCAGCCCCATCCTCCTCGCCTCCTCTGCTGGCGACTGCCGCCATTGCCGGGGGGACTGTAGATCCCTGGCAGTTAAAGCTCAGAGGGAGTTCTGAGGTCCTCCCTCCACCATCTGCAGCCATCCCATCCTCTGACCCTCTGATAGAAGAGGAGGACATGGAAGCAGAGGCTTTGCTGCTAAGTGCGGGGCTGGCTGCAGAGAGACAAGCAGAAGGCTGGAGAGCGCTACTAGGCATTAATAAAGGAGATTTGGAAATGCTTTGGTTTGAGACAGCCGGTTCCCCCACAAATCCGCCACCGCTGCTGCTACTTCCACTACAGGCCACCGCAGTGCCTTCATCCTCTATCTCTTCATCCTCTTCTTCTAAAAGAAGCTCATCCTCTTCCTCTGAGGCCATCTCCTCACTGTGAAGGAGAGCCTTTCTTTCACAGGTTTCTGCATCCCCATCCTCCCTTCTATGAGTCCCCTCTTTCCTCACAGACCCCTCTGTTCTCCTACCCTGTGGCTTGGACAGAGTGTTGGAGTCTTTGGCTGGGCCTGGGGTTGAGGTAAGGGAGGATGGTTTGGGGCTGCCAAGGCCCCCCAATGTGCGGAGGGCTTGTTGCTGGAGACCCGAGTCAGAGTCTTTGTTGAGGAGGCTCTCACCTCCCTCACTACTGCCTTCTAAATGAACCCCACTGAATGTGCCATAGAAGCTCTGGCCTGAATTTATGGGTACCAGGGTAGGCGGTGGAGGAGAGTTCTTATTTTTTGGTTCTAGGAAGCTAATGAGTGGCTCTTTGTCTTTCCCGATGCCCTGTATAATGGCCGATGCATGCTTGTCACCTAAAAGCCTGCGCTCGTCCTCACACAGGGTCATACGATGGTCATGGACTGCATGAGTGACAAAAGAGCGTGCGTAGCCAAAAGACAACTTGCAGAGGAAACACATGAGGATGGGCTTGCCTTTGCCATAAAGGGCCAGGCCATCAAATTTGGAGAAATCCACGTTGTTGGGAACATCTTTGGATACACAGGACTTCTTGGCAGACCCATCGCTGTTCAGGTAATCTTTGTTGCTTTTGTGCCGCACATCAAAGACGCGGAAACTGTGCAGGACAGGACTGAGGCCTGCCAGGGTTGAGGTATTGGGGAAACCTTGGTCTGAGGAGCCGAACCATTTTCCGAAAGACGAGGCTATATGGAACGTGTTGATGATCTGAGGGTACACTGAAGAAGAAGTCCCAGCAGCCTCCCCAGTCTTTCCCCCACTGGGGAGAGAGTTTGAGGGGAGCAGGCCTGGTTCCATGCTCCCATCGCTTTGGATCAGCTGGCTGAGACTCTCTACAATGTAGGCAGAGCCATCAGGCTGGTAGACTATCTCTCCAGCCAGGTTTTCCACGTCACTACTCTCCTCTTCCTCCTCTTCCTCTCCTTCTTCGCTCCCACTCTCGGTGGCTCCCCTCCGATGGGAGGGCTGTTGCCGCATGAGCATGGGCATACCCCCTCCACTTGGCACCATAGGTACACCAGGGAAGGGCTGCAGACTAGGAAAACAGCTGTCAATCTCCATTTCATCCAAGTCTTCAAAATCTTCGTCCTCTTCTCCACAGCTCACTCCCTCCTGCTCCTCCTCTAACCCCTCTCTTTTGGGGTGCAGCCGCCTGGTATTGGAGTTATCGCTGGGAGCCTGTGTTTGCTTCTGCTGCTCTCTCACAGCCTCGCAGGGTATGCTGGGATTTTGTAGCTGGGCTGAGTGGGGTGCAGAGAGAGACAGGGGCTCCAAGGAAGGGGGCTGGTTGAATGGTGGGACCTGTGCGTTAGGGTGATCTTTCCAGGGTTGTGGATGGTGCTGCTGCTGGGAGGTGGCGGAGGAGCCAAGCCCATCGTCTGTCCCAGAAACCACGGGAGACTCACAGCTTTCCATGCTGATGCCTACATGAGGCGTTCATCGCATCCAGGCCTGATGAGAAAAGAGAGAAAGAGACAGGGTTAACCCACTGCTTGAAACAGATAATGTCTCAGAAAGTAAAAAAGTACATAATAGACACCTATAATGTTTTCCTTTCATTGTTTCTATTCAAGCTAATGTTCAGTTCTGCGATGCTGAACATTTAACCAGCCATAAGAAGCATCTTGATAAATGGTGAAGCAATGTACATGTATAGAGAGTGGGGAGCTGTATAGTAGATTAGATGAGAAACAAAAGTGTGAGATATAATGGTGGAAAATGACAGAGTGCTCATTAGGTTAGATTAGGTACTTAAACAATACCTCAGACAAGCACTAATAAGGCAGCTCAGATGCCTTATCCTGTCATATCAGCCAGTTACCATCTTTTATCTAGACCTTACACACAACACCCGGAGTCTGCTATGTTCCAATTCCTGCATACATTTTTTTTTCTTCTTTTTTTTTTTTTAATTAACGTTGGGTCTGAGAAACACAGTAACAGAATAACTTAATGGACAAAAAAGCTCCATTGTGCTGCTAATTAGACACAGTGAAACCCGCCATCAGCACATGATCCATCTCACACCCACAGAAAGAACTGAAGGTTACAAAAATATATTAGCCACGCTGTTTTAGGACCTCCATTATAGAGAGATCCCACACACAGAACACACTGCATGAATAGAACATGAGAATAAGATGCATTTAGTTGATGTGTATATGATTTTTACAGCAAGCACTTATATACTTGTGTATAAAAATGCACACAACATACAAAGAAAGATTTGTTTAAATTATTTTTAAAAACTTAAATATAACAGCAATGTTGGTACTCCAAATGCACTATCTAACATCCAATAACCTCCATGCTCAGCCTGGTTTCAAACACTCCTCTGCCTCTGAAATAATAAATGGGAGCTGAACTTTCTGAGGGTAGTGCTGCCCCGAGCAATGAAAGAGCCATGAGCATGCCACAATTTCAAGCAGGCGATAAAGGAGATAAAATGATAGCGAGAGATACTGCTGAGCTAATAATTTTAATAAAGGGATGCAGGCAGCATTGATTAAAGGGGGCAACCGGACTGAAACCAATAACTCTGGCCTGCCCTTTCACCCTCCATTGCTGAATATTACATGAGCAAAGTTTCCCGGCAGCACGCTAACCACCGCGTCCTGCCTGATTAGCACATTCACTGCCTGTACTTGATTTATTTACTTATTTACTTAGGGATGCAAATTTCAGAAGCGATCAGACACTGTGTCTGCGGCCCCACCCCCACCAAATGTATTAACATGAGAGCGTTTGGCTGGGGAGATTGATAATGTTTGACTCCCTCTTCATGAATGTCTGATGAAAATTTGACACCCCTCAACTCCAACACACAGAGCCACCCACCCCCTCCCCCACCCATCAAAATCACAATATGTGCATGCACAGCCTCCAAACAATGCCCATATGTGTATATATATGCGCAAGTTAATTATGGTGATTTAATTCAATATAATTTTACTTACATTTCTAAAAAATAACTCAAATTACAGAACAATAATACACCCAATATAAATAGTGAGGTGATTATTGACTAAAACATGAAAAATATATACTATGCCAAGTTAAAATGTTTTATCATTCCAGTACAAAAAAAAAAAAAAGTCAATCAACAACAATACACTTAAATTCTGTTAGAAGGAGTCCAAAAATAACTTTCCAGTAACCTGTTTCTATTATGAAACAATAATAGAACCCCCCCCCCCCCCAGCGCTGCTTCAGCATTATGGGATTGTATGTTGTAGATGCTTAAATTGTTAAACATAAACAGCTTAAAGATTATGACTCACAAATGGTCATTCCTGAAAATCTGCCATGATACGCTTTTCATTTAACGCAAATGAGATGGCTTCCTTTAAAGAATTAAACAGTGCTAGAGAGTGGCGGCCCAAGCCGTCTGGGCGCGTCTACTGCTTACAGAAAACAGGATTGCCCTTTAAAATGGAGATGGTCTAATTCAATAACCTGCAGTGGTTACTGATGTGCAATAGGATTGTCTGGAGTCTGCCAGTCGCAGATGGGCGGGCAGATATAATGTAGTTTGTCCGCTCAAGGTTTGCTTCCGAAGCAACACCTGTTTAAAGAAGGGAATCTTTAATCTCACCGCACTAACGAAGGCTCAAACAGACAAGCAGACACACACTCAGTTAACAACAGGAAATGCGTATTAGGCTTTATTCTCACCCCGTAGATGAGCCTTTGGCTAAAATATGTAATGCCACAGCAGAGAAGTCAAACAGAATAGAAAACATTCCCTTTTAACCTCCCAAACAAAGTAGATAAGGTTTTTAACTATTAAAAAAAAAAAACACAGTACATAAAGAATGCTGTCAGAAGCTTTTCTAGATGTCATTTAGAGGGGATAGAAAATTAGATAAGTTTTTATTTATGGGCCTTTTCATTTGGTGGGATTTACTGGCTAAGCAAGAAGGGAATTAAAGGCTAAGGATCCGTCTGATTATAAGCATGCACAATCACCTGCCCAGGGGCCAGGCCTCCAGAGGCCCAGTGCTCCCTACCCTCTCCTGGGGAATTAACTCCTGCTTGGCCCCAGCTGAGAACAGCCATGGGGTGCGGCCTGACCCTCATGCCCCACCCCCAGCACCCCTCAATACATAAAAAAAACATATCCTTCCAGAGAATATTAGTGGAAGAAAAAGGCTTCATCATCACCTCCCTGTGGTCTGCAGCAGGCCCTGCTTTTCTTTTCCCATTTCCCACCAGATCTAGCCATCACACAGACTGGCCACTACAGGGTTAGGGTGCTTATTGAAAAATCAATGGCATAAATGCTAGGCAAGTTACAGGAAGATATGGGAAGGGAAAGTTCCTATTGATAAAGCAGGGAGGGCCTTCTGATTTTGCAAAAGGGGATGTATTCATTAAAGATTGAATTGCAAATATATGTAGGAAACTGTTCACCACACTACTGTATTATCAATCAGCATTTCGAATGCACACACGAGGACCAATCAGGATCAGCGTTCTTTGTCATGTCGCCGCAATAGCAGAAGAGATCACAGAAAATGCTAAATCAGTGAAGAGAAGACTAAATAATTTCACACAGCACGATGTTTATTAGAAAACTCATGATCGACTATTTTATTTATGATCTTGTCAATGACAGCAGCCCAAATTCCAGGGAATTACAGTCTTTTTGTGTGTTTTGCTGTATCTGATGCTGAGGAGTTATTTTCAGTTAACGTTAGCCAGAAGCGCTATTAAGAGGATAGGTCCGGGTTTTGTAGTCTATTTGCTTATTTCCAGTCACGTCATTGTCATACGAGGGAAAGTTATGTATATATTAGGATATGTTTTAACCTTGATCCATCCTGTGTACTTGAATTGAGTTGTATAGCTATAAAGCTCTACGCTATGGCATACTGAATTAAAGTGATTAAGTGAGATGAAATGTTAAATTTTACATTGTTGGTAAAAACTGAGTTGTTGCATAGTTGAAGTAATTTAAATATTTTAAATGTGAAATATTTTTAATTATATATAGTCGGTGAAACATTTTTCAATGTTTATTCAACTTTGTTAAACACCTTTGCTGAAGCATTGTCTGTTTTTTTGCAGTTTTTTAGTCTTAAAATATCTTAAATTTTACAATATTAAGCCTTAAAGGTCAAATAGTCGACCATTTAATTGATGGGGTCTTGATTACAACAATAAAAGTTAGCATGTTATTTCAGCCATACTGAAGTCTAAAGAGAAAGCCATTGTACCTGTCCCACTTTCTGTGGAATAATGTCCTGCTCAGATGTATTACAGTTGCTGCATTCTGTCTAAACAAAAGGAAAATTAAACTTAAATGGTTCCTGCAATAATGTGTTAAATTACCCATCATATTCCTACCTAAATTTAACATCTGCACTGGACAAAAGATTTAGTACTGCCTTTTATGCTTAACCTGAACAAGAAAAAAAATATTCATTTAGAATATGAAATAAATGTCATAAAAACCATTAAATGTAACTTTCTCATGCATGTCACTTTCTCATGCATGTCATGTTGTAACACTAAAATTAGTGTTACAACACTAATTTTATGTTTTAAAACAAATTATATACTGTTTGTGTTTCTTGAAAATTATTGCTTCAATTAATTTTTTGGCAGATAGAACCTTATAATTCCAAGCGAAAAGTGTTTTTTTAGAATTAGAAGGTTCTATCTGCATTTGACCTGTTCAAAAAATCCCCATTTACAAATTTGAAAGGATATATGGAATGCAAAAACATTGAAGCTCAATATCTCAAAACTGCTCAGAATGCAGATAGAACCTTACAATTCCAAGGGGACGATATGTGGATGACACGTGTGGCTAAATACATGTGCAATGCATAACTCATATTTATATAAGGACAATAAGGTAGATTTCTGCAGCAGTGCTCTTTACTCATATTATTTTTATAACATTCACCTCCCATCATAAGTTTCAGCCAATCAAAGCAAATAAATCAATATCACAGTAAATATAGTTATTCAATAAATAATAAATATAATAAATAAAAGTACTAAATAAATATTTTCAAACTAAATGTTGATTGTTGTTGATTTAACGTGAGTTATTGTATAATAAAGGCCATAACAATATGATAATGCTTCATATTTCTGGCCAAGAAAGGGGTAGAGGTTGAAAAACACTGTTATGCACACCAAATAAGTAACCCTGCATTTATTGTTATATAGGCATTTATTAAAAATAGTCAATCGGTCAATATTTTAATGATGTCTTTAGTACCTTTCTGGACCTTGAAAGTGGTGGTTAAATTGCTGTCTATATGGACTAGTCAGATACCTCTCAGATTTCATCAAATATATCTTATTTTGTCTTACGAAGATGAACGAAGGTCATATGGGTGTGGAACGACATGAGGGTGAGTAATTAATGACAATATTTTCGTTTTTGGGTAAACTAACCCTTTAATAGTGACTGAATGTCATGACTCATATAATGCAAAAGCACCACACTGGCTATTTTCAGTCAGCATTTATTCAATTTCAGCTTTATTAGTGAGCAAAGGTAAACCGAGAGGACTGAAAAATTCCTCAACCTACTCTTCCTTGTCCTGTACGTTTAATGTAGACACAGCGACACTTCAGAGGAGTTGCTGTGTCAGAAGGCAAAAAGTCACCTCAGGTCGATGGCACTCTGGCTGTAAACACTGCTTCCCGTAAAATCAATGATCTTTAGTTCAAGCTATCAGTCTGTGCAACAGAAATAGCAGTGGCTGTGATGAGACTGAGGCTGTGGAGAGAGGGAGGAAAAGCGATAGAGAGAGAAAGAGAGATCGGTACAGCTCGGCTGTGGGTAAGAGATGAGAGCACAGCTATCTGCTGCTACTGTACTGCCAACACAGCGCTGAAAACGGAACTAAATGCCGGTTCCCAGCATGCATCTCTCCCAGAGCCACAGCCATTAGTGTGTCAGGCCCGAGTGCTCTACCTGCACGCTGGCACTGGTTAATAGATTATGTTTGTTGTGGAAATGGAAGGTACTCCTCTGTGACTTAATGTAACAGTAAACATCTGCAAACTCATCTGTTACTAATTGGTCTCTGGCCTGAACACAAACGAATTGATTCCGAGGTATCAATAGCGTTCTCTGTTCTAGGGGCTGAAACTGAATCTTGGTGATAATTTTCGCTCTCGGGTAACAGCATAAGATCTGTAAACGCAATCAATGTAGCAAAACAAAGGGAGCATAAAAATGTTTTCCTGACAAAGCGTGTGATGCAACGTCAGGCTGCCTTTAGCGGCATTTATTCAGCCGATGAAATCTGGAGCGGTTTCAAAGGCAGCTGAAGGGGAATACACGCGCCGGCAAAGTGTCTCATCACTTTTGGTGAGTGCGAAAGAAACAGGCTCCTCGGTGTAATTAGAAGTGGTTAATTAGCTGTGGGTTAATTACTCAGTTCGGAGGGGAAAGCTGGCAAAAAGAGCTGGTGGGGTGGTTGAGTGTGGGGAAAGTGGCGAACACGCAGCAGGAAGCTCCCAGTCTCCTGCCAATTAGCAGGCAGCATGGGGGGCTGGCGGAGGAACGGGGCCGGCAGTACAAATGAGCTTCACACCAGCCCACTCGCAGCCACTGAGCTAATACCACACTCAACATATCCACATTCCCCTATTAAAAATGCATACTGTTGGAGATTCTCCGCTCACTGTTGTTTTTGGTAAGCGCTTCCATTTGCCCAACAGCCACTCGTTTCTTCATCGTATGCAAAGACTAAAAGGAGCGTTTTTTTACTAGAAAATCTTGTAAATCTAATAAATATACCTACATAAAAGTGAACCATATCAAAATGAAAGGATTAGTTCACTTCAAAATTTTAATTTCCTGATAATTTACTCACCCCCATGTCATCCATGATGTTTATGTTTTTCTTTCTTCAGTCGAAAAGAAATAATGGTTTTTGAGGAAAACATTCCAGTATTTTTCTCCATATAGTGGACTTCAACGGCTACCATTGGGTTGAAGGTCCAGTTTCAATGCAGCTTCAAAGGGTTCTACACGATCCCAGTTGAGGAATAAGGGTCTTATCTAGCGAAACGATTGGCCATTTTCTAAAAAAAAATAAAAGTTTATATACTTCAACTACAAATGCTCGTTTTGCACTAGCTCTGCGATGTGCCACACATTACTTAATCACGGTGGAAAGGTCACGCGTGACGAATGCTGGAATGTTGTCCTCAAAAACCAAATTATGAGTAAATTATCAGGAAATTTGAATTCTGAAGTGAACTAATCCTTTAATAATAATGATAATATGAATATGAATAAGGCGTTTCTAAAACAGGAAAATATCTTCTTGTTTTGGCCCCTGTCTATTTTCTCTCTCCTCTTAACAAATCTTACAGGAAAGTAATAGCACATTATTTGCCTCCACCTTCCCCAGTGGTTGGTTCAGATAAAGCTTTGTGTTTTGTAAGTGCATAAATTATCCCAGGGATAAAGGTATTGATGTATAATCAGAGATGGGTGATCATGTTCGTGCTGCAAAAAGCCCTCCATTCACCCCCAGGCACATTGAGTGCGCACAGCATGCTCCACAACACAGGAGGGAGGAGTGGAGAGAGCGTAGTTACTTTTCAGAAAGAGAGAGAGCATTTGCCTGTTTACCTATCATGAAGAATGTTGTTTTCATGTGCCTGCCTGTTCACTTTGCATTTGTGAAAGAGATCAATTTGAACAAACAATTAATTACAGGATGTTTTCTCCACATGCACACTGAAGGCATGCTTAAGGTGTGCTCACTGCAAACCCAACAGAAGAGGTTTTTTTGGGGGAAAAAAAGAATAAAAAGAAAGGAACAGCACAACATTCTGACTTCAAACGTGCATGTTCAAAGGTACAGTAGTGCAAGTGATGGTCAGACATCATTCAAAAAAAAAAAAAAGAATACTAAGAATATTAGACTTTGCTTCTCCAATAAGGGGTTATTTGGTTGTATATGACTACTAACTATGCTTAGTATAGTCACGCAACACAAACACACACACACATTATTATTATTATTATCAACATTTTATTTTTTAATCACTGATGATGTGTCCAAGTTGCACCATTTGGTGTTTCAGAAACCCTACACATAGATACAATTTAATTTTGAATATATCCTAAAATTCCATGCAAATTATACAACATTTAAAAATATATTACGTATTATATTTATTCAATTGCAATATCGTTTTTCAGTTAAGTAAATTGTAAAAATTATTTTGGAAGGCAAATTTGGTATTTATTTTTTTTAGCTAAATTTGGAAAATCTCCCTCTGGAGACTACCTCATAAATATTAAATAAAGCAAATTAAAATAACTAACTAAATGAAGCAAATAATGTCTTTTTTTAATCTTAAATTTGCAGTTGGTTAGGGTTAGGATATAGTAATTTAATGCTATATTTAACCCTAGGATTAGTAAGAGATCAGTAATTTAAAAACCATAGAAGTCAAGGATAAGTCACCATTTAGATAGCTAGGTAAACATGTATGAGTGTGCGTTCGTGTGTGTGTGTGTGTGTGTGTGTGTGTGTCAAAGGCAGCCAGGCCCAAAGGCTTTCATTTTCATTAATTATCAAATCTCCTCTATTAATAGCTCAAGGAAGCGTCTCTCTCTTCTCTCGTGAGGGAGTGAGACAGAACGAGAGAGACAGACAGATAGAGAAAACATAAAAGTGAGTGTGGAAGGATAGTAGAGAAATATGCAAACTACAGAGTTTTTTTTTTTTTTTTTTCCAAAGCATGCTTATCTGTCTTGTGGGTCAGATAAAGAGATTGAGTTCTGTCAACATCTAAATAATGAGACCACCATCCCTCCGACTCCCTCATGACACCACTGAATTATTACACAAATAAGAAATATTACATTTCATCTGCTATAAGGAGTTTGGCCCTCTGAGTAAGCCCACTCCTTCTCTGTCATTCCTCAATCACTTCCTCCCCAACTTCCTGCTGTCCAAACATCTCCCCCACTCATATGTACCCTCACTGTTTCATCTCTCCTCTCACTGAGGCTGCAGTTAAGGCAAGTCGACCGCAAACACGGTTGTTAAGATGATCAATACCATTGAAATATTAAACCTTAAAAAGCCGCATTATTGATTGTAAGGCCGATGATAAAACTGTTCATTATCATAATCGCTGAAGCTCCATGTAAACGCTTGAGAGAGGGACTTCAGCTGCACACAGCACTAGGACACTGGATTTGTTTTCCAGAGCTGTACACTTCAGGATTTGAGACCTGTATAAAGCCCTGGGTATACTTTGTTTTTTTATGCGTGAACGCACGGCCTTGCAAAGTAAACTTCACTTGACTCGTACGCGTACACGGGCGTTTGACGCATGCGCAGTTTTAAGCAATCTCTTTTCGCCTCGAGTTACAACCCATGTAAATGTATTTGTATTCTTTCATGCTAGAGCTGTACAAACGAGGGTACTTTCTAACCCATTCGCACAATCTGTCGTCTGTGTAGACCTCCATTGTCGCTGTAGCTTGCATGCGTTCCGGTCTGTTCTGTTTATGCAGGTTTTTTCGACTATCTTGTCGAAGATAACGACGCCCCCAGGGCACAGTTGCCACCTTGTGGATAAACTAATTACTGCAAAAAAATTTAAATTACGGCGGTGCGCATACAGTACGCGCGTTCTCTTCTGATGACGAAATTCGCGTCATGTGCACTGTACACTGACCCTCGTAGGCGTAAAAAGTGAAGTATACTTTGGGCTTAAGACCCTTAGTTATATTTTTTTCACCCTGCGGAGAAGTCATAAAGAATTATTCGTGAGTAATGCCACAATATGTTCTTCAACTATGTGCTAAGCACCTGAGCTTCAACTAAAGAATCAGCATCAGGCAGGCTGAATAAGGCTTGGATAACCCGCCTCTAATCCAAGGCCTTTTTAACTAATCTGGAAAACAAATACCTCAGTAATGACCCAGTCCTGCACCTGGTAAAACAGTGCGATGGGAGAGACAGCACCTGGAATTTGCCAAATAACCCAAGTAGGGCATTCTTAAAGGTGCAGACACCCTTTTAGTGCACTGCTGAAACAAATCCAAGCTATCAGGTGTCCCAAAAGTGACGAGAATCATAATGCAAGAAGAGGCAGGCTTACTCTTGAGCTTAAAACTCTGTGTCAACAAGTGTAAAACTCACAAACGTTCCAATAACTGGCATGCCAGGGTGCTAAGAGTTACAGGCTAGCAAAGGTTGCACAGAAACACTGAGAGGCTTGAAGGCTGCCAGGCAGAGGAGTCACGGCGAGGCCTGGTGTTTTGTTAAACGTTTAAACCCAAGGAGCGCGATACGATCCTTCTGGATGGCATGGGAGGGCAGACTACGGAGGAAACTTGAGCGAAGAGGGCGACAGCTGTTCAGGGTTCAGGAGTCGGAAAGCAGTAATGGGGAGGAGAAGATGCGATATCCTGGCCCTGAGTATTCAAATAGTTACTGAGGATCTAAAACCGGCGCAAAGGCAAGCACGCTCGCACAAACAAGGGGGATTAAAGGGTGTCCCAGTGAAACCATTCTGTGAAAGTTATTTCTTCACTCTAATTCTTCAGCGGGATATCCTGGATAAATAATTAGAGGCTATCTTTGAAGACCCTACATTGCATCTCCATTCACTCTCCACTTCACATTTGCTAAAGTCATTAATGACAAAGATTTGGAAAGAAAGTACAAACTTTTTCTCTGGTACACAAATACTTCTTTTATGAGTTCTGGCCCAAATTCCTCTCTGCTTAGTTAAATCTCTTATCCTGGGAAAGAGCCGTGCTTGCTTTAAGCAATAAACCTCAAGGGAGGATGGCTTTCTACTGCACCCCCCACCCACCCCCGACCCCCTTTAAAGAATTATGGAGTGTTAATAAAGTACAAGGAATAATGTGTTCTTTGGAGAAACAGAGGGAAGCAAAGCCGGAGCGCTATTGGCGTTGAACGTCCAGACGTTTAAGAAAAACAAAGCGAATGAGGGAGAGTGAACAAATTACGGTTAAACATTTTTTCGCAGGCCGCTTTCATAGCATAACCTACAGGTGGGAGTTTGAGGGACTGCCGGGACGAATTAAAGAGATTCCTAGTGATGGCACTAAATTCTCGAACAGCAGCAGAATACATCTCCAATTAGGTACCCATGCACTGACTTACTGACAGTCTATTTTATGGGCTGCTACAGAAGCTTAGCAGTCTTGTTTTCAGCAGAATCATAAACAAAAGGGCAGCTGACAGCTATAATGACATTGAAAGCTTCATTTTACTCACAACATCCAAATTGTTAAGGTTTACACTATTATTTTCTAAACTACACAGTGCCAATCCACCTGCAGATGGTTCGCTCTGTAACAATTTTCATTATCTAAGTGTATCGTTTTGTGGTATGTAGACACTACCCATAAATCATAAACATAACTACAGATGCCTGCGGTTTATCGCATTGTACAGACCTAGCCCGCACTATTTACGAGAAAAAAGGCCAAGGCAATGCAAGCGAAATTATGTGCATTCTTCCTCAGCGGTGATGAAATGAGTAACTCTCAACAGAGGAAGAGAGAGAAAAACACTATGAGAATACAAGTAGTTAAGTGTGTAACAAGGTGGCCTCGAGGCAGGTGCTGAAAGATGCCGACGCTCTGGGTGAAGAGGAACGTTGAAAACAATTAATAGTCTTCCTCCAACTTGTCGAGGCACACAACGAACATTTCATTCAGCAGGGGAGGGGTACTAAAAAGCTGAGCTCAGCATGAAGTTCGGGTTTATAAACTGAAAGCTAATTTGATAATATGAAGGGCACTCAACGGATGCCCTACCTAGGAGATGGACAAAAAAGTGCTCAACAAAAAAAAAAAAAAAAAATTGCTAGGGAGTCTAAAATTAAAAAAAGCCAGACTTTTTTTAGGTGATGAATTACAGATCAATAATTTAGTCAGATTTATCTCTCATTTGATGCTATCACCACTTTTTGTGCCATATAAAGGTCATGTGATTCGCAGTTGTGGGGGAATCACTCTGAACGATTCTCTGAGTCTGACTCAAACCGCTAACTGCTACTAACCCCAAAACGTTTTGTGAATCTTTCAGACCAACTCATTAAAAAGAACCTGTTTACAAGAGTCATGTATTTATGAATCGGACATCTCGACTCAGGACCTGTCCCAAATGGAACCCTAAGCCCTCGCGATTTTCCGCCGAGCCCACACTTTCATGACTTAATACCACTTTGACTGTCGGGTAGAAGTCTGCTGCATGTCTTGTGGACCTAATGGGCACATTGAACACATGCGGTGGCCACTGTAAGTCCACAAGACTGTAAAACCCTGGGTATACTTCATTTTTTTACGCATATGCAGTCAGACGCACAGCCTTCCAAAGTATGATTCACCTGACTCATACATGTACACAGGCGTTCGGCACATGCACAGTTTTGAGCAATCTCTCGCCATGAGTTACAACCCATGTGTATTCTTTTATGCTAGAGTTGTACAAATCAAGGTACTTTCTAACCTCTTCGCACAATCTGTCATCTATATAGGCCTCCATTGTCGCTGTAGCTTGCATGCGTTACGGTCTGTTCTGTTTATGCAGGTTTTCTTCGACTACCTTGCGAAACGATGCCCCCAGGGCACGGTTGCCACCTTGTTGATAAACTAATTACTGCAGAAAACATTAAATGCGCATGTGCGACCTGCGCATACAAAGTATGGGCGGTTATAAAAATCCGGCGGTGCGCATAGAGTATAAAATGTGAACTATACTTTGGGCTTTAGTGCACATGAAGTGTGTCATTTGGGACAGGGCCTCACTCTGTGCTTGTTGCTGGTGTGCACTCTGAGATGACATCTGATAAAATTGCATATTGACATTTTTTTGCAGACGTTACCAATGGAAACTATATTTGAAATTGTCACATTTTTGGTTTTTGTCACACTTGCGGCCATTCTAGTCAGTCTGGCCACACTCACCAGAAAACATCAGATTCCTAATAATCACCTACAGACTAAAGACAAAGACTTGAAAGTTACAAAGGATATCTGCAAACCCTTGGTCAATTATCAGGATTTAAAACGGATCTAGATCCAAGTTTACAAGCCAACTGGTAAGAACTGCTATCAGAGAGAAGGCAAAAGAGAGAAACAGGCAGAAAGATGAAAGAAAGAAGAGAGAGGAGGCTAAGGACTGCCTTCACAGGGGCAGCAGGGGGAAAACCGACACCGCGCCACTAACATAAGCCCGTCAAAGTTTGCTGGCATGTCAACACTCCCAGACAATCCTGGCATTGTGGTGTCTGCCAGGGCTTAAGCCACTGTGCACTCAGCAGAGGTCAGCGAGCCCACCGCGCCTAAAAGCCCAAGCAGGGCGAGAGGAAATCCAAAGCATGTGCGACAGGAAGAAAAACAGTCAAAAATTGAAGAAGCATGGCAACTGTTTGCAAGTCCATGTTCTTCCTTCTCTTACACTTAGACTTCGTATCTGGCGGGTGTGGTTGTCAGACAGAGGAACTGCCTTCCATCTCCTCCTCTCTTTAATGAGGCGGCCACAAGCTGTCCCACATCCCATCAGCTCTGCTGCTGCGCTGAACACAGCACCTGTTAGATATAAATCAGCCTCACTGAGCTGTGTTTGGGAAGTGAGGCATTAGGCATGACACAGACTGTCAAAGTTCACATCACACTAACCGCAACATCTAGCTGAACTGCCGAGCGGCGGACCCAAAGCCCGGCTCAATCTCAGCCCAGCGCTGCTCCGCTCAAATGGCCTGTCTCCCTGCACTTCACCACATGAAATGCAGATTACATCTGGAGCCCAGCTGGGCCAGAAAGAGAAAGGAGGAAAGAAAAGGTGAAAGAGAGAGAGATGGAGCGAGAGAGGTAGAAAAACAGAGAAAGAAACTGATCTCCAGTCACTCTGTGGTCATGTTTTTAGGATTTACGTCTAAGAGCAGAGGAAGAGACTGGAGCATGGAGCTATAACTGCTGGTGACAGATCAATGTGTGTGTAATAATAGACAGACCTGGCAGAGAGAAAGAGAGAGAGAGAGAGAGAGAGAGAGAGAGAGAGAGAGAGAGAGAGAGAGAAGCTTAAAGAATCTCAGTCATGTGTCAGAACAGGGTCAAAGGTCAGATCCTGGAAGAGAAGCCACATTCCTCCATAGACAGAAACATATCTTCAGTATGTGTGCCTATGAGCTTCAGCTTTTCAAAGCAACCGACTCCACCCCTTTATCCAGAGATCTTGCAGCTAAATATTAACCAGATATGATTTCTTTTGAACTACACATAGTATATGGCAGGGTTAGGTAGACATGGAAAGTGAAAGAGAAAAAGAAATGGAACTCAAAAGAAAGCATCATCTGCTAATGATTTATCCAAGGGCAGCCATGAACAGGGGTCTATGCTAAGATGTGGCTTGTTGTGTTAAGCCGTTAGCTGCAGGGTCAGGCAGGAGGGACACATGCAGGGCCAGGCTAGTGCCGGCAGGGGCCATGGCTCTTTGCTGCCTCGCTGTAATTTACATTGCTGTGTAATTACCTGCAGAATGAGAGACTCAAAGATACATGGAAACCCCCCACCCCACCCTCACCTCCAACGCACACACACACCTTCTTCAATAACCACAGGTCTCCCAGAGCTCAACGTATGGGCCAGAAAATAAGCCGTAAGCAATGCATACTTGTGGAACATGCCAACAAGTAAATGTTGAGTACAGACAAATCAGTATCACACCCAGAAAGTTATTTTTGGCATGATGGTGAAGTTACACAGAGACCTTTTTTCTGCAAACACATCATAATGTAACGACAGGGCCCATTCACTGCCGCGAGTCGAAGGGATAAACTCCCGTCCATCATCTGCTGCCTCTCACTGGGGGAGGAGGCCGGGTGGATTAAGAGGGGTAAAAGAGGCAGAAAAGCAATGAGAATTAAGCATGTTTAAAGAAAGGCCACATGTCTATGCTCTTAACCTGCAACAGAGACTTGTTCATATGTAAGTTGAGCTTAAATATGGTTCCAAAACAGCAACAGAAAAAAAAAAACTAACAAAAAAAAGAGAACATGCTAGTTTAGAGCACAGTAAGCAAAAGGTTTTTAGATCTGTTCTCCAGCAGTGCACACAGAGTCACTGTTGCGAGAGTCACTGTTGCGACACTCCAGTGGTGACCTACCGTAACCCAGCTGATAAGAGCTTGATAGATGTTTCGATATCGAAGAGCCAATAAATCTTTACACATTAAAGAGGTTTAAAAAAAAACAAAAAAAAACAAAAACATATTGACGTGTTTGAAATTAGATTTTTAAAAGATTTTTCTTTATTATATACACTATATATAGTGATATATATATATACATATATACATATATATATATATATATATATATATATATATATATCTCACTGACTGTAAAATCCAAACACTCAATGCTAATAAAATATAACACAATGAAGTCTGTGTGCTGCTCGAAAGGACTGGAATCTGCCAGGTCTTGAAGAGCTTGAAACTGTGCTTAATTAATGTCGTCACTGTTTTGACAAAGAGGAAGCGTGCCAGAAAACAAGATAAACATTCAATGGCTGTCAGGATATGCGTTTTTAGATTACCAAAGGAAACAGGACTAAAAGATCAACAGCAAGGCACTTTGAATCTTAACCTAAGGCCACAGTACTACTCTGCTCAATCTTCCTTACCATTAGAGAACCTGTCACACACAGATGCTGTGCCTGTGTGTGTGTGTACAAGGTGAGGGAAAGCTGCCAGATATAGTGCTATACTGTGAATGAAATCGCTCTGCGGAGCAGAAAGCTTGTAGTGTGTTGACGGTGCCAGGGCTCTGGGCACGAGTAGGAGGCTATGTATACATGCCAAGACAACATGGAAAACGGTTAACATGGCCTAGTACGCAGATAAGCAAAGCTGTGCCACAAATGCATAGACATGCACTGAAATGCCAATCAATCATTTCTGAGAAGTTATCTGACAGGTATTTCTCTGAAATGTTGTTGACATTTATTATCTAGAGTTGCAGTCACCACTGGGAAGCTCTGAAAAGGTCCAAGTGTTTCATTTCCGGCTCTTTAGGGAGAGTTTCAGGGATCAGACAATCTATAAAACCTGCTTTGCAAACAGAGGAGAACGGGCCGAAATTTGCATGGACTACACAGAGAAGAGAGCAAAGGTGTTAAGCCCAACCCCTCTCTCAATGGGGCTGAATGGTTGATGTCAGCAATGGACAGAGCCTCGTGCTGGGGAGGGACTGTGTAAGATGAGAGGTGCTTAATTGGCTCAGGGACTGTAATTCGGAGGGATTAATTGAAGTGAACTCTATGATGCCAGGTGCACTCCTTTCATTGGGCAGGTGCAGAGGGAGTTCAGTGGCTAGCCTGACTGGGTCATGGTGAACGAGCCTGCATTAGACAAACAAAGCTCTGCATACTAAAGTAAACGGTGCTGTGATGCTCGAAGCGAAAGAACGGCCAGGACGTCTTTGGATAAAAGCCTAACCGAACCTAGGACTACATACAGTCTTAAGATTAACAGCCAAAACTAAAAAGATCAGCTTTAAAACTTAAATGTAAGCCAATAAGACATGATAGAATAAAGGGACGGGTGAGGGGGAGGCGGAACGGACAAGGACGCCAAAGCAACACCTGTTGGCCCTGTCACCGCCTGCTCATTATCTCAACCTATTCGTTCCTCATTAAGAGGACACAGAGAGAAAAGTCAATTTGAAAATAAAATCTTAAGAGAAACACATCACATTACATGTATTTTGGTGGTATTACATGTAAGAGGGATCAAGTATGCTTCACTCGAGACTGTTATTTAAACATTTCAGCAACCCACTTTTACTGCAGGAGCTTTGATGGAAGCCTTTGGAAACTGGCACTTAAGACAAAACAAAGGAAAACAAAAGGTAATAAGGAAGTGAGAAGCGTGTGTATGTGCTTTTAGAGAGGTTTTTCTCCTGCAAGTCTAAAGTGCCTTGATCAGGTTGACAGAGTGACAGTTTATGGAGAGCACGGGAGATCCAGCAGGTCTATGTGCCAATCACCACTCCAGGGTTTGTAGTCTTATCCAGAAATGGAGACAGGAAGCAAAAAATCCATGATGTCTTCAGTTGGGGCTTCAGTAACACATTATTATCGACTAGGGGGAGGCATGAGTTTATGCTTAACCAGTTTTCATCTGCCTTTATGCTACTGATCCTTCATGTCCAGTGATAAAGAGGTTTTTGAAGGCGTCACTGGATACCAGTAGAAGTGTAGATTCAGCACTTGAGTATCAAAGTGATCCTGCAGCATTTTGCTGTTATTTGTAGAAGATTAATCTGTATTTTGTTCCTCCTCCCTCCTGCCAGACCAACATGATGAACACCAATGGGTCATGTACAGGGTCTGCAGTCAGGGCAGAGCCCCACCACAAATGCGAAGGACACCAGTGACCCAACAGCTTTTAAATTACAGGCTGAGACAGAAAGAAGGTGACTGGAAGAGGAACCATTATCCCTGCAGGTCTGCAGGTCAAGCCTTCCCTCATTAAGGCACAGGTCAAAGCCACATATCTCTTCCACTAAGGTGAGGGTCACTGCAATGCTCCCTCCAGTCCCGGGTCAACTAGAGGTCTCCAGCCACTGAGGTCCATAGCAATACAATAAAGCAATCAACCGGGGTGCCGGACCCTGGTCAATAATATACTCCAAGGCCACAGGGGGTCACCACCTGCTCTCTGGCCTCTTATTGGAAAGTCCTCCAAGGTCTTCAACAGTGGACTAGGGTTTTAATTTCAAGCCCAAGGGGAGTGCAGATCCGTAATCATATTCTCAATCCAAAGCAATAAAACAATTGATGCATTGCATAGCGCGTTGTTTGGCTTGATGTACGCTGGATCTTTGTCTTCATTAAAATAATGCAGCCTTACAACGTCAACCCAGTCATCAGTGGCTGGCTCTGATGTCATCAGTTTTTCATTCCACCAGACGATTTCATTTACAATATCTCTCTAAGCACACTTGCAAACGCCTCAACTACTGAAAGACTGGCACAAAGCCACGGTGTTGGACGTCTGTTCTCATGAAGTCTTTTGCCTGTCGTTTTGTAAATCCAAGTGGCTTGGTCAGAGGAAACAAAGAGAACAACACTCAAAATCTAAGATGTACAGTCTCCTACACCGAAACCCAACACCAGAAACGTCCTGCTGGGGAAAGTGCAGACCTGGGCTTTATCTGTTGAACTTAGACTGTGTCTCTAGTTCTGGCTGAATTGGACAAGTACACAGAGCTAGACACATTCCTCAGAGGACCTGATCCTGGAATAAATGGAGAGGGAACAGGGGGAGGGGACTTCTTTCTCTTCTCATCCTTCTCTTTTCATTCCATCTCCCTGAGTCCTCATGAATGGAGGCAGACAGCATCCATGCAGTTGCCAGGATGAGACAGCAGTTAAGACTTGGCTGCTCTCCCTCTCTGCTTAAAGGCAGATATCGTGTTTCTAACAGCTCCGACTGGTTGGATACAAAAGGGAGCTCAAAGAAAAGAGGAGGTGAACCTATCTGCTTTTTTAGGCTGCACCCTAACCCCCAGCTCCTGACTACTTCCAAAAAAGCTTAATGAATAACTTGTAATAAAATGTTAAAAGTAACTATATGTATAAGTTTATTAAAAAAATAGAGGATGAGTATTGTTCATTGATATGTTCATAACATAACCTTATTGTTAAATGCTGCTAAAACACTCTATAGCAACACTGATATAAACCACAATACAAAAGTTATTGAAAGAATACAGTGGAGTGTGACTTAAAGGGATAGTTCACCCAAAAATGAAAATTCTGTCATCATTTACTCACCCTCAAGTTGTTCCAAACCTGTATGAATTTCTTTCTTCTGCTGAACACAAAAGAAGATATTTTGGAGAATGTCGGTGACTAGACAGTTGATGGGCCACATTGACTTCCGTAGTATTTTTTTTTCTTTCTCCCATACTATGAAAGTCAATGAGTTCAATAAACTGTTTGGTTACCCATTTTCTTCAAAATATCTTCTTTTGTGTATGAAAGAAATTCATACAGGTTTGGAACAACTTGAGGGTGAGTGAATGATGACAGAAATTTAATTTTTGGGTGAACTATCCCTTTAACACCACAATATTACCACTATATACAAAAGCTTTTGTAAGAATACACGTTCCATATTTCAACATTAGTGCATCACCTAACATGAAATAATGAACAATACTTTTAGTGCTTTACAGTAATTTAAATTAACATTAGTTAAATGTAGTATGAATGAACATGAATAAACAATATTACACTTATAAATTAACATGAACCTAAATTAATGTGATAAAAAGTTATTTGTGATTTGTTTGTGAACTGGACTACACTGGTCGCTCCTTGTTTTTGCCTGCAGCCAGTGTTTTCAAGGCATAACTTTGTGCTACACAGTGTTTACATCACATTCCATTCAGGCTGCAAGCTCACAATTCAGATAAATTATATATATTTTTTTCTGCAATGGCGGTAGACTAAGCTGTGCAGAAAACATTGGCTTATTTGTATAAATGCGACACTGACAACATGGACATAGAGGAAAACAAAAAAGTTGCACTAGCATAAATATCTATGACATTTAATCAGTTGACAGTTTACCCCTTGAGTAGAAGCCATTTAATTTACTCCATGGTAGTGTGTGAGGAGACGGTAAATGTTCCATGTGCCTCTATGGCACTTTCCTTTCCCTCCCCGTTCCTCCCTTCTCAGCTCTGCTCCAGCAGGCGTCATTAGGCAGCATAATCAGCATGCTGTTTGCATACATCTGCCTTATTTTATTGATCTCTCTTCATTCATTAGCCTTTAGGGGCATGTCATTAACACATGCCCCCCTTCACACCCAGGGGAGGCCTAATTCCTATACATGCCATCCGGATTTCGGCAGAGGGCACAAGTGGGCTTGTCAAAGTGGGCACAGGGCCAGTGCCAGCCCCATCCCTGGATACCCATTCTTATCTGTTCCCCTGGCTGTCAACAGCCCCAAGCCAAGATCCTCTAACAAGGAGAGCCTTTCCCCTGCCCACCGTTAACTAAAAGGACAATTATCCGGAGAACAATGATGCTTTTCACAGGGCCTTATGTTGTCGTTAATGCAGTGGATCTGGTTACAGCAGCCCCTGCTTAAGCTAATTACAGAATGCTATCTGTGGATTCTTCATTGCTTCTTAATTAAGTAGGATTCATTTCTAAAGGGGGTAAAACAGTCACATTTTTTTGTTGTGTTTTCCCTGTCTCTCAGCTCACTTGGAGGTGGGAGTTAGCTTGAGGGCTCCCACAGCTGTTGACACAGATGTGATAAAGATGGGATTATATTCACACACTAGAAAACATACAGCTGCACTACAGACACATCACAAACAATATCAAAGACAAATGTTGCTAGTGTGACAAAGAAGATCTGAAATACAAGTGCTGCACATGTCTAAAGCCAACAAAATGTGTATCGAACTACGAAAAAACAACAATAACATTTGTTTGTCAATGACGTGATAATATATTATTATTTCATTTAATGCCCCTTTTACAAGATGTAATATAAATCTCTGGTGTCTCCAGAATGTGTCTGAAGTTTCAGCTCAAAATACCCAGCAGATCATTTATTATAGCTTGTCAAATTTGCCACTACTGTGAGTGTGAGCCATTTTTGTGTGTGTCCCTTTAAATGCAAATGTTCTGCTGCTCCCGGCCCCCTTTCCAAAAGAGAGCGGAGCTTTAACAGCTCGCGCTTTGGTTACTCAAGAACAACAAAGCTGGAGAATATCACATTGCCAAAATTACGATTGTCAGTAACAGTGTTGAGCCTTACATTGTTCAAACCGGAGTCGGACACTGATGGAGAAAGTCAGGAAGAAGTTACAACTTTTAGAATGCATCTGGACATTTCTGAATGATTAGTGGATAAATTTATGTAGTTGCTGTGGAGTTGATTCATCGACTAGCATGTTAATCATTTGTGCAAATCTAGCATTGAATTGACCCCCGTTTGTGAAGCAGTCTGGCATAAAATGACGGCATGGCAACAACAACTCTTCCTCTTTTCTAAAGCAGCCCAACATGGCCTCGCCACCTTTGTTGCGTGTTCTCGGGGGCAAGGTTTATGTAAATTTTAGGCTTAGTGATGTCACTAACCCAGGAAGAAGCTCGTTGTAGTCCCTACCAGCCATTTGTTGTAGTCCTTAAACAGATAATTCTTTAAAAGAAAATATCTCCATTTGTATTGAACTTTGAGCGTCGTAACTTTGCAGATGTTGTTTATAATCCAACAGCAACATTACATACTAACTAAAGTTAAAAAAAAGTAAAATCATAATCAACCACCCCTTTAAAGATTTTTCCTTTTTATTACTGTGACACTCTTATGTGTCGATAACCCATGTAACAAAAGCACATGCAACCACATTCTTTCCTGCTACTGATAGTAGCTGCAATAACTGGCATGCCCTGTGTTAGTACATTATGTAGGAGACACTAAGAGAGCTCTGCTAGTTCGGCCCAGACATTGGTAACTTAAAACCCAGCATGTCTTCTGTCTATTTGTGTCTCGACAGAGGACTCAAACCCTTTCAACAGCCCCCCTGTCACTAACACATTCTTATTAGGCCTGATTAGGCCACTCTTATTTCCTACCACATTCACCCTGCCAGAAGGAAGGGTAGAGAAGGTTTACAGTCACCATTCACTCACCCAGACAGAGATGCGAGAAGAGAGGGATGGCACAGGAATGTAAAGGGTGAAAGGGTTTATAAAAGACATCCAGTGGGATTCTCTTGCTCTCTTATGCCTTGAGCACTCTTTTCAACAGGGGCTGACCCCTCACTCGGAGGTTAAGATGACATACAAGCTATTTTCAAAGGCCCTGCGTATCGTCTCAAAGGAAGGACTCACACTCCGCAAGACAGAGTAAAATACTCCATCAAAGAAACTCATGGAATGACACAACAGGCAGTCAAGGTGTCACGGAAATGTGAGTCAGAGAAAAGTGAGGGAACGATGGAAAGGGAACAGGCGGTAGAGTGTGGGCAAGCTCCAACCATCATGTGCTTACAACATGCACTGAGTATGTACTGGTTCACTGAGAGGTGAGCTCAATTAAACACACAAAAGTACACACACATACACACAGAGCTGGTTTGGCAAGAATGTGTCCATACTTGCTTTACATTGTGCAGCGAGACTCTGGCTGCTAATTGAGATTAAAATAAGTAAACAGTCACAGTGTTATGCCCTTTCTGTATATTTGCAGAGTTGGGGATGTATCAGCACGTACACTTTACGGTACACCCTCCGGATCAGGTTTCAGGAAGGTCAGAGCCAGAACACAGACACGTACACATAAACGTCAGCTAAAGAAATATGCAATTCATTCATGGTATTGTTCTATAATCCAAGAAACTATTATTACATATAACAAATCTTGCATAACACCTTTAAACATGGCCAAACCAGAACTGTATTACACTGGCAACATGTAATTCACTACAGAAGCATAACTCCTTGCTTTGTTCCTCAAATGAAAAACCCAACCTGTGCAAATAAATTACTCCAGAAGCTGATATAACAGCACCCATAGCAAAATCACTATCTGTGGATGGGGTCCTCTTAGGGTCTTATTGCAAACAACAAGCAGAAGGAAAATTCTTGATGCACACATCTGAACTTCTGTGATGCCTGAAGTGTGCACATATCTGCACAACCATATAGTGCCCCAATGGACATTTTATGTTGCAGAAGGTTGTTCACTAGTTCCCCCTTTGTGCACGCTATATGTGCCTTCGAGATGACCTTTTGCAGAGTTCACACTGATACGAGTAGTAGTGGGCTACAAGTCTACATGGCATTAGATCACCAAAGTGTGGACCCGGAAGAGGGTGTCAAGCAAGGTTATTATAGTTTAGCACTTTTAAATTCGTTTTTATTTGAATATTTTCAAATTTGCTATAAATTTCAATTTCATTTAATTTTGTTAGTTTTTATTTTGTGAACACGTCTATTTACTTTTTAGTAATTAAAGTTTAGCAGAATTAACAGAACACTTCCAGGGTGCAGACCAAAGCAAGACATTTTAATTTAAGCTTAGTGATGCAAACGTAGTGACATAAACTTAAAACATGCTGAGACTGATCAGATATGAAATAATAAAAGTATGCAAATAAATGCCAAAATGAATCAGTCAAGAATTTTGACTCCATAAACAACCTTGCATAAATCATATCTGGGACTAATGAAACTCAATAACAACAGCAGAGCTTCAACATCTTTTCACCATGTTTATTTCAGTCAGACTTCTTACAGTATGTTGTGATGTGCTTGACATATGGGTAAATTTCCCTCTCAACTTCCAGTAGAGTGATAAATCATTACATCGGGAATCAAGAAATGATTTTGGATCGATTCTGAGATTTTCCGAATGCATCGCGGTTCTCTCTCGAATCGATTCTAAGCTTAGTTTTTAACAGCAGATGGCACTGTGTGCTTTAGAAACACCCGTACTCTGCTTGCATCCGATTCCTTACACACACCACTTGAACCTTCTATAAAAAAATCATTTGTAAAGTTTAAAAAGGTTGAAGCGAATTACAAATCTCCCATCATAAAAGCATTCTAAGGTGCAAGTACATAGCCGAACGCACGAGCGCTCTTTTTCGTGAGCATTTGAGCCTGTGGTTAAAAACTAGCCTAGAGCGCCATCTGCTGTTAAAGACTAGTCTGCTAAACTAGTTCTGCTAATCGATCAGAATCGATTCAAGAGAGAATCGCAATGCATTCAGAAAATCTCAGAATCGATCCACGAAGCAAGAGGAATTGATTTATTGTCCCGGCCCTAAGAGTGATGTATCAATTATCCCTTATTCCTGATTATGACGTCCGCAGTGCACTGCTTTGTGCCGCTCCCTCAGCTAACCTCATGTGCATGATGCGCCATCTACAGGTATTTCCCTAAACCGCCACACAGCTCACATTTTTCCACCATGGGATGAGAGCTTAATGATTATAAAAATGATTATTTATTTTTGATAATTATTGTTTTATATCAGTTAGTTTTTCCAATAATTGTTAGTTTCATTTCACTTTTTTTTATTTTTTTTATTTTTTTTTATTTTGACATATGTATTTTATTTTACGAAAATGTTTTTTTATCAATCTGTCTTAGTTTTTGTTTATGAAAATAACCTTGGTAGCAAAGTGGCATTTGTGGCAAGGGCATGCAGTTTCCTTTTCCTGGCAACCCCCTAACAATTAACATCTCCCTGCGTCCCTTTCACTCAGGGTCAAGCTGACCTGGACAAGTTACTTGTTTTATCACCTTTTTTTACCCTCTACACAAGAAAAATGTAGTGTTTTAAGTAATCCTTGTTTGTACTGGCCATAATTGATTGGGTAATCCTGGTTTAACATGCATTAAAGCCAGTGCTTAAGAATCTATTAGGAAAGCCAACAGCTTAAAGAGGCAGATCTTCCTCATTTGCTCTCAGGTTGGCTTAATGTACCCACAAGCACACACACAAGGCACAGCTACGCCCCTGGTCGCCTTCACCTTCTCCGCTATTTAGTCTCAAGGCACGGCTCCATCCCATTTGTTCGTGTAAGCTTGTGTTTGTGTGTCACTATGCTAATCTACAAGGGCTAAGACAATGGAAAGATCTGGCTGGGTGCCATGGCTTGAAAATCCCCCTGTAAGTGAGGTCTGGCACCATCTCCTTCAGTCTAGTGATATCCAGCACTGGTGGTTCTCCTACTGCTCGGCCTCTATGGACACCCCACCAAAAAGTCCCAGTCAACTCGACATGACACACGCCACACTGGGCAGTCATCACTGAGACAGCCTGTCATAATCTCCATAAATCTCCCTACATCAGCACACAGACAAAGAACGAGAAGGAAGGCTTGTAGTGAGGGAGACACCCACAGATGTGAATAAGGTTGTATGTTTCAGCTGTGAACTCTGAGAATGGGCAATTCAAACAGCGCACACAGACTTGCAAGCAGGAAGCAAGTACTGTGCTTCTCTGACAAGGGGAATCCAGGGACTCAACCAAGGACCCAAGCAGCCAATCAAGGACAAAGATATGGTACACAATTGTGCCATCTCTTCCCTCGCCACATACACACACACAAAGCATAATCCCCCAAAGACCTCTGCCCTAATGGGGCCCACTACTGTAATTACAAGGCATATATTTGGGATCAGGCACTTAAGTAGCCAGCTAAAAGTGGCCCCGAAAACAAAAAGCTCTGTAATTATCGTCTGCCTTCTCTCTCTCTTCCTCGTTCTCTCGATGTCTTTCTCTTTGACTTGGGTTACCTGTCATCCCAGCTATTTTTTTGTCAGGAGCTTGTTGTTTCTCCTAGATTTTCTTCTTAATCCATGTCTGGAAGGAGCACTGGCAGTGCTGGCAGAGTGCCGGAGCTGGTGAATGAGATGCACATTTCAGCCCGCGGGGGCTCCGTGACGACACAACACATAAAGATAGCAGAAACTTGAGTCCACATTCGCAGCTCTGCTAGCATATGAATGCATTTTTTTAACGAAGGGAGAGAGGCAAAGGGGGGTCATTTTGCACTCTACAAAAGCTCCATTGTGCCAGAGAAACTTTATATACATATTAGAAACTTGAAACCCCATAGAATTCTCTGAGCAGGATTCTTGTAACTGTGAACAAGATAACATTACCTACCATTCTTCCCCTTGCTCTCTCCGCACATACAAAAAGCAGAGAGAAATCCTTCAATCCTGTTTTTCTGCAGGGCTCTTAGACTTCATGATGGAGCCTTCTTTTTTCAGCAGGGTCATCTAACATCTACGATAAGAGCTCCATGGTCCCCAGGTGTTTTTTTGGCCTTTTAGGTAACACATTCCCTAGGTCAGCTGTAGTGCTGATGACGTCCACACCAATTTGCTTTGAACATTCCCTTATCCTTCTTGTCCAGCCGTTTTAACTTCTCCGGTGTTCCACCACTGAAATGTTCCCTCAGTGGAGTGTCTCTTCTTCTTCTGCTCTTTCCGGCAATAGCCTCTTGAGGAATCCAAATTATTCAGCGAGACGTCCCCTGCACACTCCCACACCTTTAAAACTCATGTGTAAGGTGTACATACGTACATTAAATGAGACGTTTGCTCATACTCGCGTACATACCAACTTCTTTCCGTTCTGGCACAAGTTCATTCTTGTTACAACAGTTGTAGGGCTCCTTATCTTCCGCTTGAGGAAAGTTAAATAACCACATTCACAGAACAAATAATCAAGCCATCTCTAAACAATCGCGGGTGGGGGTTGGGGTTAGGTGGGAGTTGTTTAGATCCGAGCACCAGTGTGGCTGAGGAGGACTCAGGGGTGAGATGAAGGTAGGTATGGAGGGCAGCTGGGGCAGGTGTGTGTTTAAGCACACGTGTATGGGGAGAATGGGGAGGCGCTGGGTGAATGGCAGGAGACGCCACAGCAGTGACATCACTCACAGACCTGTAATTAAAGCACAGCTCTCCACACAAAAGCCGAAGAAAGGTATCGGCAGGGGAAGGATGGCCATTTTCATAATGACAGCTTAAACCTGGCAGCCAGCAAATAAAAAGGCTCGCAAACGGCCCCTATAGCTTCTAATTACTGTTGTACTAGAGTGCAAACAAAAACATCCACATGACCACGCTAATAATCAAATCCACAAATATATATACACGTTCAGTGTGCAGCCTTAAACAGTTTATTGTTAATAAAAAGTCCAACTCAATGGACAGAATGACCTTGATAGCTTTCTCAAAAAGGTACAGTTTAGAAAAGTCTATCAAAGTTTAAAATACAAAATAAAGCAGTTTGTTGCTCTTCTCTATCCTTTAAGACAGTTGAGGAAAAATTGCCTCTGTAGGTCTTTGTTTGAGCACACAAGGGAAGCTGTGTTCCTGAGCACACTACAATTAGACCATCCTAGCCGTAGTTTAAACTTCCGCTGTTTTTCACATCAATTCTAAATTGCTACTTTTCTTGTCACTTTAAATTAAAAAGGGCAGTGAAAGTAAACAATAGCGAAAGATGCAGAATTGAAATGGAAATGCGGGATCTGAACTAAAGTTTCCTGCATGGGCATCACTGCTCACTAAAGGTCTTTGCACACGGAGTCTGAAATTTTCATATGTGTCGCAAAATACAAAATGGAGTCTTCAAGCAGTGAGGATTATTTGGTTGTCCTCTCTTCTTAAAAACAGAAAAAGAAAGAGGAAATACTGGGTCCATCCAATCCTGAGATTGTGTAGAGAGGAAGGAAAGTTCCACCTCCTTATGAAGGAGCTGCGGGATTATCCCAAACAATTCAAAGTTTACTTCAGGATGTCAGTGGCTCAGTTTGATGCTTTTCTAGTGATACTGGAGCCACATATTAAAAAGGAGACCACCAATGTATATGTATTCCGCACTTTGTTTGTCATACTTTGTGTTGCGAGACGAAGTGGATCAACTAGTCAAACGGTATTCTGGATTTTAGCGTTCTTTTGTACAGTGGCTCTGAATTGTCAAAACACCTCTCAAAATGCTTGCTACAGATGCGAAAAACGCAGAAAATTGATTTTTATGACGGATGAAAGTTTTGGAGGCAGTGTGTAAACCTGACTGACACAATTTTATTTGTTTTTATTTTTGTAACGTGTGAAAATTTTGAACGAGAATTTCGGACTCAGAGTGCAAGGACCTTAAGACACGGCTCTGACCTAAATTAATTTTTTAAACTGTTCTTGTAATGGAAACAGGGTGAAAAGAAGGTTGTAGCTTAAGTAAGACCTCTTTAGCAACTCAATCTGGCCAGCTCTTTTCTGCTATCTCTGTAGGTTTCCGAATGGTTGACAGGGACCTGAGGGAAAGCAGGCACTGCTCTAGTCCACTGGGGCTCCTCAACTCTGGGACGGAGTAATGATTGAACAAGACAAGCTGTGGTGAGTGAATTAATAAACTCATCTATTATGTAGAGTTCAGTGAGATGAGGTTGAGAAATGGGGAGGTTTATTTTTAAAAACAGCCAGGAATACTGGCATCAAGCACATGAGTCACTAATGAATCAGTGCTGAGCGGCCAGATTGCTATGTTCAGCTGTGTTCATATTAACTTTTTCCAACAGCTCCATTCCGTGACAAAATGTCCTCAGCTTTACCAGAGCTGACCGAAAATGCACTTAGCTATCTATTTGTTTGCACGAGAGAATGTCTGGCAGATACAACCTCATACCTTCACCACACAGCATTTCTATGAAGAGCGACTGACTTATGAGGGTTAGAAGTGAGCAAGAGATGAAGCCTGGAGAGTGATTCCAGACGTGACCCCTACTCTCTAAACTCTGATGTGGGAAGATCACATCCTAAAAAGACTGAGGCCAACTAAAAGAGAAGAATGGCTTTGTGTGCGTCCCTTGCCCTCTTTTTGTCCCTCTCTGTCCTTCTGAGTCACTAACATGCCCACAGAATCACAGGAGCAAATGAGGGCTTTATGTATGTTTTAATAGACGGAGCTCTTTTTAAGCTATGTTTGAAGTCTGTAACAGCTGAAGTGTTCCAAGTCTTGTATAAAGGTCAATCTCACTTTGGGAAAGGGAGACGTAAGGAGCGGAAGAGAAATAGAGGGAGTAGCTGAAGAAGTTTGCAGAGTTGAACTGGCAACCTGCCTACTAGCCTGTTATTGCCCTAAGCACTAGGTTTTGCTGCCAAAGGTAGCCACACCTGAACAGCTCCAAAACAATATTAAAGGGATGACAGTCAGGGCACGGGAAGTCTGTGTATGTTTGCGTGTCTGTGATAAGATCCAAAGAAGCAGCTGACTCACTTTTAACTACTTTATCCTGGTACAACTCACCACCACTCATCACCATTCTCATGGCTTTTCTCTTTCTTCCTCTTCACAGATTTGATATGAAAGCCTAGAACACAAACTATTAATACACTCAAATTCTGGCTAAAAGCAATAGAAGATAACATTTTGTATCCTAAAAATCTACACTTATGTACTTCTATGATTCTTGTAACGTCTGATGGTAAAGCATCCGGTTTCAATCACGGATGAATGTATCAGAGCAAGACACACATATTTCTTATTTTTTGACTTTATTATGTTCTTTTGTGACCTCCTGCCACTTTTATTGACACAATAGTTGAGAGGTGACTAAAAACAACAAGAATAGGAACAAGAAATGTCACAAGCCAGATTCAAATTTGTATTACCCATTTGAGCACTATGGCTCAAAGTGTCAAGTCATGCTGACTTTTACAGTAGGTCATGGCTCTGACTACATCGATACATCAGCATATTAGTAGGTCTTATGAACTAGTACTTAATGGTATAGGCTACCATTTAGTTTCAGTCACAGATAGGCTATATGTATCAGAAAAAGACACTTCTTCCCTTCAGAGTCTGACAGATAATTGCAATGTACATGGGAATGCTACACTCTAAAAAATACTGGGTTAAAAATGACCCAAGTTGGGTTTAAAATGGACAAAACCAGCAATTGGGTTGTTTTAACCCAGCGGTTGGGTTTCATTTGAAGTTCATTTTAAGCAAGCCATATAGTAATTTTTAAACAATAGTTGGGTTAAATAAAACTACCCAGCACATTGGGCAAACATTTAACCCAACTGATGGGTTAAAACAACCCAATTGCTGGGTTTGTCTATTTTCAACCCAACTTGGGTTGTTTTTAACCCAGCATTTTTTAGAGTGTAGGATTCCACCCACCACCAGGCCAAAGACATGAACCTCCTTCTGTTTTAGAGCGGTATTATGCTGGAACCCCCCACCCCCCAAGCATGCAACAGTCATCTTACACACACAAAACACACAAGGAAAGTGAGACATGAGAAGTGTAATCTTTCTTTTTTTAAAAGAAAAAAGGAAGATGTGGGTGCATTGTATTTTGGAGTATATAATAAAAACAGCTTTATAAGACTAGAATACCATGGCAGCCAATTAGTAGGTGATCGTGCCCGGTTCATACCCCCTACCAGTGTCCCCTCACACATGCCCAGCAGTGATCGACGAACCTGCTCAGGTTCACATGCACATCAAACGTGATTAGCTCTCCGCAGCAGGATTCCCATGAATCCTCATTCTCTCTCATCTGCCACTGACCTCTTCAGCGCACCAGGCTTCAACCCCACCACAGTGGTGTCCCCCTTCAGCCCGGCCCAACCCAGGACCACGGGTCTCTCCTCCGCTTGTGGAAGTAATACCAGATTACAGAGCAACTGTTGTCAAATGTTTATATAATGTGTTTTTTCTAGTCCTTTTCCCCCCTCTCCTTGTTTGGACAGCTGTCCTTTAACAGCGGGACATCTTCAGATGCTGCTCTAGCATGACTCTTCTGCTTTTTTTTGCGGAATTAACGTCTCATTTCAACTTAATAAACATGAAATACATTTCCAATTTGGCAACGGGAAGGCTCCCGGGTTACCGAGGGCGATTCGTGTGAGGTATGTTTGAGAGGCCATTCGTGCGGGCATATGATTTTGCTTTGTTTTATATTGAGCCTGTATGTGTGTGCCTGCTTTAATGTACAGATTTTTTCCTCACAAAGCCTGATGCTTGGCTGATATGGGCAGCTGTGCATGCATGTATGTGTGTGTGTGTGTTTTCTTTGTGGACCTGCATGAGTTAAACATTTGCTCTGTGACTCAGGTATACCAAACATGTCCCAACAGGCCACCAACAGCCCAGCATGGAACACAACGCTCCGCTCAACCCACAAAGAAAGAGAGAGAGAGCGAGAGAGTGAGAAGTTTAAAGAAAACAAAAGCGGACGGAAAGAAGAGGAGGAAAAAATGCAGATCACAGAGAAAGCTCCTTTTGTTTGTTGAATCAAAGTAGATCAGCTTAAATGAAATATCCACCAAAACAGGCATTCATGGTGGGTCACAGGCAGTGGGGTAGTAGAGGAGAGAGGTGTTTGCGACCCAGGGGCGGAGGGGGTGAGGGGCAGGGTGTGACTGCCAGATGAAAATCAGCCTGGGCTGGGTCACCTCCACACTGCGAGCCGCTGAGCATTTACTGTATGTAGCAGCTAACTCCGATCCAGATGCTCTCTGTCAACACAGCGAATCCACCGAGGAAACAGGGCTTTACAGCACAAGGGACAAACCACTGCACCGTGAGCACCCGGCCACCACCCAACATGCATTGTATTGCGTAGATGTTGCTCTTTCATAGCTAGGTAGACCTCAGTATCAACTTTGTCTCAGATTCTATTGTTAAAATTCCTCAGGACACAAATAAGACGATTTCTGACATTAAGTAAAGGTATAAAGCTATAAAAAAAAAATAATAATAATAATAATGTGGATAGTATAGTTTAGATATACATGTACAGTACATACAAATGCATTATTGTTGGTTCCCTTCAGGATAGGGCTGCACAATTAATCGAATTTCTAATCGCGATTAGAACCAGTGACGTAAATGTACGCTGAGTGGTCACGCAACACACTAGCACCCGCCATTTTTAAAAAGCTGTGTACACAGCCTATATATTTACTCCACAAACTAACTCTACAAACATGGAAAATTGTGATAGATGGACCTCTCTCTCAACCTTACGCTAAGGAGAAAATCTAGCACGACTTTGAGCGGACCAAGCGAAACATGATTATGTATTTCTGCTCAGCTAGCGACATTGGGCAAAAACTAATACTTTTTCATATATACTTTCTTTGTATAACAGTTCTATCTAATAACATATTAGATAGGACTGTTAAACAGATCATAAACTAATGAAGACAGAGAATGCGAGCACTGTGTGCTCTGGCTGAGCTGTTCTCGGCGCCGTCAAAATAAAAGTCAAAACAACAAGCGCAGTTTACGTCACTTCAGAGTTCCTACTGGCGGCGCAAATGCAACCAGGAAAATGGCGCTATACATTATAGTTCTCAGGGAACCACCCTGGTGGCTAGTTCCTATAACTCTAGTTAGAACAATCGGTGCGAAAGCCCCTATTATTATATCATGCATATGTTTACTTTTTTTATTATTTAAAGAAGAAACCAAACCAACGTATAGTTGACATTTGAGGCTTAATGCTATAGAAAAGCAATAAAAAATATTCAGGAAGAGTGTTTTCAGCTTGTTTTTTATTTTTATATACAAATATGGCATGCAGTTGCTTCAAACAATAGTATAAAGCTATTCAAAACATCATTCAATGTAAAATGCGATAATTGTAATTAATAATCGCAATTACGATTTCAAGGGAATAATCGACAATTATGATTTTTTGTCATAACCGTGCAGCCAGGACTACTTAATAAATAGTAGAGATTAAAAATGAAGGTGAAGATGGGGTGGTGAAGGGATGCACGGTGAGGAATAATCACAGTGAAGTAAGTACTTGTGTTGTGATTGACAAGATTAGATAAACTAGCTCCTTCCAAACTTTCGGTGTAGTACTCTCAGCTCCATTGAACACATTATATCATATTTAAACCCACTGATTTCCCCCCAAAATTTGCAAAGTAAACGAGAAAATTCAGTCTGGAAAGCTTAGATCTCAGAGGAAATGTTACATTAGCATTACAGTAGCGTGAAACTCTCTAAATTGGGAGGGTCAATCACCTCGAGCGTGCTCTTAATCTGTTCTTCCACAGCTATTGATCAGCGAAATACACAGAAGCTAGGTTATACTGTTAATGTATACTTCATAAGTCCACTTAAAATCACGCTAAACAAGACGAGAAAACAAATGGCAGAGAAAGAGAGAGAGAGAACCAAAGTCTGACTACCTCAGCTGGGGCCTTCTCTCCCCCTTCCTGTCAGGAGGTAAATAGCTATTGGCTGCTCAATAAGTGGCTTCGGTTCACAGAGTGAGGGGTCTTTTTCCCTCTGCTCTCCACTACCTTGACAAGCAGGTATTGACAGAGCAGTTACACACTAACCCATTGGGGGAAATCCTCTACAATGTGCCCCGGGCAGCTGATAAATGGAACTCATACGCTACCTGAGAGTATAAGCGCCTATATGCACACAAACACACACGCTTTCTCTCACATACACTAACACAGAGGCATGGACACACAGAACGAGGCCTGACACACTGAAAACTTGACAAAGCAAAGAAGTCTGATGATAATAACAGGAAGTGAGACAAAGAGAAAGACGTACAAGGGCGCAAAATGGTCAGTGAAGATGTGAAGGTCATTGATGTTTCCTTGGACACAGATGTTTGTCTCTCTCTACGCCGAAATCATTTTGCTCGGCTTCAAGAGGCACAAGATTACAGGATGGGAAATTATAGTACACAAACATACGCTCGATACATGTGGCCATGATCAAAATACTTGATTAAAAAAAAAAATGAAAGCATTCAATAGCCAATTAAAGCCCTTGGAAACAGCTCGCTGAGTCCAAACACAGCACGGTATTGACACAGAAGAAGAAGAAAAAAACTAACAAAAAGGCGGAGAGACGAATGTGAGAAAGAATATTGTAGTGCTAAAGTATCTGAGTAGCATCGATGTGGACAGCCCACCACCAAAGCAGTTCAGCAAATGATAGACAGGTGACAAGGTGAAGGGACGAGGTAGTTGAGGGGTAACAGAGAGAAAGCAGAAAACCCCTCATAGAGCGGTCTCCTCGCTCCGTAAGATTGTGGGCTGATAAATAGCCGGGGGTAAGGCACTGGCTATCACTTTGTGATATGATGTCAGTAACCTTCATTGATCCACGTGCAGGCAGGCAGGCCTTATCACAGACTCTCTCTCTCAGTGATATACTGAGATCTGGGGCCCCACTGCTTTTTAATACACTGCACTTTGGGTGAGGATGTCACAGGCTAACCTCACAGCACCTTGGGCAATATTTTACAGCTGTACTATGACAGCTGAGAAGGCTGGAAAAGAAAACACTAGTGGTCTTACAATTAAAATATCTCATTTGTAAGGATGTAAGATTAGAGATCTGAACAAACCCCTTGAATCTTAGTATTAAACTTCAATCGGTACCCTTAATTGTATTGCGGTTAATTGTATTGAATGTGCACTTGTAGTCTATTTCAAATCTTAAAAGTATATTTTTACAAAACTGTACTTAATATAATAGTATTCAAATTAAAGGCAACTTAAAGGGATAGTACCCAAAAATGAATTCTGTCATAATTTACTTACCCTCAAGTTATTCTAAATCTGAGTTTCTTTCTTCTGCTGAACACAAAAGATATTTTGAAGAATGTCGGTAACCAGACAATTGACGGTAGCCATTGACTTCCATTGTATTTTTTATTTTTATTTTTTTTTTCCTACTATGGAAGTCAATGGCTACCGTCAACTGTCTGGTTACCAACTTAAGGGTGAGTAAATGATGACAGAATTTTCATTTCTGGGTGAACTATCCCTTTAAGTGTAATTTGAGTACACTTTCATGGCGCTTTTTTAATCAACAACATTTTTTCATGCACTTAAGTACACTTTTGTAATAATGTCAAATTAAAAGTTTTGGTTACACTTTATTTTAAGGTGACAAAGTCACATTGTACTCAAATACTGAGTAATATTAAGTAACTACATGTACTTTTTTACGGTTACGGTTAGAGTTAGAGTTTGGTTTGGGGTTAGTTACTTGTAATTATGCATAATTTACTGTTATTACTATAGTTAGTATATGTAGTAACGTGTAACTATGTCACAAAATAAAGTGTTACCAAAGTTTTACTTTAAATGTACATTTTAAACTATAATAATCTTTTGTCATGCTTTAAAGATGTACGCTTTGATGTGTTTACTAACATACTAAATGTAAAAGTACTTGATTATAATTTTTCCTATATTGTTAAAATGTTTTTATTGTTAAACTATTATTCAAGGTTACATTCAAAGTCATTATATATTTTACATATACTAAATTGTGACCTCAGCAGTATACACTTCAATCAAATTAGACAATAGAATTAATTAAGTACTTAAGTCTTACTTAAGTGGGTCACAAAAGCACTCTAAAGTTCAGCTAACTGAATTTAATACAAATTTAAACTATAATACATTTTAATTTAATTGCAATTAACATGCAAGTGTCTAAAAACACTACATTCAGTTAAGTACATTCTTAGTATATTATTGTCATACTAATTATTCTTTTTTTTTTTTTAAAGTATGCTAAAGTTTAAAGTAATAAGTCCATCACATGTGTGCTAAAGACAAAATGATACATCTTATCAAAATGCAATACAAGGTTTACAAGTACAATAGCAATGCACTAAAACATTAATAACCGCTCAGCAAACCCCCAAAACACCTTAGCATTGAGGCAGCGAGTTTAGCATGCACTAGTTAATTTTATTCTTGCTCTTTTGTTACATCCTTTGATAGGTACAGTAATAGAAAAGACTGGAAATAATGTGAAAAAGAAGAGGAAATCAACTTAACATAAGCACCATACAACTTTAGCATATGAGCTAACTGCTAGGCCACAGATCTGGTTAAACAAATTTCAATGTTTGCAATGTTTTAAACACAATTTCTAACTGAAAGAGGTCACCGTAGTCCAAGAATTCTGAGGTAAAAAGTGTTTTTGAGTACGCCACGTATGACGAAAACCAGCAGGCCTGAGCCGAATGTTTTTCCACCACTAAGTTTGGTGGACGAAAGAAACACTCAGACATGCACTTCCAGAAATATCAAGGTGCTGACAGGAACTTCCCTCACTCAGATTTACCCATACACCTGACCTGAGTGAAAACAGAAGACACACGCACACCCTTTTGCTTCATATCCCTTGGAAGTAGCAATCAGTTCACTAGCACCATATGACCTATATGTGTAACTTCACAACACAAGCTTGCACACTGGTGCACATCTAGAGAAAAAGTGAAGTGTGATATGGGAAAATGTATGTATGACCTCAGGAGGAACTAAATTAGCAATATATCAGTAAATCTAAAGTATAGTAGATTAAGCCTATCAGTCCCTACCAGTTACATAGGCGTCTAAAAACACACACTTATTCTGATGTAGTCTATGTGGGCAGAGCGTTGAGCAAGACAAAAGCGACTGAAGGAATAGCAGCAGTATTATCCTATGTATTGATTTTAGCTGTTGGGTATTACAGAGGGAAAGAGTGGTTTTATCAGTCTAAGATCCCCCTACACTTTTCCTAACTAAACCAGTCTTTCCACAGCTTATCTGGCCAGAGAGGCTATTACTTACACCTTCAATACACCCTTCACTAGGGAGGACAGGAGTTAACATGGCTTTTTGGTGAGGCTACTTCCCTCATCACGAGTGACCCTGCTGAAGAGACCTGCATGGCTAGTCACCAGAACATTTTATGTTTTGCACACTGGTTCCCATTGTGGGATACTGGTGTCCCCACAAGGCCTTTTAACTAACTCAACCGTCAAAACTTTTTTGGTAAAACTCCTGGTTTCTTCATTAAGATTCTTTATACATTTTTATTTTATGTGAAACAAATCAATTAAAATAAATATTGGGGGAGGGAGGGGGATTACAATACTGATTGAGAAAACTTTTTTTTATTAAAACGTACAAGCATCTCCAGATAGATCTGCTCTCCAGGGCTTCCTAAAGTTCACCTATAGATTAAGTCTGGTGATCTAGCAATTAGGCTTCTTCCTCTTCCTCCTTCTGTCTTTCTATCTGCTCTGAATATGAGCAGCAGAATGGAGAGATAATGAGAGCAGTATAATCCCACAGAGGAGTCTAGTACATCCTCTAATCACAGACTAAATGTTGGTTTTAATTACAGAGAAAGGAAGATATCCGAAGAGCACAATGCCACTGAAGTTTGAAAAACCGGTAAACGCCAATTATCGTACAAAATCTGTGGTTATTCTATTGGCGCATCATCCCTACACCAAGATATGAGCATCACAGGGAACGCTTTTATTCCGATGTGTTCTCATTTCCCAATATTAATAATGGAGACAGGTTGGGACAGAGAAAATCTCCGCTTCGCAATTACTGTAAAAATCCATAATCTAATCAATGCGCAATTCAAAGGGATTGTCTTAATACATATAAAATATGGCTTGTGCTGAATATGTATACAATGATAGGCTGCATAAATGCTACTGTGAAAATGACCAATGAGGGGATTGCGGCTATTGAGGAAACGAGGCAAAAGTTTAACGATTTACATATTTCATCACAAGGCGAGGAAAGAGTGTGAAAATGCGGGGAAGAGGATTACAAAACAAGTCAATCCATTAAAGAAATACAAGCAATCTTTTTAGAGCCAATCCCGATTTCTCAAGACTTTGACAATGTAATCCACTATGTCAAATACCCTAAGCACACTCAATAGGCTGGGAAAGAGAGCGTGCAAAGATTTTCTGAGTGAGTGTAGACCACAACCAGGCAGAGAGGAGTGCGTTCTGATACCCGGAACTGGCACGATCTCTTAGGGCACTGTTGGCCGCCTCGCCTGACTCTGAGCCCGCCTTGTAATTTGCTAGGGGCGGAGATAAATCTTATCTCAGAGACCTGATTAAGTTTTTAATTTACACTCCAATCAATAGCCCAAGTCTATTGGCAATATGTCTGAAACTCTATTTACCAAAGGATTCGCTGCTATCAATTGATCAAGGACCTCGCAGCCATAAATTATAGACATATGTTTGTGTGTCAGTGTGTGTGTGGTGGAATGTGTCCGTGCCGGGGGAATTGTTTCGTTGAAAAGTGAAACGATGGGAAAGTTTAAGCTGCAGGCAGCGCAAAGTTGCCCCCAACAGAGCTGATCGTCTTACATCTACACACCCTCAAAATCACAAAGAGCTCGGGCTCTATCTTTTAACAGCGGCAGCTGAGGGTAGGGTGTGTGAGTTTGGCCACATGTGCAAAGATTTGTACAGTTCCATCGCGTTTGTTACACCAATCCAAGCATTCAAATGGCCAAATTAAGACATCGAGATTACACAATGCTAGTCACATGTGTTGAGAAAAACTCCAGCACCAACTCTGGCCTGATCCCTCCCACTTCCGGTTCCTTTCTGCATGAGAGTCATTATCTGTTTACAATCCTGTGCTTTCCAAACGGAACTCTTCAGGAGGAATCCGCTCTCGTTGCCCGTATGCCGAATTCCTGAGCTCAGTTCGTCCGTCTGGCTGAGAGTCAGAGCAACATGGGAAACAGAGGCAGGGATTGTTCAGGCATCGGTTTGCACCACCATGACATCCAGGAAACGTCCCAATGGCTATTTTAAACTATTTTGATATTTGTTTAGAACTTCACAGGCTGTGTGTGGTAGAAAAGTCTGGAATAGAGAGAAATTGTGCTCAGGAAATGTGAAGAAAAGATCATGAAACGTAAAAAGGTGAAGGTACCTTCTTTCATAACAGGGGTGAAGTAGTGTGTGTAAACAGTGTGTTATCTGTGATGTTTCTCCTGTGTGGTGGGCAGGGTGCCGGTGGGACTCTCTCACTCTCTTTCCCAGGAAAAGAGCGGAAAGAGGGCAAGTCCTTATCGGCATGGAGAAAGTGTCGTCATAGCATTTCTGCTCTGACCCTGCTGACTCGCCGATTCCTTAACATGAGATCATTCTGGACAGCTGACCTCAATATCACTGTGCTGTGCTCTGCCAGCCAGCTACACATCCACAAGAGCTTCTCCTCCGTATAACAGCAGATAGTGACCACACTACTGCCCACACCCCCATTCAGCCCAGACACACATTTGAAATACTCCTTTTAAGCTCTGAGAAAGTATACACTAGAACTACAGTACAATCAAAATGTTGGCAATGTTCTCAATGGAATAACAGTATACCACTTATTATACTGTATACTGCATGCTAGTTTTTAAAAACAAAGGGAAACTGTATGCAGTATGCAATGATACACATTTGTAACAGTAGTAGTAACACTTTACAATAGTGATCAGTTTGTTCATATTAGTTAATGCATTAGGTATCATGAACTAACAATGGATAATACTTTTATAGCATTTACTAATCTAAGTTAATATTAATTTCTACATATACTAATACATTTTTAACATGGTATAAATTAGTGGTATAAATTAGTTACATATTATGAATAATCTAGGGCTGTCAAATCGATTAATCACAAGCATGAAAATATAAAAGCATGTTTAACTTTTTCAAGATCATTCTTTGTTAAAACGGACATAAATTTTGCAATCCTCCTCAATTGAAAGAAACTATTTTTTACTACTGTGTTTATTTGACGATCGAATTTGAGCTCAGAATCAAAAAAGTATGCCCAAGTTAGTGGCATGACTTTTTACACAGGATGAAAACTGCCACTACAATGTAGAATCATGTATAGAGAAAATATCAACGGCCCTAAAATAGAGCCCTGAGGTACCCTGTAACAATTATACCCAATCTTTACAGTGAAAGTTCTACCCTTCAGGTAAGAATTATATTTATATATATTTATATATGTGTGTGTGTGTGTGTGTGTGTGTGTGTGCATGTGTGTCTGTGTGTGTAAATATTAGGGGCGTAACGGTACATGTATTCGTCCCGAACCATCACGGTACGGAGGTCACGGTTCGGTTCATGCAGTTAGACGACGAATACAGTCAGTCACAGGCAATCCACACTCCAATCCAAAAGGGGGCACGCACAGTAAATGCTTTTTAGCCTAAACACTTTTAACCAGCATTGACCACCAATAACCGCAATAAACTTTGTGTTTTGTAACTTTTGATTAGAAGCAAAGTGCCATCTTTCAAATTCTGTCCACTTCATCACGAAATTCAAACAATAAATGCCGTTTTGATGCTTTTTGATGTGGCGTGACAGATCACTGTATAGGCGCCTCGCTTCAAACGGCAGCGCGGAGTGCGAGTGTACGTGACCATCCCTTCCTCTTTACTACTACAGAATGAACATGAAGGTATGTTGAAAGATACAGTACAACTTACTGAAAAGTATCATATCTCGTGTAATCGCTTAATCAGTGTTTCAACCGTGGAAAGATGTCAGTAAAAGTTTGTAAACAATATGTCACGTAGTATTACATTTACCTCAGAAAAGCCATTCGGTGTCAACAGCTTGTTAGTTTGCTAGAGAAATGAAATGTTTCGCTAAATATATTCACTATATTAGCCTATATATTAATTATATTTTACTTTACCTGTTAGTTAATGTAAGGCCTAAATAAGTCCGTCATGAAAACAAGTTATGACAGCCACTGTGTAAATGATTATATTTCAACAACGAATTGGTGAAACAGAAGTTAATGCAAAAACTGCCATATGTGTAACTTACATGCTTACAATGCATACATTTTTATTATTATTTGAGTGTTGATGATTATATCTAAAAATAAATAGATAGTTTACAGCATTAGCAAAGATAGATTTTTTTATCTTTATTAAATCATTATAATTGAATACATTTAAAGACAGAGACACATTTTGTTCAGTAGAACATTGTTTAATAAAAAAAGAGAAAAAAAATTGTTTTGTTTTCTCACACTGCTGTACCGAACCCGTACCGAACTGTGACTTCAAAACCGAGGTACATACCGAACCATCATTTTTGTGTACCGTTACACCCCTAGTAAATAAACATATATTATGTAAACACAAACTTTCATGTTAGATGCGATTTGACAGCACTAGAATAAACATGAATCATTGAGTTATATTTATGAATTAACAATAATTTACAAAAATGCTGTAAAAAAAAAAAAAAAAAAAAAAAAAAAATCAACAAAAATGCTGTAAAAAAAAACTTTACCTATATAAATTAATGTTAACGAATTAAACCTTATTGTAAAGTCTTAACAACATTATTTTGTCTTTTTAACCTAACTGGGTGTAAAATTGTCTACATTTTATAAGTCAAGAAAGTTGATATTGCTTCCAGATCATTTATTGATCGCACTGCATTGTAAGATAAAGTATCCTACGCAATGAACTTTGTATACTACACATTTTAGTAGTATAGTAATTAGTTTAGAAGTAGGTCATCTGGATATTCCTTGATTTTAATAAATTTTCATTCTGGGTAAAGTATGCATACTTTAGAATATACAGCAGTAAAGTAATAGAATAATACGCTATTATGCCATTTAAAATATACCTAAAGAATCTTTTTCCACTCTCTCTTTTTCTTCCTTCCTTCGTATATTTCAAGAGTGAAATAAATAAATGAAAGGAAACACATGCTGGGTTGTATTAAACAGATGCCACATACAACATTCATCCTCACACTGGCTGGTGTGTACATTTCGAACTATACACACGACAGGCAACAGAGGACACGCACACCATACCTTCTTTCACCAAACGTTTCTGACGGTGAGTGACCGGAAATGGAGAGAGCGAGAAGAATAAGGCACTGATAAATGATTTGGGGAGGAATTTTAAGTGCTATTTTGTCACGAAGTGAGCCTCACTCTGGCGGACTCTAGCATAAACATGTGTCAGGACTGCATGTAATTACAGAAGAAAAACTTCCTCTTGTACTACGCGCATGAAAAAAAAAAAACTCACAGACTGAAGTATCTGTGAGTGTGTGTGTTTTATAGCCCCCAAACCTGCTACACATACTTTAAAGATGAACAAACACAAAACAGCCATTTTGGCACCTACTGCCATAAAATCCTGTTAACCAAGTGTTAATAAACTGGTAACATGTAATCAGAGCTGTCACATGAATGGCATGCGATGTGAAGAATGGACAAAATCTGGTTTCCAGAATATTCAGGACACGAGTGTGTGCTCGAGTAAACAATGAACGATTTATGCTCTGAAAATTGTGTAACACTTCCACAAAATGCCTGTCAAAGATCTCCAATCATGTACGCAACAATCCCACAGTCCTTGATGATGTCCAGATTTGTTTTGATAGAGTAAGTCACTGTAGTTTCTAAAAAGAGGGCCATACTGGGGCCCATTTTCCACACTAACCCTCATGTTTCTCAGAGCTGCTATAATTAGCCAACTTTGTTCCTCGCTGCATGTCCAAATGATATTTACATATACAAATCCCATTTGGCTGCCGAGAGATCATTCCAGCAAAACCAGCTAGCAGAGTTTGCTCGAAACGACAAAACAAACAGGATGAATATGTGTCCAATGCGTACCCCACAGATAATGAAAAAATATGGATGGTTTGAATGCGGTCGCATTGTGTTTTGACTGAAAACGAAGCACTCAGCACGAACGGCGTATTACCGTCATGCTGTCAAGTCCTTCTGAGTGTTTTGGGGGTCAGTGGAAGCTCTTTAGCTCGGGCAGGTCAGGGCTTGAGGTCTGAACGCATTATAAAGAACATTCCAGAGCTCTCAGCAGACAGCGACCGCTGGAAGCAAACGCCCTCAGACGCTGCATAACCCTCAAACTTCTCCTCAAGCACTGCCAAGTCTCTCTCGCTTTCACTTCCTCTTCTGTCCTGCAGATTACTCAAGCGGTTAAGCATCGCATGATGTCATAACACTGTCTGATCGGTGGATGTCATCAGCAAAAAAAGGTGAAAAGTTTCAGCCCTCTTGTTGCAAAGTTTATTAGTGGACACAACTGATATTAAACAAAGTGAAATCAATGTGAATGGGATTTCCTGAGTGCTTACACTTTTTTTACTCTGTGTTCTCAGGCCTTGCTCATTAGGGGCCATCTTGATTAGCTGCGGAAGGCTTTGTTGAAGAGCTATTTGTACGTTCACTAAGAGTGAATGAGAAAATGAAAAAGAGAGAGAGAGGGAGAACGAGGCAGGTTTGCAGGTTTCAGTTGAGGCCTCGCCCTTGCTCTGCCACGATTGTAAACTTTTTCTGTTGATATGCAAAGCAGTGTAGATCATTTGGGTCCCCATGGCAACAGCGCCCCTGCTTTGCACAAATGTAATGATTAATCGCGCCTTTGATAACAATGGCCGGCACCGCTGTTCCAACATAAATGCTGTGAGGAAGACAGTGTGTGACTGCAGGGGGATCCATACACAGATCTACACGCACACTCACTCCCTGCTGTCGACCATTCGCTGAATGCGAGGGGTGTGTGGCCATGTGTGACCACGTGCTTGCTCGCACTACTACACAAATCGGAAAACTAGTCTTGACTGAAAGTTTGGCTCTCTTATGTGCTCTCTTGTGAGGATAGATAGATAGATAGATAGATAGATGTTAATTAATGGAGCCTTGTTGTAAAGTGTTATCGAACAATAATAAGAAATCAGAACATTTTCAAACAATAGGCTATCTAGGGCATGTTGTAGTCCAGATTAAAATGTAAAAATGTTTAAGTTTGAAAATAAATCAATGTGAATTCAAAAATCTGAATGGCTGTTTAAAACATTTAAATACTGTTCAGAAACAGAAAGTAGCACAGCTGCTTTGTTTACGGTGTTACCAGTTTAACGGCTGCATTTTTGCTGTTCCCAAAGCGCCATCTACTGTCAGAGAGTGAATGTGCATTTTCATTCAGTGCCTCTTTGATGCAGCGGTGTTGTGCATTTTAACCGGTTGATGGGAAAAGTATTCTTAAAATGCATTCTAAAAATCTAATTCGTAATAAATAATTATTCACGGTATTTTGAAGTTCCCACTATAACAATACATGCATATTCATTATCGTGATATATCGTATGATATACCGTATATCGGCACGTCAGATAGATAGATAGATAGTCTGAAATAAATTCCCTGATAATTACAGGTTTTCCATGAGCATGCGTCCCTTAAAAAATGGGAAATTCGGGTAAACTGGGCAACACTTTAACAGTCATGTCAATGTGAAATGGTGGCCCGATTTAACTGAATTCACCCTACAGATAGTTGAAGCCCTGGTGTGTATGTGTTCATACAAGCCAATGTTGCAGCTTGCGAGTCAATGCAGGAATGTGGCCAGAGTTTAGGTCTCTGAAACTGTAATTCAATCAGCACCATTTGGCTTTGAGGCAGATTCACTTTGTCAGTTGCGCTTTACCATTAATTTATCATTTCGAAAACAGAGACAATCCAAACAATCATTTCTCTCTCCTCTGATACCTGTCAGAGAGGGGCGGGTGCAAATCTAATAACTACATTTTATTGGCCGACACCACAGCTTCACTCCCACACATGGACAGGCTCCACCTAAACTCGTGAAGTGGGTTAAACATGAGGGATGAATCCTCCAGTTGCTACTAGCCAGATGAGTATCAACCACAGGCCTGACAGAAGGGCTCACCCAGCTCACCCCCCTGCCCTAAGACGCATATATACATACTACTGAGGGAAAGTCAACAGTGTGTTATGTCTAGTGTCCAGATGGTCAGACGTGGTATAGAAACATGGCCTCTGAAAGGGGATGGGCTGGGAGCTTGGCCATGAAGCACAGGGTTAATGGTGCCGTGAAGAGAAACAATGATTTCACAGAGAGTGCGAGTATGAGGGGGGCTCCTCATGCAGATCAGGGACAAACAATACGTTGTTTTGGTTTTTTTTTTTTTTCTGGCCTGGTCAAGCTAGTAGCTAAGATTTTTGGCTCCAGTAAAATTATAAAAATAAATATATAGTTTAAAGGATTGGTTCTCTTTAAAATGAAAATTACCCCAAGCTTTATTCACCCTCAAGCCATCCTAGGTGTATATGACTTTCTTCTTTCTGATGAACACAGTCTGAGTTATATTAATAAATATCCTGACACATCCAAGCTTTATAATGGCAGTGAACAGGACCAACGAATATGAATCTCAAGAAAGTGCATCCATCCATCATAAACGTACTCCACATGGCTCCAGGGGGTTAATAAAGGCCTTCTGATGTGAATCGATGCGTTTGTGTAAGAAAAAAGTCATATACACCTAGGATGGCTTGAGGGTGAGTAAAGCTTGGGGTAATTTTCATTTTAAAGTGAACTAATCCTTTAATCTAATATAAAACTACTGATTTGTTTATCTAAATTTCAGCCAATTCTTACCGATGCTTCAAACAATAACATAAGTCATTCTCACAATTTCAATATAACTATCTAAACTCTCTGAAAAAAAAAAAAAAGGTACAAAAGCTGTCACTGTGATGGTACCCTTTAAAAAGGTACTAATATGTACCATTTGGGTACTAATATGTACACTTTTGGTACCAATATTTACCTTTGAGGTACTAATATGGACTCCGTAGGTACAAAGATGTACCTTTTAAAAGGGTACTGCCCCAGTGACAGCTTTTGTACCCTTTTTTTTCTGAGAGTGCATTGCATGCCAGCTAGATAACATCACCTTGGTGACAAGTTTTAACGAGCATAATCCATAACAACATTACATAATACACTACGGAAACCCAAATGTTTACGTTTTCAAGTAATAAAGCGTAGTGATGTTGTGACCTGCTAGGGCAAGTGACAGTTCCGTCAACTGGCCCAAACTCTTTCTCACACCGGTCGCAGACCAGCGGGCCACCTTATTGTTGAGCCCTGCAGATGTTGCCAGGCCCTGGCGGGTCACACAATCACACACACATTTGCATTCCTGATAGAGGGAATTGGGATTAAGGGCCCTGAATGCCTTTCTCAATTCTGACAGAGTCTGAACACACAACACAGAGAGAAAAAGCAGGACGACATGGGGAGAAAAGGCTATGGAGAAAGAGAGAGAAAGGACAATGAAAAGAAAAGCACCTTGAGAAAATACAAAAAAAATGTTAAAAGTAGGCGAGAGAAAGGAATGCAGAAGGAAAAAAAGACAACTTAAAAGAGGGAGAGAGTCAGGAATATAAAGAAAATGTATTTAACCAATAACAAAAAAAAAAAAAAAAAAAAAGCTGTTGTGAAGATCTTTAACAGTGGTTTAAAATGTACGAATGTAATTACATTTATCATACAATATTAAAACATTTACTTTTTGAAAAAAGACGCACACTTTAAGAAATTTTTTTTTTATATATATATATTTATATTTATATGATAAAACCTTAGATATTTCTTGTTGTCAAACGTTATTGGATTTTGTTCACTGTTAAATGTAATGAACTACATCTGTAGTTACTCTTTTAGGACACCTGTTTGAACTTAAGAAGAACTAACTTCATACATTTACTAAAAATCACCTTGGGACCAGCTGATTAAAAATAACTATAAAAATGTCTCAGAAAAGTGATTACAGTAATGAACTGATGCATTTAAAGTGTGCCTCGACCGTCTGAATATGTTTTTGGGCCACTGTATGTGTGACAGTTGTTTGGCACAATGAGGGGAGAGAGAGAGGCCCTTGTCCAGGGCAGAGGTCTATAAGAACTTGTTTTATCCTCTGCAAGAGACAGTACTGACCAGCTGTGTTCAGTGAAGAACCATGGCTTATACAAACACACACAACCTTTGATCAAACCACCGTGGCCCAGCCAAACATGCCCTTAAGCAGACACAGAGCATACAAACAGTCATAGATCTAGCTGTATGTTTAAGTGTGTGTGTACGTGTGTGGAAGTTGAGCTTGGCATAGTGAAAAGGCAACATAGTGTGAAACTCAAGAGGCAGTGTAAATAAAGAATGAAAAGACAGTAAGAATCTTTCTCTTTCACTTTGTCTGTCTCCTATGCTAATTATTAGCATGCATGGCTGCAGTACACAGTCATGGGCTCTGTTCCAAAACCTAGTGAGCTCCCTAGCCATCTATGGCTTACTTAGACAGCTGCCTTCTGTGGCAAAATGCCGCTAATCGCATGAAGCATATGAGAGACACAACACATAACTGATTCCAATAGAGTTTGGTGTTAGCATGTTTGTATATAACAACATGATACTTGCATAAATGCATGACAAATGTTGGAAAAAATTAGGACATGTAAACACTTCTTTTGAATCTGTCATCTACTTTCCAATTTAAAATAGCATTATTCAGATGAAGTAGCCTATATGAGACACAGCAATTGATTCCACCAGTTTGATCTTAGCATGTTGCTATGCTAACGATATGATACTCTAAGCATTAAAAAAGGCATTGCAAACATTGGGTAAAATCAGTCAGTTTTAAATTATCAATAATGAATGAACAATTATCAAGAATTTAGCGGTGGTTCTCAATCAGGGGCCGGGGCTGACTAGGGCAGGGTTGCCAGGTTTTCATAACGAAACCTGCCCAATTGCTACTCAAAACTAGCCCAATCATGTTTCGGGGGGGTCCGTTCCGGGGAGTAAAATTCACATTTTTGTTGGGGTTCCCTGGTAAAATTCGCATTCCAGGGGCTAAATATCATATTATTTGAAGTCACTTCAGCCCGCGAACATGAAAACAACACACAGTATCAGGATTAAAGTAGCCCAATTCAGCGGGAAAACCATGGACTTGGCAACACTGGACTAGGGGGCCTTTGCAAACTTCCAGGGGTCTTATTATGCTCAAACACTAAAAAAAAAAAAAAAAAAAAATAATAGAATAAGTACATGAGGTAAATGGCTTAGATAGGAGAGCCTTTGCAAAGAAGGGCCTTGGAGTCAAAAATGTTGAGTATATCATCGACATTTCTCTTGACAGTCAATAATCTTGAATCTATGCTGTTTTAAAAATATGATAAAACAAGTATCTTAGAAGCCAGCATAATGTTGCTGCCTACCTTTCTGGATCAGCTGCTGCATTGGCAGTGAGCCTATGATTAATCCCTTATAATGTTGTCTAGATAGGCAGCTCACTAGGTTGTGGAATAGAGCTATAGTGTCTCTCCTAAGCCTACAATAAGGATAACTAAAGAGGCACCACAACTAATTAGTTTTAACTGCAGGAGAAACAGGCACTGAGGGATGAGCTAGTCTAAGAAAGAGCTGGAAAGCAGACCAGAGCAAAGCTTATCCAATTGATTTATATTCACAGAGGTCAAACCCAAATTCAAGGATCTGGCTAGTCTCAAACACTGTCAAAATTAATTTCCTCCACCTCAAAACATTTCTGCTCAAAATGGAGGTATCGCCTGCCCTCTTGTCTCTCTTGGAGAGTTGCCTGCTTCTGCCATAATTCCATCAGAGCTAATTGCTTCCAGCACCGTTGTCATTTCTGCGAGAGAGGGACACTTTTCAATCAACAAAAGCCTGTCCGTGCTGAAGCGTGGCTGATATGAGATCTGCTGTTGTGTGTAAACATTTGGAGCAGCACGATCTGTACGACGTGATAAATTCAAATTCCATGTTATGGCAAACACCTAAAAATAATTAGCCTAAAAATAATGTGCTGCCAGGTTTGTAAACTCTGCTTTTTATGGTGAAATATTGTGCTGTTGTATATCTGGCTCATTCTTGGTCTCTAAAGCTTGTTCCTGGACTGTAAGTTAGTAAGTGTGGCCCTGTTCTCTGGCAGCACTGCAGGGATACTGCAGAGTCGAGTGTATACTGCCCCTGTCCGCAGTCAATGCGAGCCACTGACTCCAAAAGTTAATATTTCCCTCTCTTCCACCCATAAATTTGCATGTGATTAAAAAAGCTGACCTAAATGCATTTTGAGCACCACGAGTAATTAGTTAGAGCATCCTTTGTAGGAGGGCATGTGTTAAGAGGTTTTATCCCCCCTTTTGGAAAATCCAGCTAACACCAGCTTCAGATGGTAGCTAGATTGATGTAGTGTTCATACAGGCAGTGCAAGACAACAACTGAAAATTCATTATCTTCAGTGAGAAATGGCAATTTGAGCTGACATCTGTGACAAAGTTCAACTTTATGCACATGCAACTACCAATGACTACTAGCAACTTGGTAACCTGTTAAGGCCCCGATGTATTTCAAGCGAAATCAAAGGACGAAGTTGTGTGTCGTCATTTCGAACAAAATCAGGCCAAAACAAAGTTCGTTTGGAGTTTGTTTTGGGAGTTTGAAACAGCTTGCCAAAGTGAACTTTCCGGAAATGTTTGCTCCGGCTGGTGAACACCTATGAACTACCATTAGTCTATGGCAATTACGTAATAGGTAGGTGCGCTTTGGGACTTCGTCTTCTTTGACGTGGAAATCTTCTCTGGTTAATTTCCTCTGTTGAGTCCAAGGTCAGACTTCCGTGAGTGAAAACATAAACATTGGAGAGCTGCTTTATAGTAGAAATTGAAGTGTAATTCTAATTTAAAGCATAAACACTGACACCGTTTTTTCATGTTTAATACTGTAAAGCTGTTTGGTTTAAAGCAATGTAAGTAAACATGACTTCACTTGACTAGAGTGCCAAATTGCAGAGCTCATGCAAACATCTACATCACTATGATCAGATGCAGATTTTGTTGTGTGTTTATTTTGTTATTGAGAGGAAAGTGTGCAGAACATATTAACATATTTATCTAAACAGCAATCTCAGCAGAGTGGACGGCGTCAGGATGTTCGCTACCGGTATACCGCTGCTCACATATTTCAAATTTCTTTTTACCCCAAAGCGAAGAACGAAAAAGAACGCCACCCTGAGTATATCGAGGCCTTTAGTGGGAAGACAATTTTATTGGTTTCTAGCTGGTCCAACTTGTTCTAAATAGTTGATCAGCTGAGATCCCATTTGGTAGACTCTGGAGATCAGCCTTGGTTTCAGCCTTGTAGATCATATAGATCTATCTAGTTAGAGCTGGTAGATCACCTTGGACAAGTAACAAACCAGCTACCATATTCTAAAAACCAACCTGACCACCTTAAATTGGTACACCCTGGTTTTCCAACAAAGTCCACTGCCTTCCTAATAGAGAACAAGAACTGAGGAACACAAGTTGCCTTGCGATTCTCATCTATATCAAGCCCTGGAATCAGTTCCATGTAGAATGGAGATGCCCTGCAAACAGACCCCCCTTGACGTTGAGGAGGAGTGTCAATGAGGGGCTAATAAAGAAAGACAATGAGTAAACAAGTAGGGCAAGACCACCCCAGCTTGTAGGACCTCCCTTCCTCTCTCTGGGCTGGCACGGACTCAATGGGATCTGCCGTAATTAGTCTCACCAATGCTTGTTTAGCATTTGCATATAAATGCTCTTGCTGGCAAGTGCTAAACACACCATCACGAACCATGCCCAAAACAGACGGTGACCACACCTCCGGACCCTCCAGGAGAGGGAAAGGGGTCCCAGGGGGCCCTCCGCAGACACAAGCCCCCTCTGTGGCTCTCCTCCCCCGTGCCCGTTGCCTTCAACAGGTTGGCACCCATCTGCTAGCAGCGAGGGGCCACGGCTTAGCCTGCTCTCAGTTCCTGTTTCATAGGAGATTGTGAAAGATGGCAGCCAGGCTTCCTGTTTCTCTGCTTATGTCATGAGAGCGTTTCGACCCTATAAAATGAGCCCTGACAAAAACAGGCAGGCGCACACATAGTGTTCTCAGGATATTTTAAAGGATTAGAATTAAAATTTCAATGGCTACCAACGGGGTTGAAGGTCCAAATTGTGGTTTCAGTGCAGCTTCAAAGGGATCTACACGATCCCAGACAATGAATAAGGGTCTTATCTAGCGAAATGATCGGTCATTTTCTAAAAAGTTAAAATAAAAATTATATACTTTTTAATCACAAATGCCCGTCTTGCACTGCTCTGCGATGTGCCAGACATTACGTAATCACGTTGGAAAGGTCGTAGGTGGAAGTTGGGCGAAAAATTCATCTCATTTTCTCCTCCAACTTCAAAATCATCCGACATTGTTGTTTTACCTTTTTTTTGTAAAGGCCGTTAGACTTATTCTTTGCACGTTCGCTTTGTAGACACTTGCTCGGTACTTCCGCCTACGTCAAGCGTGACCTTTCCAACGTGATTACGTAATGCGTGGCGCATCACAGAGCTAGTGCAAGACGAGCATTTGTGGTTAAAAAGTATATATTTTTTATTTATAAATCTTTTCACTAGATAAGACCCTTATTCCTCGGCTGGGATCATGTAGAGCCCTTTGAAGCTGCACTGAGACTGCAATTTGGACCTTCAACCCATTGAACTCTGTTGAAGTCCACTATATGGAGAAAAATCATGGAATGTTTTCCTCAAATTTCTTTCTTTTCAACTGAAGAAAGAAAGACAAACATCTTGGATGACATGGGGGTGAGTAAATTGTCAGGAAATTTTAATTCTGAAGTGAACTAATTCTTTAATACATTTTCTTTCAGTCCGTTCAGACTGTGTTAGTAAAGCGCCTGGCCCCATAGATGGAGTTGAGAAACAAAAATAACACAAGACCTCTTCCCTGTAACTGCTCTGTGATCACCTCATCTAGCCTTGGGATGGCTGCTATTGTTCTCTTTCTGTACAACATGCAACAATTCTTTCCTTTCCATGAGCCTCCCCCTTCTCCCTCTCTCTCTTTCAGTTTCCTCCACGTCTCTAGCAGTTGTTATGACAGATCGATTCATAAAAACGGAGTGGAGGAAGGAAGTGATGAAACGAGTGTCTGTGCACCCTCCACCCCTCCGTCCCATCCACTGTAAACACAATGAAAGTCACCAACAGGAGATACCCACACCAGAACGGAGATAAGCTACAGAACACTCAGAAAAACACACACAGCTGGCCCTCGCAGCAGTGACTGCTAGCAGTTCTTCTCCCTGCCTAAAACTAACACTCGTCGGACTCTGATAAATTGTATTGCTCTTTCAGAGCTCGGGATATTCTCTGTGGAGTTTTCAGTTATTCTTTATTTAAGTAGCAACTTTTTCTCAGATGTTTTTCTTAAAATTCCTTAGGAAAGATAGAGTTATAGACAATTGTTGACAATTTTTAGAGCAAAGCTATGCAATTAGTGAATAGCATAGCTCAAACAATTTGTTCTGGGATGAATTTGATGAGAAACGTTTGTGAAATCTTTGGCTTTAATTGCAGACGGTGGTATCTTGGCACAGTGTGTGACGTTGTTGAGATCTTTTCTGAAATTCTAGAGAAGTCTTTTTTTCCTCAGGAGAAACATCTGAGGATCAGGAAACTTAAGCTGGCTCAGAGAAACAACTGAGTTATTAAATAGACCTCATTAACATTTCTTCTTTTCTATGGGAGGGAGCCAATGTTGAATTTAGCAGACAGATATTTTTACATGCAACATGATTCAGTTCCATTTACTGTATGTGATTTGGACTTCTGACAAATTCTGACGCCCTGTCACACGAGTGTCATATTCCCTGACAGCACGTCTGTCATTACCAGCTTGAGACATTAATATTTACGTGCCACTGAACAAATTAGCTTTTGATGTGTATTTCTAGCAACCGCAAGCCAATGCGTCCCTCGACTTGTGTCATCCAGTCTACCTTTAAACAGCCATCAGGTTAAACTACAGTGAGAGAAACAAGAGGGGAGAATAGGTTATCTTGCTCATGTGTATAGTTACAAACTCATCACAAAGCGCATCGAAAAAGGCGACAGAAAAAAGGGAACAAAAGATTGGCACTTGACAAAGTAACTGATCCATAAATGTTTCATGTGAGCGCCAAGCCTGTCTTTCACCTCTGCCTGACCCCCCTACACTCCTCTCTCTTTCTCTCTCCCACTCTCTCGCTTATTTGCTGTCCGGTTAGTTCACTCAGCTTTAGAGAGAACCAAAAATACAAACATAAAAAAAATCATCTATTATTCTTTAAATTAGATGAAAAACAGCTGAGAGATAAGGACACAGCAGCTCCATGAGAGCAAAACACATGTGTATGAAATGTGACTAGGAAAGATTTTAGTGGAATGGCAAGTCATTACATTTAAAAATTAGACAGTATTTTAGTAATGTTAATAGCTAAGGTAATCATTTTTTTTATTACATGCACAGACAAATTGTTTGCAATAATACAAGGAATGTGCATTAAGAAACAAAATATAGTCAATGTTGTCAATAGTGTTACGCATTACAAGTAACGCAAGTTACGTAATCAGATTACTTTTTTTAAGTAACGAGAAAAGTAACGCATTACTTTTACATTTACAACAAAATATCTGAGTTACTTTTTCAAATAAGAAACGCAAGTTTTCCCATTTATTGACTGATAGCTTTCCTGTCCCCAAGTTGAGCTAAATCGGGAGTGCAGATGCGTTGTGCGCTGTGTGAACACGATGGGTATTGTAGTTCTTGACTAAATGTGAACTTTCATTTACTCATTTTACTTGCATAAAAACAGGTTCAGTATTCATCAAAATGAATAAAAACAGTGAAATGCAAACCTGAAATAATTAAATATGTTAAATAATACAAATATACTTTATGCATTTAATCTCACTTTAATAACTTTGCTGCTGACCTTCGATAATCCAATTCAACCAAAATATTGAACATTTGCAAAAACTTTTTTTTTTATTTATTTTTTTTTATTAAAAAACAAACAGGCAAGCCCAGCCCAGGTGAGAAAAAATAACACAAATGTAATGTAATGCATTACTTTTCACAAAAAGTAACATAATTAGTTACTTTTTTAGGGGGTAATGCAATACTCATTACTTTTAAAAGTAACTTTCCCCAACACTGGTTGTCAATTATGTTGCCTTGAATTTGAAAACAGCAGCTGATACTGATTGTGTGTCACAAAAGGTCGGTCTGACACATGACAGAACGGCAGACAGCATGTGTGACGTCACGGTGTGGGGGTCACCGATCTATTGTGGCTGTCTGGCCTTGAGGAATCCCCAGTGGCACGATTGCACCCCAAGCCCACTCATCCAGTCCCCCAAATTAGAATCAGGGTGAGGAGCTGCTTGAATATGTTACAACCTAAGGACGCAAGGTCAGTTCAACGGAAACAACAGAAGGGGTTCAAGCCTTTTTCCACACATTGTCGCCCGCTGTCCTCTGAGTGTTTTTTACATGTGTGTCCATCTCTGTATAGAGTCACATAGCTCCTTTGATTTATTTCCCATTTAAGATTCTTAAAATGCATAAAAGGAATAAAACAAGTGTTTAGCAGCACAGAGACAGAGATTGTGTGTGTGTGCACATGTAGGTAACAGATGAGTAACCAGACGCCCCATCCTCAGAAGGACAGACAGCAATAGTACGACTTCACTCAGGCCTGATTTAATTGTGGTCCTATGTAACACTTAATAGAGAGCACAGTGCACCTGGCAAAAACAAGTTACACCCAAGAGGGGGTGGAGGGGTGTCCAACAGTACCAATTAAACACCTTAGCCAATGAGCTGACCTCTCACAGGACTCCTCGTGCCAATAAACCAATCACACCGCACCTCTCATGTCTCATTAAATACCTATGTGATAGGAAGGCGACAAGGAGAGACAGCTTTTTTTTCCGCCCAACATTTAATTATAATGTCTGGGAGGAAAAGAAAAGAGTGAAGTAAACAATCATCATTACTATTGAAAACAACACCACTTATTCTGAGCGCCGAGACACAGACACTGATATTTGCACACTGCTGTCATATTTTTCTTTTATTAAAACAAAGCTTATACAGCTTATTTACAACTCGTAAATAAGCTACTAAAATAGTGTAAAAGTACTAAATTAAAAGCCTCAACAAAATAATTTATTGAATAAAATATGCATTTACATATTACAGTGCTTCTTAGAATCATTTAAAAATATTAAATTGTCAGTCTGAGACTGTGGTTTCATAAATGATGCGTTATAGAAAGCAAAGCAGAACTGAATCCTAAATTTATTTCCTCATAGAAATATTTGAAATGGCACCAAAATGGCTGCCATCAGAGACGAATGTGATCTGTCTGCACACTCTACCAGACACTGGCCTTGATCCTTACACACACACACACACACACACACACACACACACATATATATACACACACTAGCATAGACAAAACAGGATCACAATTGGTGTATAAATAGGTACAAAAATAACAAATTTCATAAATGCATTTTTTTTATTTATTACATTAGATTTAGTAAAGTTAAATTTAAATTATTTACATTTAATCATTTATCAATTATACGTGAGAAAATATAAATACAGACCATAAAATGCTTAATTTTAGCATATTGTTCAGAGTCCTTATAATTATTTATATTATATAAAAGATAATAATTATATCTAGGTGCATGACATTTTATATATATATATATATATATATATATATACATACATATATAATTCTTACAAAACATTAATTATATACAAAGAAAAATAAATACTATAATAAACAAACTGATTAAAAAAATGTGTTAAATATATATATAAAAAAAAAAAATATATGTACTAATATTAGGTTAACATCCAATCACTGACACAGCTTAGTACCAGTTTATGAATTTGATGATTAAGTGTACATTTTGAGAATGGAAATTAGAACAAAACAAATTCTCATTTCCTGTTTTTCAAAATAAGAAAGAAAAATGTGTACAAAAAAATGGCACTGGAAACAGATGTAACATATATGGTATTAAATCCTGCACACGTGTGTGTGAGGTGAAAGCCCAAAGGAGAGGTGCTGTTAGAGGGACACGGAGCCTGTAGCACTTAGGGGCCATTTTATTGCTTTGCTGTGGTCAAGTGAGGTGCAGCGAGCTCAATTCCAGCACAACAATGACAAAGAGGGCCGCCGAGACAAAGGGGTATCTCTTTGCCTCTTAACCCCTTCAATGCTAAACACACACACACATCGAAGCCACAAGCACCCCGCACATAAACACTCTACGATACATGGGACAGTTTGTAATAGCCGCTCCGTCTCAGACCATACTAATGGATACAAGAGTCAGACCGGTCTGACGGGTAGAGCTAGGCCTCAACAACACAAAGACAGAATCGAACGACTCTACTATACCTTTATTTCCTCTCATCCTCGCTCTCTCCGCTCCTCCTCTCCCAGTGCACCATGGGGGACCCGTATGGGCTGCTGCACATTTGCAAATGAATCACGCTTTTTGTTTGAGTTTTTTTTCCCCTTCTCCAAACATGGAAAAAGGGAGAGAGGAGGGCGAGCGAGCGAGAGAAAGAGAGAGAGGGGGGCTCCTGCCATCGCTCTTTTCTTTTCTGCTGTCTTTAATCCTGAGGAGGATAAGCTGTGCCGTACACAGAGAGGAAGTGCCATCGGCCTGTCGGGCTTCACCCGTTCCCACTCAGCATTCCTGCAGCCCTCACACACTACACACACACGCACGCGTGCTGTCGATCACTCACTCACATGCACAGAAAAGGCCCGCGTTACTGACAGCACATGCAGCACATGATCTAAGCGCGCTCGCCGATTTGTCATTCAGGAAAGAATTGTGCTGCACATTTCATAAAAATCTATTTTTATGTCCGCACCACTGCTGAGCAACATGCAGCCTAAACGGAAAAAAAAAAAAAAAAAAAAGTAATAAAATAAAATTCATATGATTAAAAATAATGAATAACTAGCTACAAATACTCTCGCAAAAAAACTGTATAGCTGCAAAACCACACTATTATATTCTTTAGAAATGCAGCAGTAATGCAACAAATGACTGCTTTCTGTGATATTACCCAGCCGCGAAATCGAGAGACAGAGCATGATACAGCGACACTCCTTGACCGAAACACACACACACTCAATCCAGGTCTGTTTTCATGTCATGGTGCTAATCTAGCCGAGGCTAACACTGGCTGTATCACATGGCATGCTAAGCGTAAAATGCGCTGGAAAAATGACATCTGCAGACGCTCTCAGGGCCCCGATCAGCCTGACTGATCAACTCCACCGCACAAGTCTGCTTCTCACACGAACACAATTGACAAATCATATTAATATCATATCACAAAAACAGCCATTACAACAGAGCTTTAGAATATTAGAACATTTTGTATATGTTATTTTATATATATATATATATATATATATATATATACACATACATAATGTTTTCTTTATTTATTGTATTTATTGCCATTTAAAAAATCTTATTTGATTATATATATATATATATATATATATATATACACACACACACACACACACATTTATATATTTATATGTGTGTGTGTGTGTGTGTGTGTGTGTGTATATATATATATATATATATATATATATATTTATATATATCAAATATTTATTATATATATATACACAAACATAACATTTTTTTCTCATATATTGTATTTATTCATATTTAAAGGAATAAATATGTAAAACTAGATCATTCTCTACTATGTGCATGAAGAGGACTTTTCATTTGAAAATGACACTTGTAATACACTTGGACTTACACAAAAATAAATGTGCACACTTATGAAATGCGTGAAAGGGAACAAAAAAATAAATAAAGGAGGGAACGAGAGTGAAAGAGAGAGAGAAGGCAAGGATCGGGTCAAAGTCACAGGCCACAGGACCCCACGCTTTGTTTCTGCATGGAGAGAAAGGCGACCTGGGCTGCCAGTGTCTGTGTGTCCTCCATGTTTTATGCATTCTGCCTCTTTGTGATGATAAGAGACAGCGCGGAGGGCCGGACGCTGGGCTCCGGGGTGCAGCGAAGAGGAGGGGTTGAGAGCTGGTCCATCTCCGTGGTGAGAACATGAAGCTGCCTATCGAAACTAGCGGCCGGCTACGCTGTTATTATCCACCTCAACCACGGCCTCCACAACACTGCCGCCTGCACAGCCATGCTACTATGCTAGAATTCACCCTCACAAACACACACACACGACACGCTTGGAGGTGTACCACTGCAAAAACACCCTGAGATAACATCTATTATATATTTACGCAAATATCAAATTCGTTTCTTCAGTTGCTATTTGACAGTTTCACAGTATATACACAAAAATGGCTTCATTCTGTTGTCTGGATTTTCATAAATTAGCCATTTTGCTTCGCATGAGTTTGTGAAATGCAGGCATTGTGTGTCCTCATGACATTAGCTGTGAATGACAAATGCTGAAGGCTACGTCTGTCTCTCAAAATATTCCCTGACCGACGGAAAATGTGCAAAAGCAGCTTCTTGCAATAAAAGAGGAATTCCTGTCCCCGTTCCACACACACACACACACACACATAAATGTCTCCTTTTCAGGGCTGACCCAGCCTATAAACAGCTCAGGATCTACTAGATCAGGTGAGGACTTCTGCTTCTCTCTTCTATCGCTCATTTTTTCCTTTCAAAACCAAAATAAAATCACTTTATTTAGCAGTTTGGATGTGTTAGTTTAATCATGCTGTTATAACATGTATAATGTACATGAGTTTGTATATGCACAAAATGTTTAGGTAAAGAAAAAGATAAATAAAAATAATATCTTTATATACATATTAGGCAGATGAGATCATGTGCACACACATAGTCTATCATAAATCTCCACCACAATGATTTGGAGACAGTTAACATGATAACGTATTGTGAAACAGCAAGCCGCAGACGTTTCTGCCAACTTTACTAGGAACAAATAAAAGAAAACAGCAAAAAAAAAAAAAAAAAAAAAAAGAGGAGGGGGAAAAAAAGAGGAAGCAGAAAGGAACATGCAGACAGTCAGTGCAACCGTCTGAAAGGTGAAACCGTGGCTTGAGCTGAGCTTGTGGTAAAAGCTGAGTTTACACAGGTATAGCGTACCTAGCTATCTCTGAACACCCCCCCCAAACACACACACACACACACACACACAGACCATCCTCCCCACCCACGCTCAGCCTACCCCCAGTCTGTGGTTTAATGATAGCACTGACATGTACGCCATTGTCCTCCCCCTCATTATGGGACGACTGGAAGAACTGGTCCTGACTGCACAGGCTTGCATATTCAAAACCATCATGTGTAATCAGACCCAGTGCTCCTGCTAACCTAATTTACACACACACAATCCAAGCCCTACAGCAAATGGAGGTGGCTGGGCTTTCTCTGCGCTCCTCCTCGGCACGACTGGATTAATGGAAAACTCGTGACAGAGATCGTCTCCTCTCCACACACACATACACACACTGCTTTCACCTTCACATTGGACCATCTCAGAGCGCTGTGAGTGCTCCACACTCACTCACACACACACATACATATGTACATTATATATATATATATGCACTGTAAAAAAATAATTGTTGTCTTAAAGTAAGTTACCTGTTTGCCTTAAAATTTTGAGTTCATTGAAATTAAAAATTTGAGTTAATACAATAAAGGCGATTGGTTTAATCAACAGAAATTCAAAATATTATGTTATCTGAACCACATTAATTACTGAAGTTGATTTTACAAAAGAAAAAATGTGATAAATCATGAAAATAATTTTTAGTGTGTTTTTAAAAAATACCACTGATTATGATATTTTGTATTGTCAAATATAAAATAATATAACACACTATGAAATAAATATTGCTTTTAATGCATATTAAATAGTGTAAGTGATTACAAAAAAATGTGCATAAAATTTATAAACATGTAATATTACTGTTATTATCACACAGCATACTAAAAGGCGGCCTGTCATTGATGTTGACCCAAAGAGGGCCCTCTACCACTGAGGACATCACTGAGGCTTTCCCTAAGGGTGCCAGCAAGAGAGAGAGAGAGAGAGAGAGAGAGAGAGAGAGAGAGAGAGAGAGAGAAAGAAAGAGAGAGAGAATAGGGAGGGGTAAAGAGAAAAGCACAGTCTCCCCCTGCCCTATATCTCCACAACGACATCCATACACACTCACATGCCACTCGGCAAGCCGTCTCGTCATAGCAGCATCTCCAATTTATGCGCCATAGATGACCAGGATGAGTACACTTGGCAATATATACAATTGCTGTTGTAAGATGAAGCAACGAGAAATCAAGCCTCAGAAAGAGAAAGGGAAAGAAAGCAAATATAGCAAATCTACTGCTGAACAAGCAATTTCACTAAGCGACAGTATCATATGAACAGCATGAAAATCCTACAAAATTATAACAGCATTGTTAAAAACAGTAAGAACAACAGGAATAATAATAACATAATTATTATGAAAAAAATGTTAATAACTGAATTGTAATACAATTAAAAAAGTTCTATGCTAACATTAATTCATATATATGTGTGTAATAAATTATTATTAAATTATAATTAAGAAAAAGTGATCTTAATTGAAGTAGTTTCCTGATCATCCAACACAATGTCTATATATTAAAAATATCTATACTGAAAGCTAAATTAATCAGAGTCACACACACACACATATATATATATATATATATATAAATATAAACTAAGGTTAAAAATCAAACATTACACTCCAGTCTGTGTTCCTGTATGTCAGAAACGGTGGGAAGTTTATTATTTTATTCAAATCAGGTACAAAAAGACGGACTACAACGCCTGTCTGTATCTTCCTGTAGCTTTGAGAAAAGCCTGAAAGAATTTCGAGACAATGCAAACGTTCTGCCAAACCACAACGCAAACATATGCACAACTCAGTCAGACATTTTCTGTAACACAGCGAATATCCTTACAGCAGCCCAACAAGCACACAAATCTGTTCAGAGCCTATAATAATACAGTGTTAAGTACATACACACAACACAGCGTAGTTTTACACTGCTTGAATATGGACGCGAGTTACTAAATGCTACGTGTTTAAGTGTTTCATGACCAGGTGAAACACAAAAGGCAATACAGACAACAAATACTGCAACAATATGACTTCCTAGAAATGAGTCAACTGCCATCAAAATCATTGTCCGCAAAAGGATTAGCCATGAATAGCCTTTCCATGAGTTTTTGAAGAGTGAGTGAGATGGCAAAGACCTTGCCTGCTGTCTTTGTTTTGTGATGGTGAAAGCCAGAGCAGAGAGAGAGAGAGAGAAAGAGAGAGAGGGGAAGGGAAAGGATAAGGGAGAGCTAGAGCGAGAGAGAGTCCATGCACAGCATCTGAATTATACTATATATACTTTTTGTGTGACGCTTGTAATTATTGCCACCCCTCTACTAGGGAGCCGAGAGACATTAAACCCCTGACTTATCTGTCCTTCTCCTCCCTCCCTCCCTTATTCTCTCTCCTAAAAACAGAGACGCTGGGCTGTCCACTATGCCCCCTTTTAAACGGTTAAGAAAAGGAAAAAGATTGAAATATAATAACGAAATCACACAATGGCTCTGCCTGCCAATTTCCCCTCACACACACACAGATTTTTGCAATTCTGTTGTAATACTTCTTCCTTGTATATATATAAAAAAAACAAAATGAATAGACCTATGCTTTCCAGACACTGCACAGTCTTAACCTAAAGAAGTGTGTGTCGTCCCTGCATTAGCTTCTTGGTTCATCTTGTTACGACACGTCGGGAAGGATAAAAAGGTCTTGGGATTTGTGTTTTTCTGACCTCTTCCCTGATTCCTTCGATATGGCCCGTGGCTATTTGACCCCGTCTATCCTCTCAACTCTCTTTGCATGCATGCCTTCCTTCATAAGCGTTCTCTCTCTCTTTCTCCAAAAAAAAAAAAAAAAAAAAAAAATTCATTACTTCAAACTAAGGACTTTTTCCCAGTGCAAAAATCAAACGCTCTCTTTTCGGCTGCTCTTTTGTTGGTCAAACTTGAGGTACATTTTTATAGTCTTGCTAACCCCCACAATCTCTGTGTATTGTTTGACCCCACAACATAACCCACCCCACTCTTTTCCCACTCTTCGCTGGCTCGGTAATGTTGGGTTTTTCCCTTCTCTTTCTTTTTTATCTTTCTTCCACTCACTCGGTGACCCCTGCTCCCTTGTTTCTTGCCGTCTGACCCCAAGTCTCTCAACCTCCCCCTCTCTTTCTTCCCCAACCCAGCACATCCATGAGCAGCTCGCAAACAGTCAGTCAGCTCTGGGTCTGTCTGTCCTTCCATTGCATCTCTTATGTTTTCTCGTTTTCTATCTCACTGTGGGCTACATTGTATCATTGTTATGGATCCACATTTCCGTTTGTTCTTATACCTTGGAAGGACTATCTATCTCTCAATAGCTCTTCGTTCACGCCACTTTTGAGGTCCCCATCTCATTTTTTTTTTAAATTCATGCTACACCTGTGGTCTTCATTAAGTTTTAGCTTTATTAAAATTCGAGCCCCTCGTCTATTTGTGGGGCAATTTCACCTCAATAGTTTAAGCTAGTTCGAGCTAAGCGTCCCGAAGTTGTTAGCCTTGTTTATAATTTGAACAGTCGTTTTCGTCGTATTTTTCTCCCTCAGGAGAACGTACGCAAGTTGTAAAATGCAATACTGATTTCATTCTCGTTGTCTTTGTTGCTGAAATTACATTTCATTGTTTTGATTTTTAGATGTACAAATTCACGCCGTATGTGTGGGTTTCTTGTTTTAAGTCATTTGCCGTCCTCGCTGTGTGTGTCGCGCGGCTCTTCGGGCTCTGTGAGCTCCGGCTGATCCGCTCCTGAGACCCGGGGCTCCGTCTCTATACCAAACACACTCCCCTAAACACTCACACACACTTCACACACATACACACACACACACATGCCTATCGATTTGCATGTGACTCCGGCTGGGAAGCAGCAAAGAACAACTTTAACGTCGCTTGGAATGAAAAATAAAACGAGAAAAGACGGTGAAAGTGACAGGAGCGAAAAGTAGAGGAACTGAAATGCACAGCAAAGGGCGGAAAAATCCACACTAGAAGGGACTCGAAAAAGTAACGATGGGCGCAATATTGAGGATTTCTGCTCGCTAAATGAGGGAGGAAATGAAAGTAAAGGACGAACGAGCATTTTGGTGTAAAAAATGGAAAAGCGGGAGACGCTTCCCGCTCAGCGGACGCGGACGGACTCGCAGGCTGGACTAAGACGCTCCTCTCCCGGCTACGATCGAGCAGAGCTCCCGCTACTCTCCCACCAGCCTCGCACATCGACACCCTCTCAAAAACCTCTTTCTTGACACTATTCGGTCCTTTTGTGACCCGTGTGAATACACGAACATGCAGAAGTGTGTTTTAAATCCAACTGTTTGGAAAAGGAATCGCTGTCTTGCCCTTTTCTTTTCTTCCAGTCATGAGAAGAGCGAGGACGAAGCCAGATGTAAACACAGGTAACGATACTAATAAACGGCAGCAAATAAAAGCAACTTGCATGAAAATAACTTGCGATCGCCTGTTCTTTATCCTGCTAGGAGAATAGGCAAAGCCGGGGCTGGTACGGCGAAATCCCGAAAGCCATCGCTTTAGTCTGTTATTGAAACTAAAGAGAATCGTAACGCTAAGAGAGAGAAAGACAGAAAGAAAGAGAAAGCAAAGTTACAACTTACAATGTTTGGCTGCCGCTTTGAGATCCTTGCTTTTTAATCCAGTATTGAGACGCTTTGGCTAAAGATCCCATCAAGGCAGTCCCTTTTGGTCAGTTTGCGTTTAGGATGATGGTAAAAGAAAGATCATTGTTGTTGCGGAGAGTAAAAAACCGGAGTATTAGTTGTAAAGGCAATATAAAAATAATTTGGATGCAAAGCAGGCGATGAGTCTTGTGTTAGAGGGAGAGAGGAAGAGGTGAAAGTGAGATCTGATGATTGAAAAGAAAAAAACTCTTTGGATCTTTATTCCTGCTAATTAGTTTCCTGCAAAAAATGGCTGTGATTAATTCAGTGCGCATGTGCTTCATTACACAGGCACGACGGGAAGGGCTAATTAGCCACCTTCTGGATCAATAAGATTCAGCAGAGAGCCGAGGAGAGAGAGAGGGAGGAGGGAGATAGAGGAGGGAGGGAGGGATGGATGGATAGATGGAGAACGAGAAAGAGGAAAGTAGTGATCGGGAATTGAAAATATGGAATTAAGTACAGCACAAAGTAAGAGTTGGATGAGAAGGAAGACACTGAAAGTTAATAGTGGAGAGGCGCGCGCAGCCCCTGCTGCACAGTGTTATTTGGTCGCGAGACGCTAGTTTAGATTTAGAAATCAAAACGTGTATGTTTATGAAATGAAATAGCGCAGTTTTAGCCTCGAAAACGCTAACTTTGGAGCGCTTACAAACCCCGACAAGTTCGTCACACTTTCAGTCGCCTCTTATTTAATAAAATCATCTTATGACAGGATCAACGCTGTTTAGATTTTCTTGTTTTTTCTTTCAGAATAGGCAAAAGTGAAACAAAGGCGGCTTTATGTGGACACTAATAAAACGCAACTCTCTTAGTGAAGCTTTATCGTTGCAAATGTTAAATAAGCAAAATACATCAGTGCACTTATCTGCTGTATCGTAAACAACAAACTCAAAATAGTAGGCTACTTTCAAAAAGTAGGCTTGTAACGACACGCATTTTGCATAAACACTCTATGTACTGACAAATCATTGAGAAAAATAAACACCTTCATTTTTAAAATCTGACTGAAAGGCTGAGCCTCTGAACTTCTGTAGTATAGGATCTATGAAAACACTGCGTAATCTTAAATGTGATCTGCATGCACGTTAACGATATAGGATTATATCTGTAGATTTTTTTGTGTTTTTATTTTCTGAGGTAAATATAGACTGCTAATTTAAATGACACGTTAGCAATATGCAGCATATGCATATAACATCGTTATAAAGCATAGTAATTTTTAAGTGCAATAAATTAAGTTGGACTTTTATCTCTCGTAGTAACACCTTAATATACAGCCTGTATTTACGCTCCCGGTCAGTCCCATCATACTAGATCTTGAGATGAGTGCACGAGGAGGAACCGAATGCGAGGAAAAACTGTGCAAAAGCAACCATGCACTTCCTTCTTTTTAGCTTTTCTGGACAAATTGAAATAATTCCTGTTAGAGTCAAACACAATATTGAGTTTGAGACGAGCAGTAACCTACATGATAAGAGATGCTTCTTCAGATATTGTCTTTAGGAGTATAGTACTCGATAGAAAGTTGAACCAAAAAGCACTGTATAGATTTTAGGCATATGAAAAATCTTAATATATGAAATTCTCTGGTTCTGTTCCCCCCTCTCTCCTCTCTCACACAGTCACACACAGTAGGTATATAGAGAGAGGGAGAGAGTGCAATGTAAAAATCACAAGTTCTTTAATGAACATTCTATTCCTCGGTGTAATTTAGTTACTTTGTGTCATGTTATAACATTACTTTAAACAGCTCAATATGTTGTTTTTAATATGTTATTTCAAGAATTTAAACAGAGCATTTGAAAAGACGCAATGTTTATTTAGTTATACATTTCAGTATCATGTAAATCGTTCCTTAAACAGGCAGCGGCATAAAACGACACGATAGGCTACGCGTTACATGCTATGTTTTTTTTTTTGTTTGTTTTTGTTTTTTTAATAATTCTCGATAAGTAGTGTAACTTTCAAGCGCGTGCGTTCAAAGAGGTGACATTTGATCAATAGTAACAACTGTAGTATAGATCGGTGGGTTTCTCCACAGGTTTGCTTTTTTCACTTTGCCCCAAAACAATTCTTCTACTCTTGGTGGTCACTTAAAACGCCCTCTTCCCGAATCAAAAGCGTGTATCCCAGTTCCGACCTTTGAGCCCAGGCCAGTGTCCTTTCTCATGATAATTCTATTGTTGATTCTCACTAAAGAAATGACAATTCCTCTCTCTCTCTCTCCCTCAATGACTACTTTCACTATTGACAACTCTAAGGGGCCCTAATCCTGCCAAATACAACTAACCTGCTTTTATCGATTACATAATGTTTATTGGAAAATGATCAGATATAACTTTTTAGTTGTTGTTGTGTTTTGTAAGTTGTTTTTTCTTTTTCCTTTTTTGGTTGCACGACGACATTTAGACAGAATGTATTTTGCCGAATTGTTTTTCAGAATACATGTTGACAAATTCCGTGCTGCCGCATTATACATAATGTATCTGAAATAATGCTAATAAATATGTGTATTGTGTGCTGTACAATTATAATTGATTGATGTTTGTATGTTAAACATTGAAGTGGTCATACAACATGCTATATAGAATAATAATGCTAACATGAAATGTCATATTTCAATGTAATAACACTCCAGTAAAATATTTTATGTTTTAATAAATATTTAGAATATAATAAGCATTGTATTTTATTTTATTTCCATCTCATGTCATATCATACAGAATATGTTGGAGAGCATGGAACTCCTCGCTTTGGGATTTTCAAGGAAACACACCTCTATGAAAGCCATTGAAGCATTATCACAAACGGCTATCGATGCATTATACAAACAATAGCAATATTAAACACATCCTCGTGGAATAATATAGGTTAGACGTGACAGTGCGCGTGGGTGTCCGTGTGTGTGTGCCCGCGTAAATGTAAGTTCTAGATTTAAAAGCGTATATTTTATTATTGCTGACGCGTGTAGTGCATAGATATGTGAAATGTTAAGCAGGACTACATATAACTTCCGTCACGTGCGAGGAAAAACAAGTGACAAATGAAAAGTTACAAAATAAAACGTCGATATGTTTGATATGCATACAGGCTTTGCCTTGAGAGAATCTTCAGGATTGGTGATGTGCCTGTTCTCTTGGGAAAGAGGGATTGTAAAAATGAATGAATGGAAAATAGAGTGCGTGAAGAGTTAGAGGGGCAGTGAGATAATAAGAGGCCGGTGCGTGAAAAGGGACAGAATCAGAGCTTGTCTGTCGCTTTGTAACCTGCCATGGCCAATCTAAGCACATTTGAATATGCAGTGTGGTCCTGTCTGGCGCTTGATAGCCGAATTTATGGACGCAAGTATCACCTCAGCTTCGTTTTCTTCAACAGATATACGCACATAATCGTCATTGCACGCTCTTTTAATGTGTTTCTTATCTGTTAGGTCCAATCCTAAATATGACTGGGAATGACTGAACAGACAACCAAATATGCATGACCAACCCCTCATGGTGAACATGCTGATTGATCTGACTGGAGATGTGTGCGTAAACCTCGGCCCATCGCCGTGCAAACAATGAATTCCACATATGAACCCTAAACTGCAGTAACAAAATCACAATCCGATGCCATTTTATTTATGATGAAAACAAAAAGCTATAATAGTATTGAGAGGACAAAAATGATAAAAACGGGTTTAAATCAATGTGCGTGTATGTATTTTTTTAGTAGGCCTATTTCAAAAACATCATGCACCACGCGTGCCACCATTGAAAAATGAAGAGCAGTAAGGAAATAAAAAGAGGCGAAAGCGTTCAGAAATAAAGACAGCTGTCTTTAAGGGCAAAGAAGGCGAAGAACGTTCACTGTAAAAAAAAAAATATTTTCATGATTTGTTATCACAACATTTTTTCTTTTGTCAAAGCAACTTAATTAATGTGGTTCAGATAACATAATATCTTGACTAAACCAATCGACTTCATTGTATTAACTCAAATTTTTAATTTCAATGAACTCAAAATTTTAAGGCAACCAGGTAACTTACTTTTTTAAGTTAAACCAATGATTCTTTTTTTTTTTTTTTTTTTTTTACAGTGTTGTAGTTCAGGTTAAATATAGGCACAGGGGATTTTGTTACTAAAATGGAAGCAAGTTCAAGTTGCATTCGCATAGAGCTATCAAAGGTTTTTCATCTTCATGCGTCCTTAATGAAAGAACATCGCGCTTAATTAACATTTTTCTGCATGGTTAACTAATGCAACTTTAACTTAGTCACCAGTCAACAGCAGCGGCTTTTTTTGGGAATGGGCCCTCCATGCACTGTCCGCAGCAGAGGAGGTGAGAGTTGGCGCATGGCTGGTCTGAATCACACACTGGGACTCATTGACAGCACAGGAGCATTGTCCGGTCTGAAGCCGCGGGTGGCGGCATGGGGCAGGACGTGTTACCAGGTGCAATGGCAGCGCCCTCTTATGTTCACTCTGGCCATGGGGCTCAAACACCACATGAACCTGCCTTGTCAGGGATATATGCTCCCTATCTGCCATCTCTATACGCGTCCTATGTCACCGGACAGTGTCAAATCAAGCACACATTTGCATAAATGTAAATGTCTGCTGGCAAATTAACAGATTCCTTGCTTCAAATTCCATCCACCATCATAAAACATCTTAACTTTACGCACGAAACCATATACTTGAAAGGAGTGCAGCGCGCACGACTTGTGTGAGTTTTTGGGGCCAATTTTAAAGCAGAAAAACAAAATATCATGACTTAGGAAAAATCTGATATGAAGGAAATCATAAATAATAATAATAATAATGCAGAAACAACCGCACTGTATAAATAAATAAACGCTCTAAGACAGAATAAATAATATTGCACTTACTGCTAAATTATTTTATGACTGTGTAACATCATGCTTCACATAGATAAAACGACATCCGTCTTATTATGATATAAATCAGCTCGCAGATATGATAAGCAGGTGAGTGAATCAAATATGATGCGCGTCTTAATTATGCACCTTAAAGACAAACAAAACAAACATCGTTATTTTTTTATTTTTTTACATACAGATGAAGACATGCCATCTCAAATGTCACTGTATGATGTTTATAAAAGACGCTGTTTTATTGACATGGTTTTATTATTTAATCGAAGAATCTAACTCCCTCCTAAATGCTTCTGAACTATAAACATTTAAATTAACTATTAAAGCCAATGAAAGCACTGTCAATAAAAACATACACTTGTAAGGAGAATGATGTTTTACAGTTAGGTTATAATCTGATACCACAAAGCACCTAAAATGTGGAACAAATATGTCCAGTATGAGAGCTGGACGCTCTTAATTAACGCAAAATGTCGGACACGCGGGCTAAATTATAAAATGTAGGCTATTGTTTTTACTGTGTCGAAATATTTGGATATTTCAATGATTGTGCTCATGAATACAACAGAAGGTTGTCAGGGGCTAAATATGTTCGTGTCTTTATGTTATGTGCTGTTACACATTATCTGTATGTTTTGTATACCGTAATATCTGCAAATAAAATCCAAACATCAATTAACATACGTTTTTAAATTGATTTTAGAAGCATAAATGTAAATTAATTAATTCATTAATTAAGGAGAACGACCTTGGTAATACATAGTTTCTTGTTTTGGGTAGACTGAAGGACGAATATTTTGAATAACGCACAACAGAAATGTCAATTTATCATCTTAATTATAAAAAACTTAATTTACCATGATAAACACTAATTAATCAAAGTTACAATATTTATGAAAAAAATAGCTCATATCTTGTGCTTCTTGAAAAATTACGCATTAACTTTTTTGATTAATTAATTAATTATGCAAATATTTTTTCTTCAAATTAATTAATATTTATCCTTACATTACATTCTGATATGATTTGGATCGTTGAAGTTACCTAATACTGCGTCCAAAAAGTGTAATTCAAAAACAAAATTAACATATTTGAACTCCAATTGTAGCTATATAAATTATGCAATAAAATAATAAACAAAATAAAAAACAACGAACAGGATATTTAAAAACCGTACGTTTGCATACAGACTGGTAAAATGCTGTGTATGGTGATGTTATTAGGCTCGGTTTCATTCGAGACCTGTTCAGATTCAGAAGCCTAAACGGTTTAGATGTATAAATGGATAACATATTTGGAAAAGACTTTTAAAAATATTAATTTATCATAACCTCTTAAAATAATAAGAAAAAAGCCGAACATGTGAATGTCAATCGAATAATAGCACGCAGTGTATCATAAAACACCTGCGTGCGTCCGTGTGTGTGTGTGTGTGTGTGTGTCCGTGTGTGTGTCACCGATCATCTTATCTATTATTACTTTAATCCAAAATCTACCTCGGCATTTTGCTGGCAAAATTCTATCATTATTGTTATCGATATCAGTACACGAGCTCTTAAAAGCAACACGTATACATATACAGTCATTTATGTTTCTAAGTAAGTGTATAATCTTCAGAAAACAGCAAAAGCACATTCAAATAAAGCTTTAAAAATCCAGGAACAGATCATATTCACTGTCTGCGCGGTTAAGCAGTACAAATGTATCTGTTCACGGTCGTGCAACAATCAGAAAGAAAAGCAGCCTGGAGCAAGTCTGCGTCCAGAGGAGCTACAACAACTGCAAAGCAGCTCATCCTCAGACCGCAGATTCTCTGCAACCTCCATTTTATCTTTGTGCAGGTAAGAGAATAACACAAACAAGAAGAAATAAAGCGACTTTCCGGTCTGAATTGAACTGCAACAAAATGATCTAAAGGAATCAAGAAAAAGGCAGAAAAGTGAAGATTCTCTTCGCGCAACATGCAATATATAGATTGAGTAAAGCGTGCAATCTGCGTATTTCAGGCCTGAACCTACATTTGAACTGAACAATTCTGCCAATATATGCGTTTTAACTATTCAATATGCATTCCGTTAAATTTAACAATTCTTACGAAACATTTAAGCATATAATAATAAACAAATATGACCACCTGACTGTCCTGTCCATAAAATAAAAGGATACCCATATTAATAGAAAAATGCGTCTTATTAAAGCAAAGCCTATATAGGCCTATATGTCCACAGTTCCCACATAAGTTTCATGTATAGCAGGTGGAAGCAGAAGACACAGAAGGGCAACAGCGACGTGGGGCTCCCGCCAAGGGTCACCGTGCAAATCCTTCCCCACTTCCATCATCTGACATCTATGGCAGGATTATGTGCAAAGCTTTGCTCAGGAAATCATTTCATCTCAAAGCGAAGACCCCGACTTTCCAACCGAGAAATACGGTGATTTCATGACCCAAATGCCATGAATAGTTAGCTTAAAAATTAGACAGATGACATTTTGTTGACAAATCTTTTCAAAGACAAATGAAAGAACAAACCTAGGAACAAATACTTCCATGCAGCCTTGTTTAATGTGTGTGTGTGTGTGTGTGTGTGTGTGTGTATGTGACTTTAAGAGACTCACAATTACTATATATTTAAACAGTTACCTGACAAACATCTAGTAATTATTAAGTAATTATGTATAAAATACTTAAATATGCAAATTAAATATTTAGTTAATAATTTTGAGTAAAACATTATGAAGACGAAAATGATGCATAAAGTCTTAATAAACAGAAAAGTGACATGAAATGCAGACAAAGCAAAATGCATTAAACTTATTTAATGTATTAATGAATTAATGTAATGAATTTATTAATATTAATTTAGATAGCAATGAATATAGTCTGAAATTGATGTTATATGCAAATGTAAAAAAAATGCACTAATAGCAATTGCAAAGTGTTTTTTAAAAAAAATAAGTGTAATTATGTTGACCATAATGAAAAAATAATGATATTATGAAATATACATAATGTGTTCAGTATCCTAATTCACAAATTTAATGTACAAGAATATCAGAATAAGAGCAAAGGTAATACGAGTAATTAAGGAACGAGGAGGAAAAGGCCAGGTGGAACAACAAATGCTGCCAAAGCCTAAAACCTGCAACTAGTCTTGTGGGTGATGTAGCTGTGGTATAATTGCAAGTGACCACAGCGGCTGGAACATAGTTGCACGGTGCTTAACCCTGCCATTTCCCCCGCCCCTGTGACCTCCAGGACTCGGAGGCAGGTGGGCTCCTGCAAAATTTAGGGTGGGGGTAGGGTTGACGTCAAAAGGGGGACAAGCTGTGCATCACGGCCAGTAACACATGAATGCTGCCCCGTAAGGGTCGACGCAGACCCCGTCTGGCCTTGGAGCTCCACACGCCCATAAAACAAGCCATTAAAAAAGCCGTTCACGGGCAAGGCATGAGCTCGTTAGGACAATTAACAAGAGAGGTGTTTAACTTGGCACTACATTAACACTCCAGGAGGGAAAACAGGCCACCAAACAACACGACTGTGTGTGTCCCCAACACAGAAAATTCAATGTCACATATAACGGATTATTTTCATTTGTTATCACATTTTTTTCTTTTGTCAAATCAACTTAGATAATTAATGTGGTTCAGAAAACACAATATTTTGAGTTTCTGTTGATTAAATCAATCTTCATTGTATTAACTCAAATTTTTAATTTCAATGAACTCAAAATTTTAAGGCAACTTACTTTTTTTAAGTTAAACCAACAATTCTTTTTTAAGTCCAGCTATACAGAGAGTAAACCTAAATAAATTACATATATGTTCCCCAGTCAATCAAAAGCATTAAATTGAACCATTTAGCCTTGCAAAATAACACTTCCATTATTAGAAATGTATTATGAAGGCCACAAACATACAACTGCATTCGCTATCTCTACACAGACAAAGCATCGGGACGTCCTTTTCAGGAACTGGACGACGGCATCACCGCCACAATATTAGTCAGTATGCGAGGCCAGCGGGAATTATTCCTCTATTTTTGTCTCACAGATCTAGCAAAGAGACAGGAGCTGGGCTGTGTCAAAATGACACATTCAACTCATCCATAATGAAAGTAAATAAGAAGTGTGATAATCTGCATTTCATGTATTTTTGTACATCATGGACTCTGCGATATGCAGAAATTCGTTCCTTGCAGAGAAAGAGACTATGACCGAGAGAGATAAAGGGAATTGCTTCTCCCATCCTCTGTTTAGAATTGTAAATATGGCGTATAGGCATTGCTGCTGTCCAATTACATATATCTTTCATGTATGAAATCATGCATGGCTCTTTTTACCGCGAGGCCAAGGAGGGCCGGCACAAAGGGAGCGACCCCGGCCGCGGTGCAGTACATCCCTCATGCAGAGCGGGGTCTGGTGCCGGAGCCCTGGGCTAAGAGCACTGTTCCATTAGCGCTCTCGGATGGAGGGGAAAAAGGAGGGTGAAGAGGAGAGAGGGGGGAGACTGGCTCTCCTGACGGGGGCGTTCACCGCTTATGACTTCTTCTGACTTACGTTTGTCCTGTTGTGAGCGTGCCTGACCCCTCAGACCCTGTACCTTTGACGTAGCCCTTCGCGAGAGCCCATTTCGGAGTCGCTAATTAGTTTAGCAGAGATGGATTTTTTTGCTTAATGCTTTGAAGTGTTGTATTTTTTTGTTTTAAGCAAAAAAATAATAATAAATGAGCAAGATGCACGGAAAGCTTTAGTGCTCCATCTGTTAGGTTATTTATTTATTTGCTTTCTCCTTCCCCACAAATGACAGCTCCCCGCTGAGTATTAATATGAAATGACCTAAATTTGGCAAAATTACTTTGAACTTTTCAAAACAAAGGCCCTGCTCTCTTCTCGGAACCTGGCTGATTCCCAGAGAGTCTTGTGTGCTTCATCCTTGGCCGTCTGTTTTCTTTTTAAATGCTTAATTCTATAAACACTATTTACTTTCATTCAGGGTTACACTGAGAGCAGCGAATACCATCATTTTGAACAGCTAAAGAGCATGTATGTCTGTCATGTTAGTGAAACAAAAATATCACTGCTTAACATTTACACACGAATATGCTAGTCACCGGGGCAGCACGGTGTGGCTGTTTTGTAACTACACTGTAAAATGTTTATAGAATTAACTTAAGATGTACCCCATGTGGTAACATTTAAATTAATTGGTTTTATTCAAATCAAATAAATCATTTCATAATCACCAAATACACCAATGAAAGTCATTTTAAGGGCCAGATCAGACTGAAAAAACTCCATAAGGCAACAACTACAATGCACAATATAGGTGAAATGGTCAGAGGAACATTAAAAATTAAATTTGTGTGGCAAAGTATTCAGATTCAAGGTGAGAAATTTGTTCATACCGCATCTCTCATCATAAACGTACAAAAAATTACTCTCAAGTATTAAATGAATAGATTCTGGGTTAATGCAAGTTAAGCTCAATTGACAGCATTCGTGGCAATGTGTTGATAACCACAAAAAGTAATTTCAACTCTTCCAACAAAAAAAGTTACAGTGAGGCACTTTCAAAGGAAGTATCCAGAAATGTGAAAGTTAAAAAAAACATTAATTTCTCTGTAAAAATGATGAAGAAAAAGTTGACAGCTGAAATAATACACAAGTTTTAACAGTCATTTTAGGGTTTTATGCATTATATATTGTAATGAAGTTGGATATACAGAATAAGGGTAACACTTTATTTTAGAACATGTAGTTACTTAATATTACTCAGTACTTAAAATAAAGTGTAAACCTTTATTTTAAGGTGTATTTTTTACACTGTAATTATACATTTAAGTACTGAGTAACATTAAGTAACTACATGTTCTTAGCATAGGGTTAGGATTGAGGTTTGGTTTAGGGTTAGTTGCATGTAATTATGCATAATTTATAGTTATTACTATAGTAACTACATGTAACAATGACACTGAAAAATAAAGTGTTACCAAATAAGTGTTACCAGAATAAGTTTGTATGCAATTTTTCATACTATTTCATAAAATTCTAAAATCATGTTAACATACATTGTCTTGTATGAGTAACAATGCGTATTTAAATGTTCAGTTACACTTTATTTTAAGGTGTCTTTGTTACACTGTAATTATACATTTAAGTAATATTAAGTAACTACATGCGCTTACTATAGGGTTAGGATTAGGGTTTGGTTTGGTTTAGGGTTAGTTGCATGTAATTATTGCTATAGTAACTATAACATATGTAACAATGACACTGTAAAATACAGTGTTACCAGATTTTCATGAATTGGCCCTATTACACTGTTAGTGTCTCGCTTTTTGTAAGAAAGTCGAAATTCTTTTTTTTTTTTTTTCTTTGTGCCTTTCGATTGAGCTTAACTTGAATTCGGAATATTCCTGTAGCACAACCTAACGTGAAAATATGCAAGTGCCAATGATGTTAACGTGTGTCTGTACACTCTTTCTTTTCTATCAGTCAATCTATCAATCACCTTCTCATTTTCTTTCCAGGACTTCCCTGCACCTAAGCATCTTTGAGCCAAACAAATTCAATCAGCACACATTCCCTCTAATCCTACAGCAGCAGACAGGTGATTGAGTCTTCAAACCGGGAAGCCTTTATCTACAGTGGGCTCTCCTGTAGGCCCAGCATGGAGGAGAGGCAGCCTATGTGGGCGTGGACGCAGGGGGGCCAACTGGGCTTCAAAAGCCTCCGAGGAGCTTTGGGGGTGTTGCCAGCAGGAAGAGAAGTGACTTCACAGCCTTACCTGATGGGGTTTTTGGTTTCAGTTGCCACCGCTCGGAAGCCCTCTCTGACCGCGTCCTTCTTTTCAAGTGTCCGTTTGAAGTGGGCGCCGGAAAGGTCACAACCCTTGCGGTCGCAGCAGGTTTGGTGCAATGGCAGGCGGATGGCCGTAATCTATCGCTAGTGCTAAAGCTATCGTTTTTTTCTTCTTCTTCTTTAGTTTTTTTGGTCTGTTGGTATATTCAAAAGTAGAGAAGAACGTAAAGCTTTCAGATCCAGTGCCTCGGCACTATTAGTAAGTCCCTTGGCAAGGGCTTGGGATGATGTAGTCCTATAATTCCAGGTATTTCCAGGTTTTTTTTCAAAGCTACGAGACCCGGTTATGAGATTTGGTTTGAAGCATCCACAGTCTGTGGAAAAGCCTTTCGGAGTGATAGCGCCACCTAGGGATAAGAAATAAAAACAAGCTATTAGCATTCACAGCAAAAGTTCTTTCATGTAAAGGAACAAAGGATGAAACAAGGAACACATTTAATAGATTCTAACACAGACATATAAACACACACTTTGCCTTTTCTAAAGCAGAGCCGAGAGGAGGTGAGGCCATTGTTAGTTATGCTCCATAAGTGAGTGCAGATTTTTCGCTTTGCGTGCTCGTTCCCCCTGAGAAAGAGCGGCTAAATCTCTTTCAGGAGGGGAGGACACAGAACAATATGGCTTCTATCAAGTCTTTTGAATTCTGTAATAAGCTGTTTTAGAGAACAGAAAATTAATATATAATTATTTTTATTACTGCTGCAGGACAAAACCTTATGATTTTCCAGATTACATTAAGTAATAAGTGCATTTCTTTGAGTAATTTTTCCTCTTGTGGCATTAGAGGCTCTTTCTCTCCATAAAAGAAGAAGGGGGAGAAAAAAAAAAAAAAAACGAAATTTCCGGAGAAACTTAATTTCCCCCATAACCAGAACAAGACATATTCCTGTAATAACATGCATAATTGTGCACTCTGCGGAAGATCTCTCATACACAACAACAAAGCCACTTAGACAGTACATATTTATTCACATGTCAGTTCCAACATTGAAAGAGAAAAAAGGAGGAGGGAAAAGCAAAAGGGAACGCCACATGGGGCTGGGATAGAAAGCCGAGTAAATGTGTCTATCATAGGCTACGGCTCTGACAGCTCTCGCCTGTGCTGCTTGGGCTTCAGTTGAGGGAATAAAGGACAGAGAAGGAGACAGACTGTGATTTCTGAACGGTCCCCCTGGAGTCTCTTCTATTTGGCAACATTTTTATGATTATTTTTACCTCTGTGGATAGAGCAGGGTTAAAGATGCTGTTTAATTGTTCCCAAGAGCTCTTATTAAGTTGTTGATGAGGAGCTCCAGGGAGAAGCACTTAAAACTGCAACAAAAACAAGCAGTCGAGGCAGGCGCGTTTGTGAGGGGACGGAGGAGGAGGTGCGACGGGGGTTCCGAGATTGACGGTAAATGGATGGAGTGTGAAGGTCTTAACTTTTTTGACGCCGACTTATGCCTATGCTTGCAGGTCTGTCTCTGCGCCAGGGCCGTTACCACTATAGACAATGAGGGGGACCAGTCCCTGCCAAGAATTAGAAACCGCCAAATTGTTCCCCTCAATATTTGATACTTTTGATGCTACTATGCTGCATTTCATTAGGCACTGCTCTGTTTGTTGTTTGGATTACAAAAAGTTTGTCTCTGCGATCTAACAGTGATCATCAATGACAAAAAGATTGAGATGGTGAGAAGGTTCACATAAGCCAAACATCATGCATCAGTTTTAATGGTGAAAAAGAGTAAGGTAAGATGTAAGTAGCTAAACATTTAATATCTATGTTTTATGATAGAAATGTAAAACAACCAGTGATGCAAACCACTAAACTTTTTCACCTTTTTGAATTGAAAATACAGGCTATAATTTATGTGATTCATGTAATTTATGTAACTGAATGTGACAAGAACCATTAACGGAGCTGTTTTCAACACACTCTAAAAATGCTGGGTTAAAAACAACCCAAGTTGGGTTAAAAATGGACAAACTCTGCGACTGTGTTGTTTTAACCCAGCGGTTGGGTTAAACGTTTGTGCAATGTGCTGGGCAGTTTTATTTAACCCAACTATTGTTTAAAAATTACTAAATGGCTGGCTTAAAATAAACCCAAAATAGGTTGGAAATTATTTAAAAAAGGGTATAATTTATGTGATTCATGTAATTTATAACTGAATGTAACAAGAACCATTAACAAAGCTGTTTTCAACATATTACACTCTAAAAATGCTGGGTTAAACACAACCCAAGTTGGGTTGAAAATAGACAAACCCAGCGGTTGGGTTAAATGTTTGCCCAACATGCTGGGCAGTTTTATTTAACCCAACTATTGTTTAAAAATTACTATATGGCTGGTTTAAAATGAACGCAAAATAGGTTGGAAATTAAAAATCAGACACATAATTACAAAAGGCAACAATAATAATCGAAAGGCGAACATTTATTAATACGCATTAATTAATAAGAAATCAGTGGGTTTATCCATTTTCAACCCAACTGGGGTTGTTTTTAACCCAGCATTTTTTAGAGTGTAGGTATATGATTAAGAGTGAATGTGTGCATTAAAAATAAATAAATAAAAAAAAAAAAAATATATATATATATATATATATGTGCATACAGTTTAAATTTATAACAATAAATTCCAGTTATTCTAATGGACTTCTTTCCCCTTTTTTATTCCCCTAAATCTCTTTAAATCTTTATATCTATTTAATTCCTCTAAATAAAAAGACCATAACCTGTCTTTGGGGGCGGGGCGGGGCTATCTGGCCAATGATGGGAAAGCCTGTTTGTGGTTTTTGAAACTCTTTTGGGTGACTCTAGTTTTACAGAAACTACACTCTACAAATAGCTCTAAATAAACGAAGAATCAATACTGATACTTGACAAAGGTCTGACTGCAAAAAACTATTACAACATACTGTACTGGTTAAACTTGGACAACACTAAATGAGCAGTTCAATCGCATGGGTGCGTCACAAACACATGCATCCTGCAAAGCACCTATGCTGTGCTCTCTCAGGCCATACCTCCCCATTCACACCTTCTCCACTGGGCAGACTGTGGCCTTACGCTGGGCGGAGCAGCGGAACGGAGCGGATCTGGATCAATACCCCAGCCTGCAGCGCAGCAGGGCCGCGGGCCATCCCTGACCTGGGCTATTGATCAGCCGCTCCTCGGCTGCCAATAGCAATGTGCTAGATGTGACACAGGGGCTGAGAGCAGACAGGCGGCTGAGGGATGGGGGAATGTGTATCGCCAGTGGCAGCCCCACAGCACAGTGAAGATAAAAGTCAATTCCACTTAACCAAATCACTGACAACTAAATAGTTAGTGGACGGAGGAATGTGCAAGGTCTCAGGTGGTGGCAGCTGGCTGCATGGATGACTGGGAAGCCGGGATTCCCAGGATTCCCCTCACCTGCAGTGGGAAAGCCCTACAGTATGTAGGTGCCGCATGACCAGGTCAAAACTAATTCTTATACATGTGAAACACTGGCACTGCAAGACCAACAGTTCCAAAAATCACTTTCATCTAATGACAAACAAACTACATTTCTGAGAAATGCTGTTGATATTTGGAATCACCAAAACAAACACGCCCCTACCCACACAGGCACCTCCCCCCTAATGAGTGTATACGCCCCCTACTGCTGATTGGCTACAAGTGTGTTTTGGTGCTCGGTCCGATCCACTTTCAACACCGTTTCTCAGAAATCACTTACCTTTAACAGACTTTTAAAATGATTTTTTTTTTTTAAATAATGTATTATATTTATATTATTTATAATGCAATAATTTTCTATAAAACGTATTATTTTTTATAAAAAAAAATATATTACATTTTATTAAACTTAAATTTAAACTTAGCATGTCTTAAGTTCTTAAAGATTCTTTAAATAAATAAATAAAATAAAATAAAATAAAATAACAAGAATTATTTAAAATGCTATATTTCTTAGTAAATTATTTGGATATTAGACACTCATCATGTAGATTTAAAGATCTGTTCGTGTTTGCGTACAGCACTCGCAGGCGGCCCATCTAATCCATCTTCCAGGCAGCCATTAGCAGTCCATATCAGAGTAGTTTACATGTCACTTTACTGCTCCACTGCCTGTTCATTGCTATTCTGTAGCCAATGGCCTGCTTGTCCATTCAACACCTATCTAAGGCTTCATATCTCTTCCTTTAATTACTGACTGACAGGAAGGCAATACTGAACACTTCATTATAGAAGCAGCCCAATGACCAGCTACCATAGCCCAAGTCTCTCTGGTCAGTCCGACATGCACTGCCTAGGTCAGCAAAGGTCAGTCACCCTGAATTTATCAGGCAGGAGTTGACCGAGCCCAGCCAGGTCATCGTACAGCAGGGGCAGTGACCTTGGCTGACTGCCTGCATCACGTATTGATCCAGCCGTTTATGTCAAGGCCACGCTAATCACCAATAGCAGAGTCTCCAAAGGACGGTTAAGCACCAGTGGATGTGTCTGTGACTGAGACTAGAGAGAACACAGGGGGGAAAAAAAAAAAGAGTTGCAAGGTTTCTTGCTTATGAAAATGACTCAGCTTAAGTAACTTTGCTTTATGTAAAGGTGCTGTCGCATTAGCAAAATTTTGTGGGCAAAAAATATTTATTATCGATTGTCAATAGTGTTGCGATATATGAAGCACATCTCACAACAGTCACTTTCAAACCAAGCAGCTTTCTGTTCGTCAATGCAGTGAATTTGCATGACCAACTTAACCCGATGCAAAATCTGCATGGGGAAATCTTTCACCCTTACGTGAAATTCCCAATCTCATGGATTCCTATTGAAATGACTGGATTTCACCCACAAAATTTCACAGAGCAACTGTAAATTAAAATTGAAATGTTTGATCATTCTGGCATTATGTACTCATGACTTTCTGTCTTCTATGGAACACAAAAGGTAAGTATTTTCAATGCAATCATTGTAATCAGCTAATACAGTTCATTTTCTCTGAAAATCAGAGAGATCAGATACTTAAATTCAGTGACCCAATGATCCAGTCGCAGTGGTTAACAGCCCACTGCAATGGATGATTATCGGTGAATAAAGGCATATTTGGAAAAGATACTAGTAAATTTCTGCCAGGCCATTATCCATTAAGTTTACGGACATTTTCTTTAACCCTAAAACACTACACAATGCAATGCGTAACTCAGAACGGTAGCACTTTATTTTACAGTCTTGTTTTGCATGTGCATACTATGTACTTATTATTACAGTTATAATAACTAGGTTATAACTAGGTACTAACACTGAACCTATCCCTAAACCTACTTTCGTGGGTAACTACACTGTACGTACACTGTAATTACATGTACTGTTAAATAACGTGTAACCTCCAGAATATGGGAAATACACTTTTAATTAGAATGTACTTTTATTATACATTTAACCCCCGTTTAACCCTATTATATAGTTAACTCGGAGAGGAGTTTCCTGTACCTGAAAATGCTAGTTAATGCTATTGCATTTGACTAAAATTTACTGACTTTACTCACCCAGAGTCTAACAACTTCCCAATAAACTTTTTGACACTTTTTTGTATTTTATTTATTTATTTATTTTCTCCACAATGTAACACTTGTGATGTTCCCAGTCAAAAATGACCGGCCTACAAAACATGGCGTATAAATCTCTCATTATGCTACCTTATGACCAAATATTGGATCCAATCTTTTTGTCAACTTGTTTTCTTTCAATTGGGACAGGGTTTATATTTCTTTTTGGAATTGATTGATTTTATTTATCTGAGCTTATGTACCTTAGTTTTTGAGTGAAAAAAGCGGATAATTTTGTCAAGTTTACATAAAATATGAAAAAAAAACATAATGGCACGGTTTATCATACTAGTGTGCTTTAATGTTTAACCAGGAAATTTGTTCTGAAATGGTTTTATTTTGGTTTTACACAGGGGTTAAGATAGCATCATTTTTGAATCTTGAATGCTCCATTCACTTCAATTGTGTGGAAAAGAGTACCTAGTACAATATTCAGAATATCTCCCTTTATGTTCCATGTCCAGTCACACAGGCTTAGAATGGCATGAGAGTGAGTAAATAATGATAGCAGTTTTTAAATAATTTTTAGATGAAATGTTATACTTTAAGTGCAGCCATATGTATGTCAGATATCAAACTTTTTAACACCAAAATCTAATGTCCAATTAAAGCCCTGCGTCCCTTTGAAACCAGTTCATTTAAAGGGACACAGCAGTAATCAGCACCTGAACAAATCAGTGTTAGATACTCTCATAAGCCTAAACTGTTTGTAAGATTAAGCAGCTGTCAGCTTCTGTGTAGACCCGGCTTCAATAGTATGCATGTGAGCAATTCTGAGAAAGTTTCATACAAATGTGTGTGTATTTGTGTAACCGAACTTGTGTAAAACCCCTTTCCCTGTGTGTTAGAGTAGCATAGTGCCAGCTGCTCTTCAGATCTCTCTCTCGCTCGGCATCGCTCGCATTAAATGACAATAAAGGTCGGGAATCTGCGGAGCAGGAGAGACGAGCAGCTATTTCAACCCTTCTTGCTTTATTACGCTTTGTTCCGTTTAATCAAAAAAGTGATGCATGCAGATAACCCCTTTTTTAAAAAGACCTGATAAACAGAAACGATTGCATCTCTAAATAATAGATGATATCCTGGCTTCATACAGACACGTATATAACGGGAAAATAATTGAAGACAACAATGTCCTATAAGAGACCCACTTGAGCAATGCTGATTCAGAAAGCTTCCTGACTTCAAACGCTCTGTCATAAAGTATGGATAATCCCTTAAGAAAGGCGTGCGTCTGTTTACAATTTTCTTCTAATTAAGGCTACAGAATAGGGCGATCTTTGTTCAAATTGATGCGTGTTGGTTGGATTTTGGCAGAAAACTGTATCATTGGAAAAGTGTGTGTTTGTGGGGGGTTACGAAGTAACGAAGTAAACAATAACATCCTAATACAATCTCAGTGTCTGAATAAATATTCTTGCATCTGTCTACATATGACACACTTTCAGACAGGAAAACAGGTTTTCAAAACAACAAATTAACCAAGACTTTTTTCTTTTCTTTTTTTTAAACAATAACCCTAGTTTTAGACAGTAATCCCAGTGGTCTACGTGAATTCGAGAGTATCTCAGACACTGCATCAAAATGAAGTTTTGACCTCAATTTGTCTTGACTTCCCTCAAAAGCTGGGCACTTTCTTATCTTTGTTGTGTGTGAATTTAAATCGGTTATGGAACAAATCAATCAGAGCAACAAAGAGCAAAACAGCCCCAAAATAAGCCCCAGAAGGAAAATGGGACAATTACGTTTGGACACATCCCTCATGATATTCCCTTTAAAGGACATGTCATATGTCAGTAGCTGGATATCAACAACAGTTTAAAGAGATATGAGCGAGGCGATCCCGTCAGACCCACGTGATGATGGTTTATTTGAGGGTGCTTGAAAAAAAGCTGTAAAAACACTACTGCATACTGTAGACTACATGGATCACGGATAACTTCTTTACAGACAGACACGGGAATATCAATGGTACCCTATTAGTGTAAAAAAGAAAATAAATAAATAATGTGTTGTGGGTGATAGCAGGACTCTAAACACCATAGATGTTTAGAATAGTGGACAGTCGGTATCAGTTTATTTTGGGTTAGTTCACCCAAAAATAAAATTTCTGTCATTAATTACTCACCCTCATGTCGTTCCACACCTGTAAGACCTTCGTTCATCTTCGAAACACAAATTAAGATATTTTTCATAAAATCCGATGGCTCAGTGAGGACTGCATTGCCAGCAAGATAATTAACACTTTCAATGCCCAGAAAGCTACTAAAGACGTATTTAAAACAGTTCATGTGACTACAGTGGTTCAACCTTAATGTTATGAAGCGACGAGAATACTTTTTGTGCGCCAAAAAAACAAAAGAACGACTTTATTCAACAATATCTAGTGATGGGCGATTTCAAAACACTGCTTCATGAAGCTTCGAAGCTTTACGAATCTTTTATTTTGAATCAGTGGTTCGAAGTATGTATCAAACTCCCAAAGTCACATGATTTCAGTAAACGAGGCTTCGTTACGTCATAAGTGTTTCGAAATTTCAATGGTTCACCACTTGGGGGGCGTGACTTTGGCAGTTTGATACACCCTCTGAACCACTGATTCGAAACAAAAGATTTGCAAAGCTTCGAAGCTTCATGAAGCAGTGTTTTGAAATCGCAAATCACTAGATATTGTTGAATAAAGTCGTTATTTTGTTTTTTGGCGCACAAAAAGTATTCTCGTCGCTTCATAACATTAAGGTTGAACCACTGTAGTCACATGAACTGTTTTAAATACGTATTTATAACTTTAAGTCGTTATTCGTTATTCATTATTATAACATGCGATGCGATGCAATGCAATAATAATAAAAAAAAAGACTAGACTGACTACATTAATTATGGGTTAAATGAAGATATTAATATTACTTTTACTTAAAGTTCCAATAAGATTTTAAATACATTTTCATTTACTACTCTACAAAAAGACAATTTTAATATGGTTCATTTGTAACTTTATAGGAACTAGACAAAAATTAGGTTGATGCTAAGATGGATTGGTTATGTGACATCCTCAAAAGTCAAAAACAAAACAATAAAATTCAAAATAAACAATTTTAGGACTGTGTTGGCCCACCATTCGATTTAAAAATGTAAAATCTGGATCCTGAAATAAAACCTGTTTGGAACCACAGGTCTAATACTTATGGAAGCTTGTTTCCACCACTGAATAAAAAATAAAAAGGGTAACTGCAACTTTTTATCTCACAATTCTGACTTTTTTTCTCTCTTTTTTTCTTTCTCAGAATTGCATGATATAAACTCACAATTGCATGTTATAAAGTCAGAATTGTGACTTTTTTTCTCAGAATTGCGAGTTATAGATATTAGGGCTGCACGATTTATCGCGATTAAACCACACACGATTTGGCAAAGGCTGCGATTATTTAATGTGCAGCTTGTCAGAGCTTTACGGCTCTGTGATCAGTAGTAAATGCTTCTCCATCTGAAAGCTAGAGGGCGCTCTTGCGCAGAAACTCTAAATATGCCCTGCCGCAGAAGAAAACACGCGTCATATCGCTGTAGCTGAATAAACAGAAGATTGAAACGCTTTGATTGATTAAACATGGCTAATAAACACACAACTGCCTTATTCTGTGTAAGAAGCCACATCATCTCACAGAAGGATGCTCAACTGTCGTTATGAAGTGAGTAAAAACATGTTATTAAATGGTGTCTTTTGTTGGACAAGTTGTTAATAAATGCTTCTCATGTCTGGAAAGATGTTTGACGCGTGTTGCTTCTTCAAATGTACATTATAAGCAACTCAAACTCGCAGTGCTTTCAGATGGATTAGCATTTTAGAGCCATCCTTCACTGACAAGCTGTGCATAAAATAAATAAATAAATAATCACAGCCTTTGCGATTTCATAATCGCACTAAGAATCATGTTTAAGTGATAATCGCGTTTAAGTTCAATGTTATTTTTCGTATTGTGCGATAAATCGTGCAGCCCTAGTTTATATCTCGCAATTCTGACTTTATAACATGCAACTGCGAGTTATAGAACTCTGAGAAAAATAGTCAACTCGCAAATGCGAGTTTATATCTCACAATTCTAACTTTGGCAATTGTTAGTTTATATCTCGCAATTCTGAGAAAAAAGTCAGAATTGGGTGATAAAAAGTCACAATTATCTTTTAAACTGTTTTATTCCGTGGCAGAAACAAGCTTCCATAAATACTGCTTTAAGATTCTGAACTAAAATACTTTGCTTCATTAAACCATTAAAAAAACATAATAATAAAAAAAGTAAAAAAAAAAAATAAAAAATAAAAAAAAGGTGGCCAATAAAACAGTAACTTCAACTGGAGTGTAATTTTTCGAGCAAACCCACATCCCTTTTTATCATCTTTTCGGTGCACCATGAGGCCCATCAAAAACACATTTGAAAACACTCCTTGGTTGGTTTGAAAGGCAGATAAAGGCTTAAGATAAGGAATTAAGAGTGAGATTATTGGTGAAGTTTGTGAGACAGTGGTCCATGCGTCTGTGTGGGGGAGATTTGAGGATTAAAATAAGCTGACCCTTCATATTTAGTGCCATGTGTGAGAGATTAATCTAACTAGCCCAGATCACATTAGACCTTATCATTGTGCAGAAGATCTCACTGTCGGCCAGAGCACAACCCATCCCCTGCTGTTGGATTAGTGACTGAGAGACGCGTGTATGTGTGTGCGCGTGCTGACCGAGCTTTAACTGACAAAGGATCGCACCTATACTAAAGCAGGAGAGGACCTCAAACACTTCATTAACACCTCGAGCCATGCAATCCAGACAACCCGTGCCGAATGCCGTCCCATTGCCCGTTCTCCTCCATCACTTAGCTCTGCTTCATTGGCCCGTTCTAGCCCTCATGCCCATGCCAAAGCAAAAAGAGGCAATTCATCATTGTTCATCAAGCCATGACGGTGACTAAAACTCTTCACCTGTCACCTTCTCCAGGCCTCTGTCCGTTTCAACATGTCAGACACTAGAAAACCTTCAAGACCCCTCTGACACATCTCAACCCATAAAAATCACCAACTATCGCTGACTGAAAAGCCCTGGATCTGCCATCACATCACCGCCATTGGGAAAACAGGGTCATTCTATACACTTCCATCCACACTGCCGCTAGATGGCACCGATATCAACGTGCAAACATTGACAAAAAAATCGATATCGGACACTTTCTGTGGCTGCAACAGTTTCGCATCAAATCATATTAACGGCCGACAACTCCAGGACTGTCTTTGAAGTTGGGAGGCAATTTCGAGCCTTGTGGATTACAGAGCATAAAGCAGGGTTTATTTTTACAACCTCCATTATTTCAAATTGTAAATATTCAAATCCTAGAATAAAACCCCTGGCTAAGTGAAGACAATCTGCGAAAAACAACATAGCACACCTCAAATAGTCTGCTTTGAAAACGAAATTATTATGAAGATTAACTGTGAATTCTACACGGAGATGTGTGTGCGTGTGTGCGGACACCGCTGAAGCAAGCTGGAGAGTTTTCTTTGTGTGTTCTCGATTTGTTGTTGTCTTTATTTGTTTGAGTGTTTTGACATTATTTTGCATGCGCTGCTCTTGGCTGGAATTAATATTTTGGTGGGCTTGAATATTAATCTGGCATCAGAGCTGGGATTAGAGCACTATTGTTCCTTTACAGCTGAGCCCCCATAGCGAGATGACAAACACAAAGACAATCTTCCCTGCTCTGCCCTGCATCTACAGATAACAGTCAGACCCTTCTCTCTCGATCCTTCTCTTCCCCTCTCTCACTTCGGCAGAGGAAGGGTGGCGGAACTTTCCATGGTAAATTTGCACGGCAATTGTGCCCTTAAACCATGCTGCTTCCCCCAGCTTATACTGTGCATTTTACAGAGTTTATCAAAGAATACAATGGGGTTATGCTTGAACCATTCTTCTCTGGGCAAGAACAGTAATTTAAATGCACCAGTGCTACAGAAGTGGCACTTTGGAAAGGGGAGAAATGAAAACGCGTTACAGAAACGTGCTGCATTACGACATTGACCTTTCCTGTTCGTATAGTCTACAAACAGCTGTGAACCTCCTTCCTCTGGGCTCTTTGTACATCAGACGGCTGGACCGGTACATGTGCGCCATGCCTCAATAAAATATTCTTGCTCTTTGCGTCTCACTTTTTCTCTCTCGTGTGCTTCCCAGACAAACAGAAAAGCACGAACACACGCATTCGATCTCGCGCAAATACTCTGAACGGGAATAAATACACATGCAAAACATACACTACACTCTCTCAGACTCTAAACACATGCAAACTGCTTCTTTCCACAAACACTCCTGCACACAGTCATACTGAGGGCTCCAAAAGTATTGGATTTTACATTTTTCATAAATGACATAATATTTATTTTATTTTTATATGCCAAATTATGTCACTACACTCTAAAAAATAATGTGTTGGCTCAACCAAAAAATTAACGCAACAGTTTGTATCAATTTTTTTGAGTTACGACAACTTTGAGTGAATTTATGTTCAATCAACAAGTTACACTGAGTTAGAAGAATTGAATAATTTGTAGCATAAACACAAATTTTTAAGGTGATTACTCAAAAAAATTGAGTTGCGCCAAGTTGTAGCCCTGGAACCAATTATTATATACAATTAATCTTATCTATTTCAGTTCAAATTAACAGCTATCATAGCACATAACTTATTTTACATGTATATTTAATGAATAAGTAAGATATTACTTGTCACTGGCATTAGCGCAGTCATTGCTTATTGAGTCAATGTAGTTTTTACCTTCATGTATCTAGTCTTCGGCACAATGATGACCACAAAAACTTACAGAACATTCCAACATTCCAACATTACAGAAACTCTTTTAAAAGTCAAACATAACGACATTAAAAACTAACAGGTCTTTCTCTTCACTAAAAACAAATAAATTTAAAACCTTATCCAGTCCTATGCAAAGCATGCTGGGAACTAGAAATCCACTGCCTAATTTCTGAAGTTATCAAGACAATTTCATTCAGACAAGTTACTACAACCTTTTTTTTTTGTTTTTGTTTTTTAAAGCGAATTAACGCTTTAAAGTTAAAATTAGTTAAAATTACAGCCAATATTAAGTTGATGTAATGATCAACATTATTATGTCAACAGAACTCTACAAATTAATGTTTGCGACTTAAAAGGACTTAATTAAAAACAATAAATTAGAATTTTTAACTTGCAACCATGCATTTATTTAAGTTGTGGTAACAGGTCCCCTAAATTACTTTTTAGAGTGTTAACAAAACAGTTAAAATATGAAAAGTTAGTCATGAATTTCTGAATTTCTTAGTATTTGGTTTGTCTCCCTTTTGATTTAATGACAGCAGCACCCGAGCTGCATGCAACCTTTTGAGATTATACCTGATGATCACGTTCTCCAACATAATTTGAGAGCCTTTGCTTCAATGGAATTTTGTTCAGTTTTGTTCTTTGTTCGGTCACAAATTTTGAATTATTTCTTTTATTTTTTAAAATAGAAAGAAAGAAAGAAAAAAAGAAAGATTAGACCCCACTTTACATACATGAAAAAGCTGAAATGTACGCTTTTCCACCCACTTCTACACACACACAATACTTTCGTTCACAGAAAATGACATGGGAGTCTATGTAGCTGACAGACCCTTGATTTAAAACCTCTTAAATAACAAGAGTCTGCATGCAAGTCTATTCTTATGCCACATTTTAAAACACAATGGCTCACTTTCCATCTTTGCCCATGTTAAGGCCCATGCAGCACTTTCTCAAGATGGATGTCAGAGAACCGCTCAGCCCATTGGATGATCATAGACGTTCTGTCAGGGAATTGTCAATTCAAATGGGAACACTATGTGTCTTTAGTTCTGATGCACGTCTACATGTGTGACCTAGAGGCACTGTGCTACTTGAGCATTAGCAAGCACTTGTCAGAAACAGCAGGAGGGGTGGAGAGAGATGGGAAAGGAGGTGGAGAAAAAACAGAGAGAAATCAATGAGAAGGCAAGAGTAATATTTAACAGAGAAAACATGGGGCATCAAAACAACATATGAAAAGGAATATTTAAACGTATAAAAAATGATAATAAAATAAAAAGGGCCCATCAGACCCATAGCCTGCTGGTTAGTGCATGTGCTTCTGATGTGTTGAGCACAGGTTAAATAAATTATGGCGACAAAAGCAATGAGACCAATACACCACAGGCCTGTGAGTAGACAGAGCTAAACTAGAAGTCAAAATGAGAATTTAAAATGAGTGACGCATGGCTAATCAATGAAATGGGTGTTTCCGCGTCAATCCGCCTAGATCCTCCCAGATTGGAAGGGGTTAATGGGAAATCAATAACGGAGGGATACGTTCATGAATGAACCGAATAACGCAAAGGGAGAAGGGAAAAGAGTGAGTGTGTATAAGGGGAGGGAGGAGCAGATAGGGCCCATGTATTCTGTGATAGCTACAGACTTCCCAGATGTTATCTGTCACTCAAGAGAAGACTACTGGCGACCAGATGTATATGTGACGAACATGCTGTATTCCCACATTAACAGAGGTCAAGTGTGAAAATATTCATCATACTTGCACACACACATACATAGATATTACATACATTTTTTTCCTCCAACATAAATCTGCATTTATTATATTTTTAGTCTGTCAAACCCTAACGCTTAAAATACTTAATTGGTTTGAGTAGAACAAACCTAAATTAAAGAAATTAGTTCAATTAAATAGCAAGTTGGCATTTTCTGAATTAGTTTGTTATAGTTAGCAAAATATTTACGTTGAGATAACCTGATCATTTTAAGTTAAATCTATAAATTAGTGTACTCAAATATTTCAAGTTAAGAACAAGGCAAGGCAAGGCTTTTCTTTTTAGTTCTGGCAACATATTAGGGTTTACAGTGAAGTAAATAACTAATTTGATTTGCAAGAACTCAAAATAAAAAAAGTTTTATGTTAATTGCTATCAAAATGTATGAGTCAACTCAGTACTTCAAGTTAGGAGCAATTAACATGCATGAGTACGACAAACTTAAAACTTGATGGTTCTGCTTACTTAAAATTGCTGCTTACATAAATAATTGATGTAACTGATTACCTCATATTTTTTGAGTTAGCCCAACTTATTATAATAAATACACAATAAATCACATAGACCTACAACAAAGCCTGAAGCTCAGACCTGGGAAAGTTTCAAGGCCAAGTGTAACTTTACAATTTGCTTCAAAACTGCAAAGCTTCATGGTCTCCGCTTATGCCTATTCATTAACTCCTTAATCACTATGACAGCTGTTTATAGCATCTCCACTAAGAGGCAGGAAATTATCAATTTATTTATTTACTGTTAACAAAGACCCTCCGCATCATGTAAAAATAAATAAACACGAGGATGATAAGGCCGGGAGAAACACAATGCCTTTAATTTGTGCAAAGCTACTTTGGGTTGATTTTTTTTTTTTTTTTTTAACCAAAACTAGCTAAGTGGATTGAGAAAAAGAGTTAACCACTTTTATCATATGCCGAAGTGACGAATCTGCTTTTCCTTTGTATTTCCCCTTAAATGCATGTTCTGTTTCTCTCTGATAAGTTATGTTGTCTAAAAACATCCATGCTTCTCCAGCGCTTTGTTCGTCGGAGGAACTTCATACCCAGGGATTTACTAAACACAATTCATCAAAGTGGAACGGCAGTGTTTTTCTCCCTGCTTTCCTAATCCCTTTTTGCCGCAGATGAGAGATTTGCTGTTCAGACTCATTAAGATTAGAAACGTTTTTGCCAGAGTTATTTAAGAATGCAAAGTTCCCCGTCGAAGACCGCACAGAGTTCACGGAGGAGGGAAATCTCATGGAGATGCTGTGTTCTCTCATAACGTGACCATCACGGCTCACATTTCCACGCTCCGTGTCATGGATTGAGCGCTAGCTAGTGAAACGGCTCTCCCGAACACTGAACTCATTAGGACAGACAGCAAATTATCCATGTGTCTGACAGCGGAGTTGAATTACAAAGTTCAAGGCAAACAATGGGTGAATCAACATTTCAAGAAACAGCTCAAATTGTGATAATTGAAACAGCTACAGAGCATGTATCATATGTACGGTTGGCGGTTGGGGGAAAAGGGTGCAGAGTGTGTTTGTTTTGGCGGCTTGAGTGTCAGAGTTTTGGCTGGGAGAGCTTGTGTTTTGTTTAGGAATGTAGGGTTCTTTGAGAGCACTGCAGTAGTGGTTTGGCATAGGAGGCCAAAGTCCTATGACTAAAGAAGCAGAGGTCTTTGGCACGAAAGACCAAAATCTCTCTTCCTGCTTTAATAATCCTCAGAACACATGTTATATTTATTCATTTACACAAATATATTTTCCATGATATGACTGTTTTTTTTTTTACCTAAGCAATTCTTGCAATTCTGTTCTTTGAACAGGCTGAGAGGTTTTGTTTGGAAGTACCTTGGCTTTGTGGTAATATTTAGATCCAAAGAATGCTGGTTTTAGGATTAGGAAAATAGTTGAAAATAGAATGAAATAAAAACAGTCTGAGGGGCCATTCACACAGGACACGTTCTTGCATTCCATCAGCGCTACTTGTCTGATTATCCACTACATGAATGTCTTTGGTTGTTAAGCTACATCTCACAGTTTGTTTTTCAGCATCTCACGCCATGGCTTTAACGGGGCGTGTCAAGTTAACCCTCTATGGTACTGTGTTGCCTCCAGGCAACATAGTCTATTTTAGCTGTTTTTTTTTTTTTTTTTTTTTTTTTTTTTATAAAATGAGACACCCATTTATTGGTCAAACCTATCTCGGGGGAGAAGAACTCAAATACTAATCAATGAAAGTGCAAAAAAACGTGGTCACATGACCCACAGGGATCCATTTTGTGTCTTGTTTCAGCACATGTGCACATCACGGAAACATTTTCAAGAACTTTACATTATATATTAGGGGTGTAACGTACACGTATTCATTCCGAACCATACGGTACGGACGTCACGGTTCGGTAAATACAGTCAGACGACGAATACAGCCAGTCATAGGCGATCCACACTCCAATCTAGAAGGTGGCGCGCAGTAATGCAACACCGTTTGCTAACCGCCACAACAGGAAAAAGCGCAGAAGACAAAGAAGAACAGTCGATCGAGAGAGTGAGGGTGAGAGCGAAGATGGAGATGAGGATGAAGATGGATATGATAACTTGATATAGATAACTTGATGATATGATGGTTTGGTATTACTTGTGTTCCATGATGGTACAATGTTGCCTGAGAGCAACAGCTGGATATGAAATTGTACTTTTTATTAAATATGAAAAAGATGTTTTCAATAAATATATTTCTTTTTTCTACATGAAAATGTCAAATGTTTCAATTTGTCTGTTGTGGTACAATGTTGCCTTGAGGCAACAAACTTTTAAAAAATAAATAAATTAAAAATACATGAAAATGTTTTTTTGATATTGTTATAGTATCCAATTTTAAGCAGGAAAAACACCACAATTTTTTTTTTCCTCACTGATATCATATTGCGTACCATAAAGGGTTACAAATCGTTCAATTTTTGAGACGCAGTGCAGTGTTAGTTTCAAAACAATGGATAAGCATTTTACCATATGGACAAGCATATTCATTTATACATATGGACAAACAATGATTTATGGGAATTATTGCACCTAATGTAATACACACTTTTTTCCGTTCAGTTGTGTTCTCTATGGCTGTTTTAATGCATCCTATGTGAACAACCCATAAAAGGGCTACAGTATACTTGATTTGAATTATAAGATAATTTCTTAAATAAGTATGTCTTAGGTTTAAATGTGTCAACTACAAAGACATGTCACATTTTCTCTTAAGACAGAAAGGAGTCATGGATCTGGGCCATTTACCATAGTAATACCATTGGCATGGATGCTTGGCATGTGGGCATCGGGGGGCTTGTGGTCTATTAGCGTGTGAGAGGGGGCAGGTTTTGAGACAGGGTGGATTTCAGGGGGAGCAGTAGTTTTTTGGCCACTCTTATTCTGCAGAGGGATTCATACACCAGTGCTGTATGAACACAGCTTCAGTCTCGGCAGCTTTCCCAAACTTTCCAACTCCAAGTGTCGCAATCTGGTTCCATTTTACAGCTGGCCTTGAGATTGTAACAGAGCCCCTTTCTCCCCCTCCCAAACCACATATTTAATCCCTTCGCTTATGTCAAACTTAATTACGGGACCTTGTACGAAGAAATAACAAGTGTGCCTTGTAGGAGAGGGAGCGGGGGGTTTCGTGAGGAAGAGAGAAAAATGGGGATATGCAGAAAAAAAAAATTAAGGGCTAAAGGGAAGGACTGAAAATCTATCAAGACATAAAACGGAGGGTAGTAGTTAACAGAAAGGAAGAAAAAAGCAGACATGCGGTGGATTTGTTACAAAAACTCTGTTTAATACCAGACAGTACAGCCAACAGAGCTGAAAAAAGAGAATAACCCAGTTTTGCTTTTCATATTATCTGGGATATCTTTTATAAATCAAGTTCACATTTTGAAAAGACTGACATGTTTCACTAAAGGATAAAAAGGAAGAAAAAGTGACAAGGAAGGCACAATTGCCTGCATTCACTAAAGATGTCAAGGTTCTGTAACAAATCATTTATGGTTTTATTTCTCCATTATATATTTCAGACAATTCATAAGTATTTAATTTATATATGTAATGAAACACAAATCTAAATTATCATGCAATAATAATAATATAAAAACAATAATATTTAAACACTTAAATTATATAATTACTTAATATAAATGGGCCAGCCTGGGTAAACAGATGATTTACCTTCAAAAAGGACTACTTATGTGTTCTCTTCCTCCATTTTGTTATTTTTATTTACAATTAATTAAATGTCTCACATCAACTATATTAAATTTCTTTGAATTATAATTCCTTGTGGGGTGCGGCCATTTACATTCTAACTCATGAACTGAAAAGGATCCAGTTCTTAAATTCCACATTTTTGCCCAACCCTGCCATTGTAGTGCAGTGTCAGAGGAATTGGATGTTTATGACTAACACAGTGGCAAAACCACCTGTAGATACGTTGTGGCTTTAGTGCTTAACATAACAAATCTTCAGAACTTTATTACCACTGGCTACAAGATTCATTCTCACCGTCTGCCTCTCGATGTGTGTGTGTGTGTGTGTGAATTTAAGAGTATGTTTGAGTGTGTGTGTCTGTGTAAGTATTTACTATTCAGAAGTGGAACAGTCAAGAAGAGTGATGTTTAGTCTGTCAGTTTAAAACTATTACCTCAAATTCCAAAAATGTGAGCTAAACCTGTCTCACACTGACACGGAAGACAGCACTGTGAAGAGCAAGCCTTTGAAAGTCAAAATCAATTTTCAGTGGGGTAAAACAAACGCTTCATCTGAGTTCTACGAACCGGATTTCTAACACTTCTAAAAGCACATATTCATACAATCTTTATAAGGCAAAAACAGACTAAATGCAGTGTAAAACTGCTTTGAAAGAGAAGGATGCACCATAGAGGCTTAGGTATAGAGGGATGAAACAGTCTGTAACTCTCCTTAGAGACACAACAGAGAGACAGACAATTACAGTCTCAAAGGAGGGTTGGAAAAAAGTCAAGAAGAAAGAACACTTCTCCTCCGCCATCAGCCTTGACTTTGCCCTGGCCTGCTGTCCGTCCTCAGTGGCCTGGCTGAAGGGTTCCCAGGGTGGTCGAGTAGCCCAGGGCTGGGCTGAAGGAGACGAGATTCCCATGCCATAGGCGGTGGGACTGGCGCGCCACCCGTAGTTATTTATAGGCGGCCTGCACCGAAGGGCCAGGAGAGAGGGCATGATTGTTTTCCTTTCCATTCCCCTGGCCCACTCACCCGGCCTCACACAAGGGTGGTAAATATATACCCAAACACTGGGAGCTGTGCAGAAGGGGGAGAGAGACGGGGAGAAAAAGAGAGCAAGAGAAGTGTAGAGATGTGGATACATGAGCGGGGAGGTCAGTCATAGCTCTTAAAGAAAGGTGTGCTTGATTTGGACTAGGTGAGATCCCTGCAACTAAGACCAAGATGGTCTTGAAAGAGCATTCCACATTCATTACAAGCAAACGGGTGGCGTGCTGCCGATTACTATAGAAAATATGTATATGCATGACTGCCCAGTAGTTAGGCGTAAGTGCATTAATGTCAACGCATTAAAGTTGTTTAAAGGAATATTTCAAACAAAAACAAACATTCTGTCATGGTTCACTTTTAATATTTTAATATAGCACATTTTATTATTAACAATTTTATCCCTAAACCCTAATGCTCACAATAATTAATTGGTTTGAGTAGTGTAAACTTAAATTAAACAAATTAGTTCAGTCAAATTAACTTTTATGAGTATTTAGAACTTTCTTTTTCTTTTGAGTTCACAAAACTGACACATTTTAAGTTAACTGAATTGTTTCATTGTTTTGAGTTTTATGAACTTGTTTCCTTTATTTAGACAAAGTTAAATGAATGGAAACTGGGCTGGGATTTCTATTTCCCAGCATGCTTTGCCATGACACTTGAAAGGGAGAGTAAAAATGAAATGTTATATAATGTTTTGTTTTTTTTTGTTTTGTTTTTTTTGTGTGCAAGATTAATGCTAAGTGTAATGTTTTGCTATGCTAATTTAGAAGAATTTCTTTTATGTGTTTTTTTTTTTTTTTTTTTTTTTTTTTGGTACCATCATGGTGTCGAATAGAGCATTAGCTTGGAAACAGATATATGTTAACTGTTCTATATTGATGTACTCGTTCAACAATTGTGTACTCATTCAGCAATAATGCTATCAAAGCACTGTGTTACCAATTAGTGTTAGCATTTACCGAATTAGCTAGTTAAAGCTAGCCAAGTTTCCACTACTACAAATATTTAAGTGGAGATTACATGCTAATTTAATGTTAAATGTATGAATTAGCTTACTCAAATATTTTGAGTTAAGAGCAATTAAAATGTTTAAGTACAAAATAAAAATCTGCCAGTTCTGCTTACTTAAACTTTGAATTTCTTAACGTAAAAATGCTGATGTAACTGATTACCTCAATTTTTACCTCAAGTTTTGCTAACTAACTAACGGGTTTACCGTGTGTGTCATTCCAAACTTTTACTGTATTTTACTGTTTTCTTCTTCTTCTTTTTTTTTTTTTTTTTGGAACACAAAATAAGATTTTTCACACAGCTCTTTTCCATACAACAGTAATTCAGATACCACAAGCACTAAAATCACCACAAAAGTGGTCTGTATGACTTGTGCACTATATTTCAAGTCTTGCCATGTGATAGCTGCAGCTCTGCAAAAAGAAAAAAAAAATATGATCATGTCATAGGAACCAGCGGTTGAATGATATGCTACACCAAATTTGGATCTGTTCCTCACAAAAAGCTACAGCATTTAATGGCTTCAGAAGACTTGGAATATTCCACACAATTTGTATGAACTACTTTTATGGTGCTTTTATAGACAGTCCATGGTCGCTGTATTGTTGTATAAACGTTTTATGGAAAAGAGCTGCGTGAGCATTCTTTAAAATTCTCTTTTTCTTTTCTATGGGAAAAAATAACAGCACGAAGGTGATTAATAGCAATACATACTCTATATCAAATCTCAGCTGCATGATATTAAAATAATATAAAAACACTAACATAATGATTTTCCGTGAAGCTGCTTTAAAACAATGTGTATTAAATTAGACTTGAATTGACTTAATTAAATGTAGCCATGATTTGTGACCAGCAAAAATCTGTTTAACTGGTCATTTAAGCAGCAGGGATTGAATGAAGAATGAAAAAAAAAAAAGGATTTTTAAGGAACAGAAATTAAGGAAAGACAGAGGGAGGGAATAAGAGTGAAAAGGCAAGGAAGATGAGACCACAATTCCTCTGGCCCAGGGACGCCAAGACTCGGCAAAGCTCTGGTCCTGAACACCCCCAGCAGGCAAGACCTGGCTGAGCTCAGAGTAGATCCATTCAGCATGCAGCCCTGCCAGGCCCGATCCACACGGGACCCGGGTCACCTAAAGCCGAGCAGCAGAGCAGCCTGGAGCAGTGGCCTCTGGGCCCTACTGCAACTGATGTCTGAGAGAGTCTGCCAGGATCCAAACATCAGCCCCTGCCCTCCCCCTTTCTCCTTTTTCTCATTTTCTCTCTTTCTTCTTCTCCTCCCAAGCATGGGAATTCCAGAGTGACATTATTACTATGATCAAAACAGACCCTATAAATACCAAAAGCTATGATGAATATAACAGCAATTACAGAGGCACCGATAATTAGAGCAGGAGGAGAGGCAGAGATGGAAGAGCAGGCATTGATGTGCACTGTTTTTGTGTTTTAGGGGGTATCGGAGTGTATGAGAAATTAGGGTGGTAGAGGAATTGCTGCTGATGGTATTCCTCTCAATCAGAGCCTGAGGGAACATATACTCTTGCCTTTCGCTGCTCTCGCTCTCTTTGTCTCTATTCTTGCATCTTAAAAAAGGCATCAAGCATCTGCTTTTGTAATGATCACTTAGCCAACAAACAATTAATGGTCTTCCTTCACAGATGTTCCTACAGAGACGGCAGGGGCCAGGAACCTGTCCCAGCGGAGACCCAGTGAACTTACAGCTGCCTCTCATACTCTTTACTTTTCCCTCGTTCAAGCCAGACCTCCATTTCCTTCTATTTCTTGCTTTCTTTCGCCCTCTTGCCCTCTTTCGTTCCCTCTCTCTCCTCCTCTCTGGCTCGTCCATGAAAGCATTGCGTCACCAGGATTCCAGAGCACTGGCATCTGTTTTTTTTACGCTTGTGGGAAAATAGCAGCTCATGTTTCCTAAGATGCTTCTCACATTCCTCACCCCGTCTCCAGATCACACGGGCCCAATGAGTGGGCCGCACCAGGAACACAAACACAGTGGAACGGTCTAATAAAGTATTGAGTTTTTCTAGCAGAGAGCGAGCAAATACTAAATAGTTTTTTTTTTTTGTTTTGTTTTTTTGCACATTTGTTTGTTTTCTGTGTTCAACAAGGTTGTCAAGGTGATATCTAGGACACCAAATAATTGCATATCCATGTAGTGACATTTTTTCCCACAAAGTTTCATAATACTCTCTCACAAAACTCTTAATTTGTATTCATGTGTATAATCAGTTTTCATTGAGGTCATTTGCATTCTGGATGCAACTCAAAGGTCAGTGACTTGAACGTTTTAAAGGCAGTATTAAAGGGGACCTATTATGCCCCTTTTCACAAGATGTAATATAAGTCTCTGGAATCCCTAGAATGTGCCTGTAAAATTTCAGCTCAAAATACCCCACAGATCATTTATTATAGCTTGTCAAATTTGCTCCTGTTTGGGTGTGAGCAAAAACACGTCGTTTTTGTGTGTGTGTCCCTTTAAATGCAAATAAGCTGCTGCTCCCGCCCGCTTTCCAAAAGAGGGCGGAGCTTTAACAGCTCGTGCCTCAGTTGCTCAACAACAACAAAGCTGGAGAATCTCACACATCCAAAATGATGATTGTCAGTAACAGTGTTCGGCCTTACATTGTTCAAACCGGAGTCGGACACTGATGGAGAGACTCAGGAAGAAGTTACAACTTTTAGAATGCATCTGGACATTTCTGAATGGTTAGTGGTTATGTAGTTGCTGTAGAGTTGATTCAACTCATGGACTAGCATGTGCCGTCATGTTAATCTTTTGTGCAAATTCAGAGTTGAATTGACCCTCGTTTGTGAAGCAGTCTGGCGTAAAATGATGGCATAGTAACAACACACTACTACAACAACTCTTCCTCTTCTCTAAAGCAGCCCAACAAGACCTCACCCTTTGTTGAGTGTTCTCGGGGGCAGGGTTTATGTAAATTTTGGGGTTTGTGATGTCACCAACATGGGAAGAAGCTCATTGTAGTCCCTACCAGCCGTTTGTTGTAGTCCTTAAAAAGTAATTTCTGTAAAAGAAAATATCTCCCTTTGCATTGAACTTTGAGTGTCGTAAATTTGCAGATGTTGTTACTACTCAAACAGCAATATTACACACTAACTAAAATTAAAAAAGTGAAATCATAATGAAGGAACCCTTTAAACCATAATAGAACAAACACAGAAGTGAAAAAATCTACTTGAATGTCAGTGTTAAATCAATTATGTATGGTAACAACTAGCCAAACTGATTCTATGAAACTAGGAGAGTAAAAAGATCAAAATCAAAGTGGAAATATGATGTATTAACAGTAAAAGAAGAATTCAGTTCTTGGCAGAATCTGAAAATTTAGCATTGACCCCTTGTGATAATAAATCAACTGCTGTATATCACTGGCCGTGCTAAATGTTTTCGAAGTATATTTAAAATTTTTGGACTGTTCAAGGTGAACACATGGGGCGAAATCCATTTGAAAGTGAGCATCACAATGTCCTACAATTGGAGTACTCTGAAGCATGAATCAGAATGCTGTCTTGATAACATAACAGTAAAAATGAATGCATAATTCAGTCATGAAACTCTACTGAGTAACTGAATGGTTCTTCCAAATCGGAAGTGTGGCCAATCAATCTCTTTTTCCTATGTACACAACCTTATTTATTTCCATCCAGCTCAAGTACTGCATGTCTTGGGAATTTTCTTCAGGCCTCCTCCACCCCAGCACCACCTATCTAGATCTGCTACAGAAGGTTCTCCCTACTTTACCATACTTTTTGCTATCACCCTCATGGAAGGAAAGGGTTCAGCTGCTCACTTTCACTTGGAACGACCCTTTGAATAGTGTCCACTTCCTGCATTGCCTTCCATGGATGCAAAAATGCTGTTTGGAATTCAGATATGGAAAATCCACCAGTCCTGAACTTTAGCCACTATGCCTCTAAAAGGTTCTTCTGGTCAATCTGAGGTTTGAACACCTTTCCCTCCTGTACTGGGCAGTTTTCAGGCCTGGGGTACCACCATTATGGGCTCAATCAAATCTCCCACTCACAACTACCTTTTGGCACAGCCTAGTGAGAACCATCTATTGAGCTTAACTCCACAAAATTCAATGCTTCACAAGGCGCCTTCCTACTAAATCTTTAATGGCGGGGGGGTTGAGTAGGTCCAATTAGGAGTTGTAGTCTTCAGGGTCTGAGGACTGGAGGGGTGAAGGCGGGCAAGAGCTTTTTGCATGGACACAGAATGTGAGGAGAGGGAGAATAGTCATCAATTAGCACCAATGAATCTTAACCTCGCTAATGACTGCTGGGTCCATGTCTAGTGGTCTGCCGGTGTCTGCTGGGATGGCGGGGGGTACAGTCTTCATGTACGTCTCTGGACGTCACAGACTGGCCTGAGGCGATATGCTAAGCCCTCCCCCATATCTCACACACTTACTCATTTACCCCCTGTCATCACACCAATTGAGGGATCTGAGCTACATTGAGATTCAATGCATATCCATTCCATGCCACAACCATCCCCACAAGAAACATTATTTCATTTAATATATTATGCATTCAGCTTGAAAAAAGTCTGTAAGCCAACGTGGCATGTGTTAATGTGTGTGTGGGAGAAAAACTCAATTTCCATCTTAGGTCAAGGGCTTTGGCAACCATGTGGCTACACCATGTTTGGGGGTTGCAACCTATTACAGTAGGAATATATACAGTATAATAAAACAAAGAGTTATGGTCCTGGTTTCTGATTGGTCAATACAGCACTCCAGCTGTGTGAAAATAGTTAAGATATAGTAACAGCAAACTATTATTATTGTTGCATAGTAATGTTATATCAGGGACTTAATGAATTTGCTTAGTAAAATAATTAAAATAAAATCTTAAAAAATCTTAAAATAATAATATTACTAAAAAAAAACTGTTAATAAAAATATCTTCTATGTTTTAATAATATTTAAAAATAAAAAACTCAACCTTTAGCTGACTATATTCATAAAGCATTGTGACTATATTCACAAAATTGCATTTCTTGTGCTTACAGCTTAATAAAAAGAGCCTTTTGGAGTGAAAATATAATATATTTGATCTTCAAGACTCAAACTATTTTTTGTCAAGGTTTGTCAAGGTTATGTATGGTTTAACCCACAGTTAAAATTGCATGAAAGTCACTGAATAAAATATTTAACAAAGTGGCATTTATTGTAAAGAAAGACCACATGCACAACTTTTGTTATTCTGCAAAATATCTAATGCAATGAAATGAATTTACTAAATGGTGATTTAAATGGGATTTCAATTTTTGGAACCACAATAACTATATAACTGATATAAACAATGAACCCCTGACAGCACTGTGAAACAGTTGGAAGAGCATGTGTGAATGAGTGCGAGGTTGGGCTTGCATGCCTACTGGTTTTCCCGCAGCAGCTCAGGCCCGGAGACAGCTTTGCTCCAGATGTCAGTTGAACAATTTTTGTTTGTTCATGTGTCCTTCTTTATGAACCCTTCCTCAGAGAGGGTTCCCGCTTTCCGCCGCAGTCTTGAAGTGGCTCAATTAGAACACAAGACAGCCCTTGTCTTTGCCAAACTGGAATCAATTTAGAAAAGCAACCATTTCACCTCAGATTAAGCCATCCAGTGTCTGTTCTGTGGCACGTTGACCTTTGCTAGGCTCTCTCTCGTTCTATGGAGACTGGCTGGCCAGATGATGCGCCTCCCTAATTAAAGGCCTTGACGTCAAACTCCCAGAGCTGCATGAGTGACTTATGTTTGAACCCCTAGCCACAGGTCAGCTGAAGTCTTTTAGGAATCTCATGGCTGTTTCGTCCACCCAACTCTTTTCTCTCACTGTTTTGTTCCTTGTAAATTCCATTGATTCTCTTGTGCTCCTATTAACCTATTTCTCTCATACACAAGCACCCACTCACTGCACTTTAGTTTGAATTTTGGACACCAGCCACAGGCGTCCAGTTGGCACCAGGCATTATCTGCTGGAGGCTTTGAAGGCGGTTGAGCCACATCAGGCATTGGCTTCCTTTGACTTCCTCTTCAGACAGGCCACTGAGGCCAGAACACTAACAAACAAACACTTTCACTGATCATGGGTGGCAAGATCAGACATGCAAGACTCCCTCCCGCAGAGAGATTGAGAAGAAAGACTCGCACAGCGCCTTGTAGTCTCGGACAGTAGCCTGGACACAGCTAATAGACAGGGCGACCGGTGAAGAGGCACCTCTACATGTTCAACTGAATCCTCTGGCCTTTTATACACACTTGTTTGGTTGTGCTAGGAATGCGCTCCACCTGACCCCAGGGCACTCATCCAATCAGCTCGCTATCTCCTGAAAGGGCCTCCATAATAGTGACATTTTTCCACCTCGTCAATAAGTGGTGAAAGCCACCCTCCACCCGCTACTTGACCATTTAACTTCTTTGTGAAAAGGCCCTTTCTTTCTTCCTCCCTCTATTTCTCGCTGAAATCAATAAAAGTGGAGCGAGGAATAAGGCTGATCCAGAACTCACATTAAGTGAAGCGAGAGAGAAAGAGAACGAGAAAAATAGACCAAGAGAGAGATGTGGCTTCCATAGGCCTCTATACAGCACAGTCCACAAAAGCATATTATCATCAACACTTACTTACTATTCAGCACACCCCGAGGACACATTTACACCCACAAACACATGCTAACGCACAGATTTATGACTCATACCATAGATAAACATACATATGCACGCCTATATACACAAAGGGAAATACTTGTAGGGAAAAAAAAATATCTCAATATTTTCTCCTAGGCTGCAATGAGATTAAATGGAGGGACAATTGAGACTTTTACTTTAAGTAAGTCTCTTGCTTCTTGTTTCTCCTACTTGGCCTCATGAGAAGTCGTAATAATTTCAATGAGATGTTGAAATCCTAAGATATTGTAAAAAACATATACTTAACCATAATGCCAAACCCCTAAACCCAACCATATCATGAAGCAACAATGAACAACTTTTACATGCAGCATTCATTAATCTAGGTTAATGCTCATTTATAAATACACTATTGTTCATTGTTAACTCATGTTTGTTCATAATAAATCAACTAATGTTAATTTATAAAACTTAAAAAATGTATTAATATATAAAAAAATTACATTAACCATGGCTAAGAAATGCTAGTTCACGATACCTAATGCGTTAAACCCAAAAATTAAAATTCTGTCATAATTTACTCACCCACATGTTGCTCCAAACCTGTAAGACTTTTGTTCATCTTCAGAAAAAAAATGAAGATATTTTGAATAAAATCTGAGAGATTTCTGTCCCTCCATTGACAGCTACGCAACTACCACTTTGACGCTTCAAAAAGTTCATAAAGAGAACGTAAGCTAATCCATATGAATTAAACGTTTTAGTCCAGATTTTCTGAAGAGACACTATCGCTTTATACACTGAACAGATTTAATTTAGGCTTTTATTCACTTATAAACATTCATCAGCTCACACATCAGTTGTGGTAAGCGGAAGCTCAAGCATGTTTGCTTGACGTGCGAGAACCAGTGAGGTTCGTTCTCGTGTTACGCAGAACCAATGAGGTTTGTTCTCGCACGTCAAGCAGGTTCGGTTGAGCTTCTGTTTATGTTTGATGATTAATGTTTATGTGTGAATAAATGTCTAAATTCAATCTCTTCATCATATCATGAGTCTCTTCAGAAAATTTGGACTAAACCACTCAATTCATATGGATTAGTTTTACGATCTCTTTATGAACTTTTTGAAGCGTCAACATGGTAGTTGCTTAGCTGTAAACGGAGTCACAGAAATCGCTCAGATTTTATTATAAAATATCTTCATTTGTGTTCCGAAGATGAACGAAAGTCTTATTGGTTTGTACATGAGGGTGAGTCATATGATTTTGTCATCTCATATGAATAATAAACAAGTTTATTGTTGAGAATATGAGAATATACTTGTAACCCACTATGGGGTATCCTCCTCTTGTGATTCTCAATGAGGTTGCCACCTAAAATCTGGTCACAGGTCTATTCTGATTGAGTCTGAGACATCAGGGAAAAATTATGCTAAATGCAAGAAGAGAAAATCAAGTGAACAATCTTGAAATTGTGCATAGCTATAATAGCAAAATCAAAATAAATACTTGAATAGAACACATCTGAGAACTCCATTAAGTCTCCTGAGATATGTAGGAGCACCCTATGAGCAAAACAGTTGTCCTCTGACAGACAAAGAAAAGGGAAAGAACAAGAAAGGGGAAGGAAGACTTGCAGAGAAAGAATGAGAGTAAGACAGATAAAAAGAGAGAAAACTGCAACTCTAAATCATTAAAGAGATATCTACAAACAGACAAGCGCTCTTGTTTGAGTTTCCTTCATTTTGCTGCTAATGATATACACTTGACCATCACTCATTTGCCAGCTGTGTTCACACCTCATCACTTGTGCACAATGATTGACAATAATGGCGGTAGAGTGAGAACAAAATGTCTCCCAAGGAGGGAGGGAAGTAGAGGAGAGATGAGTGCGTTAGGTTTTGTGAGCGCACATGGATGCCACGATGAGCATGGCGCTTTGTTTGGTTCCACTGGCTGAGCCGAAATTGATTTCTGTGTGAGGCACGCACACCCCAAGCCCCTCTGCATTCTGATGGAATAAATAAAACACCCTCTTATGCATCATGAGGAGGGGAGGGGGCATATGAAAGAATAAAATGGGAGAGAACAGAAGCAAAAGGAAAATAATGAAGAGAAAAGAAGGAAGAGAACCAGGAAAAGGAGTGCGAGGATAAAGACTGAGACGTTACAGAGATGAGATGGAGAACAAAAAACTGGAGAGAAGGGTATAGATCTAGGGCCTGCTATTACTAACAGAATCGGTCACCTACACTGGTCTAGTATGGTGGTTCTCATCGATCAAGTGGTAGGCCAAAAAAGTACACAGGTCACAAGTCTGCTCTGATTGAGTCTTGGAAAGCAGGAAAATATAATGCTAAACGCACATAATAAAATGTAACTCATATACAATAATATATAACTCAAAATATAATCAAGCATACACTCAAGAAAATGCTGGGTTAATGGACAAACCCAGCAATTGGGTTAAATGTTTGCCCAACCTGCTGCATAGTTTTATTTAACTTTTAAAGCTAGCAATACAGTAATTTTTAAACAATAGTTGGGTTAAATAAAACTGCCCAGCACGTCGGGTAAACATTTAACCCAACCGCTGGGTTTGTCCATTTTCAACCCAACTTGGGTTGTTTTTAACCCAGCATTTTTGAGAATATAGTTAGCACAGCAACATAAACATCCTATCAACTTTTAAAAAGGGAGAAAAAAAAAAGTCTTCCCATATCCTTTGTTGCTGACGTCAAAGGCTGTGCATCCAATCAAACTATACGGTAATGCAAAACTTTGCAAAAATAGTGTTTTTCTACTTTCCGTATTGTTAGGCACTTCAATAAATTCCAGCGGAGTCAGCATTTCAGAGCAGACCTGATGCTTAGACTCTCTCTGCTCCAATTAGTTGGGAGAGAAGTAGCTTTTATGGTTAATTAAAAACAGCACCTTAATTGAACAGACTCCCCTTGATGGCTTGACCAACGTGACTTTGCCCTAGGCTATCAAACACAGTGTTTCACGGCTAGTGCCAGAGGAGAAGCGCTAGGGCTGCCAAGCACTAGGAGTAGGGTGAACCTACTTAAAGATACACTGTGATTCTTTATCAAACAGTCCTACATCAAACATTATTTATTAAAAATTCTATTTATCAAAAAAACCATTACAGACACAGATAAGTGCCATGTGGTGCGTGGCAATGCAAAAACGACACTGAGGCCACATCATTACCGGCATATATAGAGGTTTAAACAATGTATTACACACTTAAAAGTTGATCATTGTGCACAGCCACAGAAAACAAGACACGCACTGTTTGGCAAATTGATCAAGTTTGACGTAGCTCTGATTGAGCATTTCATTCACACAGAATAAAGCTGCAGTGCTGCCTCTTATTCCATTTCTATTGGTGGGTTGGTGTATTCTACAGCTATTATGCAGAATCTTTACAAGGAATTTGAAAACAAGCCACCTCAACTTTCTAAAGATTTGCGTCTACACAGAAAAATGATATGCATTGAAATCAGCCCTACTAAATACACCATATGGAATGGTTATATTTTGTGTCTGAAAACTTTATAGCAATAACCTGTAATCTTCTTTCTAAATTTGCTAAACTACATGGCAGCTGCTGATACATTTCGAGAATTAAAGCCTGATGCAGCAGTTTAATTGTTCTAGGTATCTTTCCATTATCTTCAGGGCTGCATATCAGATTTGTTCCTCAAACGCTGATGAATGACTGATGAATGCTAATGATCCTTTACAGTCAGGACTGCGGGATGTCAAGGACGAGTCCTTCTCCATCATGAATGGAGCTCTAGATGAAAAGATTAGCAGTGAGCTAGGTTTGCTGTGGTTAGCATCTCTAAGTGCGAGGTGGAAAAACTTGTCTGTAGGAACCATTCAGAAAAGTAAGGGCAGCACTGAGTGTGTGTTTTAGTTTGAGATCTCCCAGCACAAGCTCACACGGGAACAGGGGGATCTATGGGGACGTGTTGTTTGATAATGCTGATATAGTTGGAGCAGGGTCCCAGGAGTCACAAAGAGAGCTGGTGAAATGGAGCACGGTCCAGAGGGTATTCCATGCCAAAGGCAGGTGGGCCGGGAGTACGGGTGTCCTCGTGTAGCAGGAAGCGAACGAGGGGAGGAGGGACGACATGACATGACATGGGCTCGTTAAGAGCCTGGCACTGCCTGCCGCCTGCTAATTTATGCAAATGAAGGTTACTGACTCATGGGAGGTGGGATGTCGGGGGGTGGGTGCTGTCACAGTTTGGCTGGCAGCCAACGGTGTGCAGTAAAAACGGTGCCGCTGCTGCGGTGGAGGTGGCGGCTCGTGAGGCAGAAAAGTTCGCCTCAGCGCCGCAGGAACGAAAGCGGGGAGCTGCGTGCCAGAACAACGTACCCCGTTAGTTGCCTGGCAAGGCGGGCAGAGAAGCAACCAATAACGGGCACGCTGCCTCCTCTACCCTGGCCGAATGGCATCGCCCTCACGGCCCTCCCCTCGCTCACGCTCCTCCTCTCCACCCCGTCGCTCCGGTTGCCCGGGATGATTTTATAAACATTTTGCCAGCCGATCAATAGCCGTATTGATCAGGCATTGTGAGAGTGATCCGTCTAAAACCCCCAGCAGCCTGCAGCTCTAAGAGAGGGAGGAGCGAGGGAAAGAGAGAGAGAGGCTGCAGAGAGGACGAGGAAAGGGAAAGAGAGAGAGGAAAGGAGAGAGAGGCTGCAGCCACAGAAGAGAGAGGTAGAGGGGAGAGAAGGGGAGATCTCACAGAGAGGCAGAAGGAGGCAGTGCTGAAGGTAAAGCAGTGTGGTGTGGACGTAGAGAAGCGAGCAGGAGCAGCCATTGGGACTGCGTTAACATGCATTCTAATCGCTTTCTCGTTAAGCCGCGGAAGGGAGGGGTGACTAATGAGTCTCGCCGTAAGTATACAAAATAATTTACGGAGAGAGAGGAAGTGGGCGAGAGAGGTAACGTATAAGCGAAAACAGGCGCAGGTTTGGCCTGGTGAGTAAATGAGCGTATGTGTGCGCAGGGGGAGGCGGAGGTGTGTAATCGCTGTGGGAGATGGTACGCGATTAATTCTGATTGCTTTGTAAATTTAATTATCATTTATTCTCTCTAGGAAAAAAAAACGCCTGTGGTTGACGGGAATGGAGTCGCGTACCATAAAATTTACCTGCGAACGACTATACCCGATGACTTCTCGCTCATAAGGAGGCCTGCTAAATACGGCGGTGATCACTTCCAAAGGGAATTCATAATGAGAAAACAACATACCAAATATTTGATAGCCTTGAGGATAATTGCGGGCCACTTTGAGGATTTTGGTGTCTGATCTTTTCGTAAACTCCAACTGTGCAGCAATGGATCATGGTGGAACATTCAAAAATGGGATATTACTCATTGGACGTGGACCAGTTCCTCGCTATTGGAGTATAGACACTTTCAACTTTCTACTGACTGAATATTTTTTAACTTGAGCACATTTTGGACAAAAGTCTGGATAACTAACAGAAAAGCTGGTCTTACAATGGAGAACAATGGATGAGGAGAAAATCAGGCCTGTCTTGCCACTCAGTCACATGACTCACCAGGGGGGATCAGGCATAAGAGCCCAAGGGAGGCCTGTATTGATCCAGACCAAAGTGTATTTCGGCAGCACTGTGGTTATGCTCAGCTCATGTGATCAGGGCTGATTGAAGATCAGGCCTGGTCTGCAGGCCATAATGAAGAGAATTGATGCAGGATGTCGGACCACTGATCACCTATCAGCCCACAATCTAAAACCATGAGAATGAAGCCTTGTCTCTATTTAGATGAATACCTTTGTGTAATGGAAATGTACACTTTAACACACACACATTCAAGGCGTACACCTCTGGCATGACACCTTGCTGGCTGTAGCGCCTTAGCTGCCAACTAGCATCTGAAACATGGATCTAAAAGAGATACAATGGTATAAAAACGTATATTATGGAGTGGGAAACAACAGTACTGAAGTTGTTCCAAACTCATATGACTTTCTAGACGAGTTACCTAGCAGAACATCCAAGCTGCTTTTCTCCATACAATGAAAGTGAATGGATGAGGATCAGAGCTGTGCTCACCACTTTCATTGTATGGAGAAAAGCAGCTTGGACATTCTGCTAAATAGCTCTTTTTGTGTTCCACACAAGAAAGAAAGTCATACAGGTTTGGAATGACATATTTAATTTTTGGCTGAACTATCCCTTTAAGTGGTTATACAGACACACCGCAGGTTATTAGCGTGATTATGTTATCCGCACCTGATTTATTGCAGTAGGTGCTACATTAGAGAAATTGAGGTGTGCTGTGGCTCCAAAGACTAAAACACTTTACTTATACTACTAGACCTTAATAGCTTAAGTTTAGAGTCAGGTTTAGGCTGTGGGTATCATCCACTGGCTTCCTTCAAAGATGGATGTGAAAAAAAAAAAGAAGCATGATATTTATACTTTATGTAACAATATTATTTTATATGAAAAGAAACCAAATATTATTATTTATAATTTTTTTTATATTATATTATATTATTTTTTTAACTGAATGACCTTATTCTATAATAAGTAATCTGCAAAATGTTCTTCTACTTTAAGGAGCACAAGGAATGTATTTGTGAAGAATGAGAGAAATAAAAAACAGAATTAATTGCTCAGAAATCCTTAACAAGTCAATAAATTACAGCAATTAGTAAAAACACAACGGAGACGGCTCCCTTGAGACTGTGATGCAGAAAAGCTTCAAAACGAAGGGATCATTAGTAATCTGTGCTAATGCCACGATCAGTAGAGGGAAAAAAAAGATAGATAAACGAGGGAATTAAGAGACGAATAAGGGAAAGGGGTTCAAGAAACAAGGAAAAGGCAGAATAAGAAATGATTTCACTTCCTTAGGCCAGTGTTGCAACAGACAAATATGTCAGTGGGCCACAAAAGACTATACGTGCACACCTGTGAGTGTATCCGTGTGTGTGTAAAATGATCAATAAGAGCCTGTGGCAGTGTGTGTCTGCCAGTATGTTAGCACTACATTACGACTGGATTACAGTGAGATTCCGTTGCAATGTGCGTGCGTAAGTCCTGCTGAGGGAGCGTTGGCCTGGCCCTGAGACAGGCAGTCTGCGGTCCACCTGTGTGTGTGTGTGTGTTAAGCCCAAACCAGCTGTAACAGTTCAGACTCATATGTTTGCTACTCATCGCAGCATTTCTGGCTGTGAGAGATAGTTGGTTGTTATCTAAACACTGCGTAAAGACCTGAGAGGCCACTGTACGTTTGTATGCGAGTGTGTTTTTCAGATCCACTGTCATTTTTGTAGTAGGACAGAGTCTGATTGGATCTCTAGTTTCGATTTGACATGTGAACTTAAGTGAAGTTGTGATGTGACGCTGTCACTCATGTCTTGCGTGTGGTCTAAGCGGGTGTAAAGACTCACGTTAGCCTCATTCACTCAGGTGCTGCTGGGAAATCTGTGTGAGAGTGGGTGTACGTACCGGCAGGCCACCGGAGATCCAGCAGTGTGCACCGTTCAAACGCCGTCTCCCGTCACAGAGCGAATCCAAATCTAGAACACAGACACACGGAAATACAAAGAAAGACGTGTGAGACATAAAAGAAAAAGAATGCAATGGGACAGTATTAGGAGTTTTTGGGATATGAGTGACAGAGCTTCTCAGAAGCTCACATTTTCCGCACAAGCACGCAGTGCAGCCGACGCGCCCGGGCCTGGTCTAATTGTGCTATTACTAATTCATGTTTATTAATGCAGTGATGTGTGAAGGTGGCGGGGACAGATTGCCGCTGTTGCTGCGGCGCATGTTTGCAACATCAGCTTGGGAAACACATATACAAGCTCATCCACATGCACAAACGCAGCTTGACTGCTTACTGCCGATGCCAGGTTGCATGTGTTTCTCAGTGCTGCTGGCATAGACAGTGGGTGAGGTAGCCGGAGGGTTGGAGGAGGGGCCGCTGATGGCCCCGTGCCAAGAGCCTCTCGTCCCCCTGTGCCCTTGGGCATCTGTTGTAGAGTTATTGTTTTCACTGGCACGCAATTAGTAACACTACACATTTATTTAGCCCTGCTCTAATGCTCCATAATTAGCTTCAGGCCCCAAACAAGCACCGCCTTTCCCGCTCTCCCCGCCGCGGCAGTGATTCAGCACAAGCGACGGAACACGGGACAGAAAAGTGGAAGAAAGCGCGAGAAAGAGAATTACTAGAGTTGCTAGCAGGGCCAGCTTGTGTGTTGGCTCAGCACTTCTTAAGAGCTCTTTAGGGGCCTTTTGGCTGAGCAGTGCGTGCGTACAGGGAGGAAAGGGCAAACATGGAGCGGTTACACTTTTATAGAATGCTTTGTGGAAAAACACCCCTGACACACACCTCAGCACTGCAGCCCTGTTTGTCATAGGGCCCAAGGGGCCGCACTGGCCTCTCACATGACTGTGAGCAATGACCTTCCAGGGCAGCAGTTTAAGAGAGTACAGCAACCCCACCTCCTCTCCTCTGCTGCTCTCTGGGAAATGGAGTCTCATGCCAGCATACATATGGGCTGAAATGCAGATGAGAACATGGAACAGAGAGAAATGTCAAACACATAAATACAGTGCTCAGATGAAGAGTGCCACTTGAGAGGAATTGCCATTCGATTTCTCCAAGAATTTCTATTCGGTTTTACAATTACAGCATCTAATTAGTGTAGTTAGAATTTACAATTTGTCATGAAATAAACTCCACCAATCGGCATTATAGATTTGACCAAAAATTAGCATTTGATTTTGCCATCAGATTTTGTCAAAAATTGCCAATAATTGCAAATCTTTTTTTTTTTTTTTTCATGAATTCCATTAGAATTGACACATAATTGCCATTAAATTTTTGCCAAAAATATATACTTCCATTCAGTTTTGCAATTAGAGTAACCAATAACTTTTAGAATTCATAATGAAATATTCCCAACTAACTTACATTACTTTTGGTCAAGAATTCCCATTAGATTTTACCAATAATTAGCATTGGATTTTGCCATTTGATTTTTTAATTAAGTATCATTAGATTTTGACAAGTATTGCCAATAATTGCAAATCTTTTTTTTTTTTTTTTTCTGCATGAATTCCATTAGAATTGACACATACTTGCCATTAGATTTTTGCCAGAAAATATATATTTCCATTCAGTTTTGCAATTAGAGTATCCAATAACTTTTGGAATTTATAATGAAATATTCTCCACTAACTTTTTGTCAAGAATTCCCATTAGATTTTACCAATAATTAACATTGGATTTTGCCATTTGATTTTTTAATTAAGTATCATTAGATTTTGACAAGTATTGCCAATAATTACCATAGTTTTTCTTTCTTTCTTTCTTTCTTTCTTTCTTTCTTTCTTTTTTTTAATGAATTTCATTGGATTTAACATGTAATTGCCATTAGATTATTGCCAGTAATATCTTATCTATTTGGTTTTGCAATTACTTTTTTTTGACAGGAATGGCCATTAGATTTGACCAAACATTAGCATTAGTTTTGTCAATAATAGTCATTATATTTTGACAGGAATTGCAAATAGATTGTATTAAAATTTACAAATAACTGTTACTATATTTTGACAAGATTGCCAAGAATTCCATTAGATAATTGTCATTACATTTTTGACAATAATATTAAAGGGATAGTTCACCCAAAAATGACAATTCTGTCATCATTTACTCATCCTCAAGTTGTTCCAAACCTGTATGCATTTCTTTGTTCTGCTGAACACAAAGGAAGATACTTGGAAGAATGTTTGCAACCAAGCAGATCTCACCCCCCCATTGACTATCATAGTATTTTCCCCCTACTATGGCAGTCAATGGGGGGTCGAGATCTGCTTGGTTACAAACATTCTTCCAAATATCTTCCTTCCAAATATTTTAATTTTTGGGTGAACTATCCCTTTAATTAAATTGAGCAAAAACTACCTTTAGTAAGAGTAACTGCCATCTTTGGCTAGTATATCTACTACAGTGTGCTGGTAAAAAATACAGGTCAACACAAAATAAATGATATTGTTTTGTGGGTGTATATATGTAATTCTAAAATGCTGTGAAGGAAAAAAAAAAAAGATATATCAATGTATGGAAACGTTATGTGCCTCAATTTTCCGGAGTGAAGCGGATGGCTCATGTGTATATGTATACTGTTTATGGAAACAAAGGTCAAAATCAAGTTCAAGTCAATGTGCATATGCATACATATTCATGCGCTGGCAATATCAATCTATTTCAGCTGAGGCTAGTGGGAGGAGTCCGCTGATGAGGTCAAAAGGGACACAGGCACATGAATATCAGAAGCACACAAGCACAGCTGCATCGTACCTGGATGCACTCATTACAGAATAAGTAAATAAACCCAAAGGTTGACATACAATTCCAAAATGCAGGTCGTAAAACTGAATTTATAATGTTGTCATATGAAATTCATTCAAAGCATGATCTATTTTCTCAGCTGCCATTCTGAAAAGACAATCTCAATAGAATCGAATTAAAGAATTGCATTCTGTCTTATCAAAAGGGAAAGGTCCGTGTCCCCAGAAATCGCATTCAGCAAAACCGACCTCTGACCTATTTCATTTTAGTATGACCGCCATTATCCAGCAGAAAATTAGAAACGTCCAGCTATTGTCTGGTTCCGTGGTGGGGGCGTGGTTACGAAAAGATAAACGCAGTGTCTACAAAAGAGCAGCAACTGGACCATTCAAGAATCTTAAAGAGAAACACTACATGCTACTTGACAGAGGTTTGATGAGCATTTGTGTTTGTGAGTGTGTGTTTAGCTTAATGGCTATGCAATTATGCTTAATTTTGCAAAAAAGACTGGGTGTCCAGTTATGATTACATTTGTGTTTCTACGATTTATTCCACAACGTTGATTCATTTAAAACCAAAATTAAAGGGTTAGTTCACCCAAAAATGAAAATTATCCCATGATTTACTCACCCTCAAACCATCCTAGGTGTATATGACTATCTTCTTTCAGACGAACACAATCAGAGATATTTTTAAAATATCCTTGCTCCTTCAAGCTTTATAATGGTTGTGAATGCCACATTTTGAAGCCAAAAATGCATCCATCCACTATAAAAGAAATCCATACGGCTCCAGGGTATTAATAAAGACCTTCTGAAGCAAAGCAATGGGTTTTTGTAAGAAAAATATCCAAAAATCCTGCGGAAGAGTAACCTCTGATCCGACACATGACGCAATGACAAACGCGGAAGCTCAGAGGATAGAGCAAAACAAAACACCGGTCACGAATTAGAATTCTAAAATGATAATTTTTAAAGAGAAATGTCGGAGGATTTTCAATGTAAGAGAAGAGGAGCTTGGGTTTGTTGTACAGCCCTATTTGTTTGAACCGCGAGAGGGGTCTAAGCTTACGCTACTCCTACATCCTGCGTCAGGGGTTACTCGTTTGGTGCAAGTCGACTTGCGCAGTATGTGTATGGTCGTCCGCCGGAAGCTAGTTATTTTAATTTATAGTTTAAATATGTTTTAAATATGGATATTTTTGTTACAAAACCAAATCGCGTCACTTCAGATAGCCTTTATTAACCCCCTGGAACCGTATGGATTGCTTTTATTATGGATGGATTTTTTTTTTTTTTGGGGGGGGGGATGGTTGGCTTCACAACCATTATAAAGCTTGGAGGAGCAAGGATATTTTTAAATATATCTCAAAGATAGTCATATACACCTAGGATGGTTTGAGGGTGAGTAAATCATGGGATAATCTTCATTTTTTCAAACTATCCCTTTAAAGAAAATGAATCATCTAAATTTGAAGTGCCAAGAAGGAAGGGAGAAAGGGGGATGTCTCCGGTCTCCATGGGCAACCAGGGTTATGCTGTCTTTTCTTGTAAACATGAGGAGAATAAGGACAAAGCGTCTGTTGGTAACAAAGCCATTACATGTCAATGAGTGAAGAGGTGACATGGTTCCACGCAGCTTCTCTGCATGGAGGCGCCCGGAATGCTCACTCACTCTCACACACACATGCCCATAAATATGCAGACGGATGTAATGTCCCTCTCTTCAATATAGATCTACAATAAAAACAGTACTGCATCAGTGCACACGTTCAAAATCTGAATATATAAAAACTAAATTTGTTTTTTGTCCTCTGAAACAGCAGGGTATCAGACCTCCTCGTCTCACATATGTATCTCCCAAATATGTGAATATATTAGTCATATTTTTGGCTTTTCAAAAGGCAAACCACTGTCCATTCTAATGCACATGTGCTAGATGCGAGGGGCACAGGACGCAGACGTTTTAAATGTTATATTTCCATGATTGCTTCTCGTTCCCCATTTCCTGTCTATTGTGAGGGTGCAGGAGGCATTGTGTGGAGCGTCTGTGCGTGTGAGGGGCGGGTCGGTTCAGAAAGGACATCCCCCTGGGAGCTCGGAGCAGCCCCATCTTTTATTAATCAGAGGCCCCTGCGCCACACTCCACGCTTATCACATTTAACAGCCTCAGATGGAGATGCGGCTCTGGGTGGGGAGCCGTCTAGAACGTGTGTACGCGGGGTGGGGGGGGGGTTTGGGTGCGGACCCATCATGCACCTCCATCACCCAGCTATTGGGCCGAATCACAATACAGCAAATTACCTTCTGCTGACAAGAAAAAATGAGCAGGTCTTCTGTATGGGGGGGAAAAAAGGATTGCCAAGAAGAGGTGACACATTGATTGCTTAGTATGCGTATCCTGCGGGCACGGGGTTCGCAGTCTTCCTCTTCTATATAAATGTAGAAGCAGGGGAAAAGAGCAGGTGGAGTGGAGGAGAAATTGAAATGCCATGTTAGATTGGAGGGTCCGCTCTCAAACCGGGTGGCCCAACCAACAAACGCAAAAACACAAAGGTCTTGGGTGAGCGGATGAAAAGGTAAGGTCCGTGTCATGCACGCAAGGCTCTAAGATGTCGCCCCAACACCCTTCCCTTCTTTTTTTTTTTTTTGCCTTGTTCGTCCTCTTTCACCCCCCTCCCCTCGTCTCATGTATGTCGTAGCTCAGATGAATCAGTGTCAGCGGTGTTGAGAGCACTTACTGTCAACCCCAGCGCCCCGGGCCACACCACTGATGGACACAAACTATAAAATATCACCCCCCTGGGGAGACATTGTTCAAACTCTCCCCCACAGCCCTGAGGTGAAGAGCTCACTCTCTCTTTCTCTCACTCACTTTCTCTCGGTCTGTGCATCTGGTTTTGGAAGACTTACATGCAGATTCAAATGGTCATGAAGCCAAAATGCAGTTTCTTTGGGGCTGGGCTATTGAGATACAGCGGTGCAGCTCGAATCTGGCATGGCCCTGTCAAATTGTCGGACTTCTTTGTGCTGCTCCACGCTGGAGCCTGGTTAAATGACACAACAGGAATCACAGATCTGAGACCTCTGACAGCTGAAGACTAGAAGACAAAAGCAGAAATCTTGATGTCCACTCCAGGTTTAAATAATGTAGCAGAGTGCATGCTGGGATCGCCATCAATCCCAGTCTCTGATGATGGCACTTATTTCAGCTGATAAGTGGCGTAGAAAGCAAGAGGGAGCCGAGGCAGACTGGAAAGGAGGGATGCAGGGAGGGGAAAGGAGTATATATGGGTCATTGGGCTTCAACTCTGCTTTTTGCATTCACAAGGTCAACAACCAAATCACTTTCTCTGTTGAAGTGTGCATGCTTCTATATAAATATGTGGATAAATGTGTATAAGGGTCAATGACATGACCCTAATTATTATTAATATGACTTTTTGCATTAAAAAATGCAATTCAAATGGCATATTTTCGGGGGGTATAGTCAAAATTGTCAGGGTGATCCTGTTCTGATATCATAATGAAAAAAAAGCCCAATTAAAAGAATAATAGCTTATTAAGTAATTGTGTGTGTATGTGCATGCGTGCGTGCGTGTTTGTGTGTGTGTGTGTGTGAGATATACATATGATTTCATTTTCTTTTTAATTTCCTTACCATGGATATGCTTATTCATCATTGACCCATAAGGGTCAACATCACTGAAAATATGTTAATTTATCTCTAATATCAGTTCTGATGCAATGGAAAGACGCACAGATGTACACACTCACCTTACACATAACCACAAATAAACACTGTGCATACAAAGTTAAATATTGACAGTTGATTTCTTGTTCCCTGGAAAACTGTCTGTCGCCACTTGACTTATTGAATCAAGCCATATTAGCAGGTAAACGTCAGAAAGATTAGTGTGCATTAAGATGCTGGCAACAGCTACTGGCATTGCATTATATATTGTGTGTGTGTGTGTGTGTGTGTGTGTGTGTGTGTGTGTGTGTGTGTGTTGGGGAAACTGCTCTAATTGGACCTGTTTACTGCACTGGCACACAGTGAGTTCTGGGTTTAGGTCTCGAGTGGGCGGGAGGAGGCGAACACTCTAAATGCACTGGATCACGAGCAAGTCACTGATTGCAATTTCTTCCTCTCTTTCCTTTTCCTTTCCTTTCTTTTCTTCTGATCAGCCTGGTTTAGTAGTCTCACAGGAGCCCATCTATCTAATGGTAATGTGAGAGCCAAGCCAAACTAAATAACAAGCTAACTTGTCCAAAAGTCCCCATTACACATAAACAGCGTTACATAACTAAATATATACCATCAATAGTTAGATGCTTAAAAACTCTCGAAGGTTAATTCTTCAATCTGTAATGAGTCATTCAGGAAGTCTTTAATGGGGATATTTCAGCAATTTTTTTTTAGTGTGTCTTAAAAGTTCATCTTTTCTTATTTATATATATATATATATATATATATATACATAAAGATGTGAGCATAATTATCCTAAATGTGAATATACGACAGTTTTCGAAATGTTCCAAAGACCAATTTATAAAATGTCCATATGCACAAAACGTTCCTAAATGCATCCTTCTTTACAAAATCGCAGCTCATCTTAAATTTAAGCGCAATGTATTCAAACGCATCAGTTCCACCTACAGAATGCTCACAAATATCTCTTGGTCATGGTCCAGAAAAACTACGGCACTCACCATCAATGGCCAAGGAAATACAAGCATGCTATCGAAAAAAAAAAAAAAAGGCAGTTTCTGTACAATATGTGTATAGGCAGGGCTCAACAGTAAGGATTTTTTCACTGGCCTCACCAAAAAAAATAAAAAAATAAAAATAAATAAATAAAATAGGCCTAGCAGCAGGAATATTAGGCTGCTGTCACTTTAAGAGCTCCAATCAATCGGATCCAATATACTGTTACACATGCATCTTATCTCACGTTTACGTTCATTTAAGACATAACCAACTGTGTTTACGAGACTCTGGCACAATGCCTCCTGCACCCTCACAATAGACAGGAAATGGGGAATGAGAAGACAGGCATTTTGGCATATTTTTGTGTGAATATGTCTGTGCAAGCTCAGAAAGACATGAAAGAGTATTTGCGCATTGTGAGACACAGCGTTCTGGGTGTATTTGGTCACTAGTGTAATAGTGTAATCTTTATCTGCGCAACAATAATTGAATCTCTGATGACTAAATAAGTGCAATTCACCTTTATTCCTGAAGGTGGCAATGTCTGAAACACAATATTGACCTGATGTTTCAATCATAATTACTGCAGGCATAAAACAAAAGAATACAAGTATCATCAGCAAAACTTGAAATGACTGAGCGATTTACTGCAGAGCAAGTACTGTACGCAATCAAATATCAGATATAATGTCGCTGTCACTGATGGTGGATCTAGTAAAGAAGCTGTAAGAGAGCAAAATATTGATTTTGAAGACATTGAAAATTATAGTTTTGACAATATGGTTGAGATTGCAAATATGAGCCAGATGCTGAATGTACTGGGAAAATGAGCTTTGGCGATGACAGAGATGATGGTAAAAAGCATCTGCTCAAATTGAGCCCTTTCAAGTTCCAAAAGGTTACGAAATATGCTTTATTTTACTCCTTAGCAATTGTTATTAAAATATCAGGAGAGTTTTATACTATTGCAGCAGTCAGCGATCCATCCGTGTTAGACATAGGGCCGGGTCACTAAAGACCCGAATATGTAATAATGATTAGCGAAACATTCATGTATTTAAGGGTAAAGATAAATTAGTTAATTTTAGTGATAATTGTAATTGTTAAAGACCCCCTGTGGTGAAAATCAAGGTTTTAATGTTGATTATATGTCTATGTGGTGTTTTTAATATGCTTTAAGACAAACCATGTGCAAATTCTTAAGTCAACACCATTGCTGAGTATTTTCTCCTTAAAATTCCAGTGAACCTCAAAGACGCGGTTTGAAATCGCCGGTGTTTCTGACTTCACAAACTACCTTGTAACCAATCACATCAACAGCCGGCGGGCTTTAGTGTATCATTAACTATGCTCCGAGGAAGGGAGTTTCAAGAGAAGCCAGGTTATCCCGGTATATTTTTCTGTTGATATTAAAAATTGTGTACATTTAGCAATATAGTGGGGGAATTATGTATATGATGTATATTGCGACATTCAAAGCATTTCTAAGAATACTGATTTGTAGAAGGCAGCTGTCTGACTCTGAGATAGCAAACAGGAACATGGTTTGTGTAACATTAGCAACACATTATGAGCTGTTTGATAACAAAGTCAAGCAAAAGGCAAATCATATTAATCACCTTTATGTGTCCGACGTTGTAAAGAGCGATACCATTGTGCACCTCAGTAAGTTGACCGAGTGGATCTCTGAGCTCGTGCGAGTGAATGGAGGCAGGGCTAATTTGCGTATTCAAGTATACTAAATGAGGCAAAGGTGTAGAGTTACATTTGAATTTTTTTCACAGGAAAAATGTTTAAATATAACATTTTGGTCATCAAAGATGAGTTTTAAGGGATACAATTATTGAATTGACTACAGGGGGACTTTAAAAAAGCAGTTCAAATGTTGCACATTCGCACATTTGATTGCTTATTTATCTTACATTTTTATCAACAATGTTTAATTAATTAAATTACTTGTACAAAAGCGCCAAAAAGTCTGTGTGTATACTCTTTAGTTAGCACAGCCATAATAACATTTTCATGTCATTTTTTGCTTGTATTAATCACAATTTGTTCCTCACTTTTGACACAGGATAAAATCCATGATATTTAGGTCATCCAATCATACATGCCTGTTTTAAGTGAGCCCCCCTGATTCTGATTGCGAAAATTCCGATTGCAGGGTTTCCATCAGAGATGTCCGTGAATGTTATAGGGTGAACTAAGATGGGTGTTGGTTGCCTCAGCAACAGTACACAAGGTTGGAGGACACAAGTGTCAGCTGTGACTAGTGATGTCTGCGGTAAGTGTGTGTGTAGGTTAAGGCTGGTGATGTGAGCTATGGGTGTGAATGCTGAGTGATGAGGGGTGCAGTTCCTCTAGGTGACCTTTCTACCTGTAACCCAAATGTCTGCTATCACCACCGTCCTCCCCGTGCCGGGGCCCGTGGTGACTCGACACTGGGGCCGGCGCCCAGAGACTCATCCATAATTCCTGATGAGCGTAATGCCATCTCCACTTCATAATTATGTGCTATTCCTCCACCTCCAGCTCAGCCAATGAGACCAGCAGTCGCACACTGCCCTAATGAGCTGTTTCGGCGTTCAGGGTGGGTACGGACTGCAGAAATGAGCCAAACGGTAAAAGCAGAGTAGGACTGTTAGAGAAATGGGAGATAAAACGTTGTAATGTACAAAGGTGGCTGGGGCTGGGGGAGGTTTACTGTAAAAAATGGCCATAAAAATCTAATAAATATCCCACAGCATCCTTCATGGCGGCCATTTTCTGAACACTATTATTAGTAATTTTTTGATTCCATTCTGGCAGCGGGCCACACACAGGCTCATAACAAAGTGGCGACCTAATGTGTCGCGAAGCAGTTCAAGAGGTGGACGGCGGAGGCCAGGCGGAAGAGCCGCTCTCTGTAAAGACCTGACACAACAGAGAAAAAGAGGGCCATTAAAATCAGACTCCCTAATAAATGCAGCGCCACTAAAAAATAATGGTCGGCTTGTGATGAGGGTCAGCCTCGTTTGCGAGCTCGGTGCAACCTTATTCTCCGTGTTAATTTTCCGTTCCGACTTCAGGGTGACGTCGCCCTCCACGGATACAAACTGCGTAAGAATGTAAATAACAACATCCTGCTTCTCATCTGTAAATGGTCAATTAGTACGGACACTTTTTGTTTTAAATGTTCCATCTTTTATTGTTATTGAAATGTCAGAGTCTTATTTAGCTGTGAGATGAATAATAAATAAGGCGTAATTACAGTCCTAAATGAGCTGTGTGGGTCAGTCTCTCTCTCTCTCTCTCCCTAATTAGATCTTGTAATTAGTTTTTCTGATAGATCAGGAAGGTCTGAGGGGCCCTAGTAAGTGCGTGAGGGGTGAGACAACTTTGTACAGCCCCCCGTGTGCTGTTCATTAATGGCATAGCTGTGGGTGAAGCTCTTTTATGACCCCCTCCTCCCCTTCCCAACCAGATCAACGGACCCTCCGCACAGAGCTCATTTATAGCCTCAAATATGATTTTAGCTACTAATGTTGAGGGTGTATTGCTTTTTGCAAGACTAGCTATGCAAGACTACACTGTAGTTGTAAATAAAATGAAGATTGCTGGAATCCGTTTTACAAGAAAATACTATTTCAGGCTTTCAACTTCAAAATTCAGGTTTAATTCAATGTGTTACTTAAGTTTCTTTGTAATTATTTCTGAAATTTTCTAAGTGAACATTTATAGCCTCTATTAATGTTGGAGGTGTAATGCTTAAACTAAATTTGCACATTTTTCTGAAGAAAATATTTATATGTATAATATATACTACCTTTCAAAACTTTTTAAATAATTACTCTTTTTTACAATAATTTTTAAGAATTAAGACTCTCTGAAAGGTGATGCAATTCTACTGGCTGCTGAAAATTCAGCTTTGCAATGCAGGAATTACATTTTAAAATATATTTAAAAAATATTTCAGAATATTAATGTTTTAACTGTATTTCTAATCAAATAAATGCAGCCTTAGTGAGCATAAGAGTCTTCTTTCAAAAATATATATACAGGTGCATCTCAATAAATTAGAATGTCGTGGAAAAGTTCATTTATTTCAGTAATTCAACTCAAATTGTGGAACTCGTGTATTAAATAAATTCAATGCACAGACTGAAGTACTTTAAGTCTTTGGTTCTTTTAATTGTGATGATTTTGGCTCACATTTAACAAAAACCCTCCAATTCACTATCTCAATAAATTAGAATACTTCATAAGATCAATAAAAAAAAGGATATTTTAAACAGAAATGTCAGGCTTCTGAAAAGTATGTTCATTTCTATGCACTCAATACTTGGTTGGGCCTCCTTTTGCATGAATTACTGCATCAATGCGGTGTGGCATGGAGGCGATCAGCCTGTGGCACTGCTCAGGTGTAATGGAAGCCCAGGTTGCTTTGATAGCGGCCTTCAGGTCATCTGCATTGTTGGGTCTGGTGTCTCTCATCTTCCTCTTGACAATACCCCATAGATTCTCTATGGGGTTCAGGTCAGGCGAGTTTGCTGGCCAATCAAGCACAGTAACACCATGGTCATTGAACCAGCTTGTGGTACCTTTGGCAGTGTGGGCAGGTGCCAAATCCTGCTGGAAAATGAAATCAGCATCTCCATAAAGCTTGTCAGCAGAGTGAAGCATGAAGTGCTCTAAAATTTCCTGGTAGATGGCTGCGTTGACTGTGGACTTCAGAAAACACAGTGGACCAACACCAGCAGATGACATGGCAGCCCAAATCATCACTGACTGTGGAAACTTCACACTGGACTTCAAGCAACATGGTTTCTGTGGCTCTCCACTCTTCCTCCAGACTCTGGGACCTTGATTTCCAAATGAAATGCAAAATTTACTTTCATATGAAAAGAGGATGTTGGACCACTGAGCAACAGTCCAGTTCTTTTTCTCTTTAGCCCAGGTAAGACGCTTCTGACGTTGTCTTTGGTTCAGAAGTGGTTTGGTACGTGGAATGTGACAGTTGTAGCCCATTTCCTGTAGATGTCTGTGTGCGGTGCCTCTTGATGCACTGACTCCAGCTCCAGTCCACTCCTTTTGAAGCTCTCCTAAGTTCTTAAATCGGCTTCGCCTGACAATCTTCTCAAGCCTGCAGTCATTCCTTTCACTTGTACACCTTTTCCCACCACACTTTTTCCTTCCAGTCAACTTTCCATGAATATGCTTTGGCACAGCATCTGCGAACAGCCAGCTCTTTCAGCAATGACCCTCTGTGGCTTACCCTCATTGTAGAGGGTTTTGATGATCGTCTTCTGGACAACTGTCAAGTCAGCAGACTTCCCCATGACTGCTGTTAGGATTACTGACCTAAACCCAGTATTTATACCCTGAGAATGGTAATTTAATAGAACTTGAAATTAAATATTCTAATAATTTGAGATACTGATTATTTGATTTTGATGAGCAGCAAGCTGTAATCATCAAAATGAAAACAAAAAAGTCTGGAAATATTTTACTTTATGTCCAATAAATCTAGAATATATTTATTTTTTTTACTTTTTTAATTAAATTACAGAAAAAATAACATGATATTCTAATTTATTGAGATGCACCTGTATATATAAATCTGTTTTGACTAGTAGGGTAGTTGTTTAGTTTTGTGAACTAAAAATAGCAGGGGTGGGGAGGTTGGTGGATAGAAAATACTACTCATTTAGCCGGTTTTTGAGGAAACATTTGGTCAGACTTGACCAAACCACATTTCCCATCAATTCTCTGTGGCAAAAAAAGAATGAAAAAATAACCTTTTCCCCCTTCCTTTTTTTCTGTATTAACACTAAAAAGCTTCCCTACTTTTCACTTCTCAAAGACAATACAATATTGGGTTACACTTTATTTTAAGGTGACATAGTTACACAGTACTTACTCAAATAAGTACTGAGTAATATTAATTAACTACATGTACTTACTATAGAGTTACAGTTAGAGTTATGTTTTGGTTTAGGGTTAGTTACTTGTAATTATGCATAATTTACTGTTATTACTATAATAAGTACATGTAGTAACATGTAACTACGTCACCTTCAAACAAAGTGTAATAATATTTTGGTATTTACACACACACAAAAAAAAAAAAAAAAATGAAATTCTCATGGACCAACTTTATATTAAATGCACCTCGACAGCAGCAAAAGTGTTTTGCAATACAACATGAACACAATAAGTATGTTGTACCAAATAATTAATATTTCTGACAAGTACATAGCATGTAAAGACACCTAAAATAAAGTGGAAACATTGTTATTTTTTTATATTATATATATTTTTTTGTATTAACAATATATATATATATATATATATATATATATATATATATATATAGTCCTTGTCCAGAAGTGAGAAAGAAAAGGAAAAGTCAATTTTACTCTGACTAAAATCACATCATGTAAAAATGTAATTATGAACTTCCTAGAAGGACTTAAAAGGAAAATTAATAGTTTGCATTATGGGCTTCAAACAAGTATGATTAATAGTAAAAGTGACTAGTGTATTTGGAACAACTATTAACAAGCTGACAGGTGAAGAGAAATTAAGTGCATAATCATAGAAATAGAAACAAACAGGACACATATTGAGATGCATGATGGAAGTATGAGGCAGACAAAGAAATAGAAAGGCAAAAAGACAATTAACTTGAGAGCCCCAGGTCAACAGCACTAACTAAACATGTCCTGCTGTGGGAAATAAAGCAGCGAGCCGCACATTTGTGGCTGTGGCTTTATACGGATCTGATCTGGGCTGGTAAAAATGTCTACCCAGTTCTAATTATAGAAAGCCTTACACACTTCAAGACGACACGCACACACACACACAACCCCCCAACACCTTTCCCTTTTTCCCCTTTCTCTCTCTCTTTGCACCTCTCTGTTGGCCAGGCTACACTAGACATCTCTCCCTAATCAGCAGGCTCGCCGCACAGACCCGTTGCCATAGTAATATGCTGGCTGGTCGACATGGCAACCGCTCTGAGGTCCACTATTAAAATGATGAGAGAGGGAGCGAGAGAGACTGTCCAAGATAGTGCAGGGGCATAAAAATATGAGCGAAGAAGGGAAAACAGCAAAAGAAAAACGAATAGGAAAAGAGGGGATTCGGGGGAGGGAACGCTGCACACGCTATTGTGTTCACACATCCTGATACAATGTTTCGAAACAATGCCATTAAGCTAATGCATGACGTCAGTGGATTTACAGCTAGCACATATAAATTCATACGCATGAGACATGCCTGTGCACTCTCCTCTTAATCTAGAGAAAGGGATCGTAAACTAATATAGCGTTTTATTTAGCTGCTTAGGTCATTATTGCCTGTACACTTCTGACACACCTGTAGTATGAATTCATATTTATGAAATATAAAGCGGTTTTTATGGACTGCAGGACCATTATCATTATAAGCCGCAATATGATTACAAGTCGCAATATATGGGTGATCAAAATGACGTGAGGGTCGGTGGTCTCAAAGTCACCATCAAAATCATTCAATCAGAAAGAAACAGAGTTAAAGAAAGAATAACAGAGAAATATTCGGTAACACTTTATTTTAGGGTCTTTTAACTATTAGCATGCATATTACTAGAATATTGGCTATTTATTAGTAGTTATTAAGCACATATTAATGCCTTATTCTTCATGACCTTATTCTACATTCTTAATCCTACCCAATACCTAAACTTAACTATTAATAAGCAGTAAATTAGGAGTTTATTGAGAGAAAAGTCGTAGTTAATAGTTTATATGTGTTCCCTATAATAAAGTGTTACCAAATATTCTAAGTTAAATACAATTTAAGGTCTATCCATGCCATATGTGTCATATACTGGATATAAGTAACTACACAATAATTATTATTTTTAAACTTGAAATGTGAATACATTTACATATGAGAATGAGAATATATTTATATAAATACACATATAAATAGATTTTTATTTATAAAACATTTTTTTTTTTTTTTTTTTACATTCAATACTTAATATCAAGTTTACATTTCATTTATTGTGTACTTAAAATAAGTATCTACTGCATACTTTAATTAATGCTTATTATTTTAAAGACACTTAGTATAAAGTTGGTGCCTGTTGATTTCCATAGAAAATAACACAGTCATACTTCAGCTTGTAAAAACAGGTTGACAGTTATATACAAAGGAAGTCAACCATGACTGTGTGACCATATCTTCCACAGATGCTGGAGATAGTGGCTATATTTGGCCTGAAATATTCAGAACAAAGCATATAATGCCAAGAAAACATTCCATAGTATTACTGTGTTTCTCCACGTACTGTTTTTGCAAACGTGTGTAAGTCATTCCTCTTGATTTGTTGGTGTAGCGTGGAGTGCTAAAAAGCCCCTGCAATTTTTACTGCATTTTTCTATAGATGCTTGTCATATTTCCGAAAAGTGTATTGCTGCATCCTAATTCGCATACTATCCGTCCTAAATAGTTTAAGTGTATCCCAAATCGTAGTATGTTAAAATGAGTATTCCAAAGTTACCCGGATGAGCTTCTTTTTCCGGTTAGAATCCGAAGTGCAGAATATTGCCCACAACCCATTTTGAGTTGGACAAGGATTTGATTAGAACTACAAAACATGTTAAAAAACTACAAATATGGTGGATGTGCGAGATAGACGGTTGAGGTTTAGATAAAGGGGTTTGAGTGATTAATAATCAGTATCTAACCTGACGATAAGATATTTATTCAGTGTTATCCACATTATATTTCATCTGCAACAGCATTGTAAACTTTTATAAAGATACGTTTGGTCATTAACCTTTAAATGCATTATTATGCAAAAACATGAGGAGAGTAAAGTATAAGTAGTCGAACTGGGATGCAGCATAAGTCTACTTGATTAAAGCTACAATGATATCTGTCTACAGGGTTTTGATTAAGTCAGAGGAACATATTAAAATGATTATATATTTATCATATTTAATTACTTTTAAAGAAAATTAGGTTAATTTTTATGGTTTTACACATGTGGGACCCCAAACATAAAACAAAGTCAATTTGAACAGAATATGAGGTTTAATTTATCAGGGTATCAGACTGACTTCCTCTCTTTGTTTATCTGTCTGTCTCTGTCCCTCTGCATCCTGTCTTATCTTCCTCTCCCTCTTTTATCCCAGTTCCACTCATTCACTGTCTCTCCCCCTCTGTCCGGCCGTGTCTATCTCTTCCTCATAAAAGTAATGTCACAATGAGTGGATGCCACTCGGGCTTCAAACACACTCAGGCAGTTTGTGTCAGCACACGTGACATTCCAGACAGGGTCTGTCTCATTGAGCCGGGTTTTATGAACGATGTCTCATTGATGTCCCTCTGTCCTCTCACATTACCACACTAGTGCACCATTCACTGACAATTACAATGAGTTTAAACAGAGTAAGAAAGTGCGTCATTCTCTTAATGCAATTACAGGATGTGTACGCACAGAAAACACACACACACACACAAACGTATTTGTGTGCTACAGGGTGAGAGAGCAAGCGGAAAATGTTCGTTTTTCATGCAACACATGTCACAGGCCTACCCTCACCCAATCTGACACTGGAACAGGACAAGACAAATTCATCAAGTTAAATTCATCAAGACAACTCATATGTAGAAATACAGTATTTGGACACTTCACTTAAAATGTATGAATTCAGATAAAATTGGATACTGTATTAGATTAAAAAAAAAAAGAAAGAAAAAAGACTCTGGAAAAGCAGAATATAAAAACAGACATTTCATTCATAAAATGTTTTTTAGGAAAATTACAATTTTTATATATCTTCATACATCGCCAGATATTAGCATATGATGTAAATAGGTCATTTTTCTTTAGGCCTTGTTTACACCTGGCATGAAAGTTCCCCTCTTATGGATTTTTGAAAATGACCTATCATGTAGTGTGTAATGTAGTTGTATGTGAATGTAAATGGTCTGCAAATTTGTAAAGCTGAAAGTGCATCATAAATAAAGTTATTGTCTCTCAAAAGAAAGAGTCAACTCTGAACCGCTTGAACGAGTCGTTTGTAATTCGAATCCCATTCCCAAGTTCACACGACACAAGTTAACACATTTGCATAATGCCCGTCTACGTTCTGCGTGGACAACCCGCTAAAACTTGAACCCCCCTCAAACGCTGTAGCTTGTTCATGTGGATAACATGTCGACAAGACACTGTGAAAGTAATTTTTTTTTACCAACTTGCTCCTTAGAATTACAACCTGTAAGTATGATTAATTATTGATGTATATATTTTATACCGAGTGTTCAAATTACATACTTTTGTGTTTTAGCTATATTGTGTATGTCTCCGGCTAACGCACATTACTACTGTCTTACTGAAATATTTATGCTAATCAGCTGTGGCTCACTATTACCTAAAATTGAGTCCATTAATGCAGATTGTCTTTCGTTCTTACAACTCTGAGTAATGATAAAGGATGGAGCAAGATTTGTTTCACAAACTTTAATGTTACATCAGTCATTCGCGTTAGTGCTCGGCTATGTATGCGCTGTTATTGATACAGTTAATGATACAGTTCCCACATGTGCACCGCAGTAAATAAGAAATATACACACACATCGGTTTTTTGATGTGAAACATTCAATTCCGAGAATCATAGTGATAATGACGTCAGACAGAGTAACTTTGTACAGTAATTTGTACCTATATCATAAATATATTTATTACAAATTAGTGGGTTTAAATTGGATTGGAATATTTGAAGTGGTTTGCAAAATAATTTTGAATTGGACTGCAAAACTTCTAAACATCTAAATATGAAGCATGCAGCTAAATATCATTAAGCTTGCGTTTAAAAAGACTTGGTAGAAGGTACTTTGGTGTTCCAAATGAAGTGTGGTACTGATATAATACTGATATAATGCAAAAGAACGTTTTATAGTATGGCATATGTTTCCAAATACTTTCTGGGGTCATTATATACACAATTTTTTTGACCTGCATTTCCATTTGAAACTTCCAGTGTTGGTTCTTTATGGCCGTCTGGAGTCTTCCTTAAATTTCAGACTGTAAGCAGGCCTCACTTCACTCACAGTCTGAATCCAGCATTTAACAGTGCTGGCTGATCAATTAAAATGACACGAGGCTCATTAAAAACAGGCTGCATTGCCAATTTTAGATCTGGACTGGCCAGCTCAGGGGTGAGATTTCAAGATGTGCGTTTGGTAGAGCGGTCCTAAATGGACATTGTGCACGTATCAAGCATTGCACTGCAGCATGAATACTAGGACATAGTTCACGTGAAACATGTATGCACATGCATGCAAACGTGCACACACACGCACATTTCCTTTCAGTCAACTGCTGCGTGCACACATAAGTGTATTTGAGCCCAGAGTGATATCTTTTGTTCGATGTGGGGCCCCATAATTAGTATTGATCAGCCCATTATGGTGTATTAGCCTCCAATTGGATTTCCCTAAGTTTAAAGTCAAGTTCATTGGCTGGCAAGTGACAGCCGTTTAAGTGAGACATTGAGCACCCCACCACGCCATAGAACAATGGAGAACTGTTTCAGACAAGAGCCATCAAGCCATGGGCAAACCATTACACTACAGAGAACAGAGCGGATCAAGCTAACAATAGCCTTAAATACAAAATTCCATCTATTTCCCTGATAGATGGTGGCAGGATGGTAAACTGATCTGAGACTAAACCATTAATGCTTCTGAAGAATGTATCAAAGTCAGGAATAAATGAAACAGGAAGAGGAGACGGAAAAAGACAGAATGTATCCGCCACTGTGGAAGCGCTTCACGCGCCTTCTGTTCTCCGTCAGCGGCCTTCTGTCGAAATGAGATTTGACGTTCTCCAACTTTGAGAACAGCTCCATCTGTACTGCTTCGGTGTGGCAAACCGCTGCCTCGCAGACCCCCGTTCGGAAGGGGATTGTGTTTGTACAGATTCAATTAGAAAGTGCAAACAAAGGAAGCCTTTGACAGACTGCCGTAATACAAAAGCTTAGCGAGGCCTGAGAAAGCATCCTATTCATTAACGCCCTCAAGTATTTAATAACTTGCCCTGCTCTGCTACGCAAAGATGGATATACAGATCGGGATAGATAAGGAAGGCGAAAGAAAGACAAGGAGAAAGCAGACAGACATGGGCTGTTGATTACACTCTACTGCCTGATCACATGACAGCTCCACCAAGACTATAAGGAATCACTACAGTCGCTGGACTAGCTGGTCCCCGTGGAGTAATAGAGGAACAAACTAAAGACAATGACAGGGTCCCCTCCGGTGCGCACAACCCACCCCAATTAGGCCCCAGCTGGGCCTTTCTATCCAACCAGGCCTCGCTAAGCCTTCTACACTCCCAATTAAAGGGGGCCCAATTTGTCAGATCCCCAAGTCCTCACAACTCACCACCCTACAGTGTCCTCCACCCCTGCGCCCAGGTATCGGTCTTCATTTAGACCGTGGTGCTCAGCATTAAATGGAAATCAATGGTGTAAGTTTAGCAAAGAGTTAATTACTGCTGGGCCTCCGATTGATCCGGGCCCCGAGTGTTGGCAGCAGAGAGGGGCCATTTGTCTCATTCATCTGCCATTAAAAATGAGACAAGTAGGAGGAAGAGATGGAGATATAGAGTTGAAAAGAGGAGGGGGCTAGTGGGAACGGTGAATTTGATAGTAAAATCACAGCAGCGTTAATGTGTTCTATTTCTATAACACAAAAGTTTGCAGATATGTACCTAACAAACAAAAAAATCGGAGAAATTGGCTTTTCTGGGTCGCTTTAATAGTGTGTATCTAAAATCAAAATATAATGGCAGTGAAGGGTGAACTTTTATCTCACTGACTCAATAATCATCCTGTCAAACGTAGCATTATGGCTTTTATTACAGGAAATGGTGGCAGTTTTAGTAAACAAATGCCTACTGCAAAAAGAGAACAGAAAATGTTACTCATAAATTGGATGTACATATCTAGAATAGCAACTACAGTGAAGCTGGTATTAGTGCAGTGTTCTGAACAGATGCTATGTTCAGTGTTAATCTAGTGATTAAACACAAAGAAGTCTGATTACTTTTCATTTAAATAAATGGAGGACAAATTCCATGAATGATCGCAAATATTCAGGCCCTCAGCACATCCTGATTTACACCAAGATGTAGAGCGAAAGTGCATATTTATATGAGCAGATCTGAATTCCACACCATAATGCATTATAGCAGCTGGCCTGCTTTCCTTGTGAATTTTGTGAATGTGCCGTTCCCCGTTTTGCAGCATCTTTCCAATTAAAAATGTCCTTGAGCTGCTGCTCCACGGCCTTTGGCTGATTGCTGAGTAGAGTCCGAGCAGTGCATGCAATCAGCGCCATGAGTGAAAAAAAGTGCACATACACAAGTCCTGTAAAACAGGGATCTTTGAGCGTGTGTGCGTTCAGGTTTGGGGGTTGGGGTTGGACTCCTGTTCTGCAATTACAGCCCATCCTGCGTGGGCCCCTTCAGTCCAACACTTAAGGGTTGCTGTGATTCCTGACAGAGAAGGTTATTAGTTTTTATTGAAGGAAATAGGTGCTGGGCGGCTTGAAATGGTGCAGTAATGTGCGGGGGGATGGAGGGGGCACTCCTGACCCTGCTCTCCCTTGGGTCCTATAGAGTCGGCTGAATGTCGGACACGTTGAGCCCATCACGCCATTCACGATTCTTCTCCAGCGTCCCCCATTCCTTGGGGTCAGCGTACCTCTCCATGGCCTTGAACTCAACCTAACCAACCCTTCCACCACCTCTCTCTCTTTCTTTCTTCACTCTCTCCATTCCTGGAAACCTTTTGGCTTTGACATTTTCAGCTTCTGTCCAGCCCCTCATTACATCTCAGCCCTGTCACTGTACTAATCAATACGTCTGCATTCATTAATTAGCTCTTCTTACAGGGATGTACAGTTTTTTAATCAGAAAAGTCTTTTAAGCACTCTTGGCCATTCTGAAACTGACTCTTTATCTTACCACTGGGGGAAGAAGTGTTGTGCAGGACAGGGAAACTTCTATACATGCACCACCAAAATGTGGCAATTTTTCGGTATAATGATGTTTTTGAAAGACACAACATACAGAAGTGACCATAGTCTCAATATTTTATACTGTATGTATATAATATAACATTTTTTATTATTATAATGAGCCCTTAGCCCCACCCCTAAACACTCCTCTACAAAATGAAAAAGAAACATACACTAACAGATGCTCGCAATAACTCAATACTCAAGCTACTCTGTAGCTTGTCGATCAACAAACTACATTTGAATTTATTTATTTAGCAGACACTTTTATTCAAAGCGGCTTACAAATGAGCAACATGACAAGAATTTTTTTCACAATATTCATAATACACAATGCCAGGCTTTGTAAAAAATTAGATACTTCTCAAATTTCAAATTTCTTCCCCTACACATGCAGAGTAAAAATGGACCCAGAAACACAAGCTTTTTTCCAAAAGCAGCAGAACTGCGTGTTTGCCTTATACGCTGTAATGACCATTCCTCTATGTCTCCTCACGTGTGTGTATGCGTAGAACAGACCAAAAGGGGACGTAGAAGGCCATATTTGCCTTTGCACAGCAGCCGGTGGTGTGTGTACACTGTGGTGTGTGACGTTAGTTCAGCATGTGTAAGCTATGATGTGTCTGTGCCGCTGATGAAGTGAAGTGTACACGTCTATGTCCAGAGAGCACGTCCATGTGGCAGCCATCTTGTATCCATCTTGTTTCCTTTCTGATACAGAAGATCAAGTAACTGTGAGTGATCAAACACTACATGCGCATGCTAAATGTGTGTATTGCCTGCTGTGCACATTAGTATTCTAGGCAGGTGCCTCTGCCACTGACTCTCTGCTCAACCAATAATAATGGCCTGATGGGAGTCTGATGGCCACAAGGCTTTCTCATGTACACACACACACACACGCACACAATCACCGTAAAAACCCACACGTATGCATCCAAACTATAATTTACAAACCAGTCCACATTTGATTTACAAAGCTGCTGCAGACAATGAATGATGTATTTGATATATAGTAGCTAAGGTTATATATAGCTACTAAAAAACTAATATTTTTTTAAGTATAAATAAGTTTTTACCACTTATTTATACACTGTAAAAATGAATTGTTGGTTTAACTTAAAAAAGTAAGTTACCTGGTTGCCTTGAAATTTTGAGTTCACTGAAATTAAAAATTTGAGTTAATACAATGAAGGCGATTGGCTTAATCAACAGGAACTCAAAATACTATGTTATCTGAACCACATTAATTGTCTAAGTTGATTTGACAAAAGAAAAAAAATGTTGTGATAAATCATGGAACTATTTTTTTTTACAGTGTAGTGACAGCAGAGCGATGATGAGAAATATTGGATAAATGGCATGGGTAAATGTTGCAAGCTGCATTCAAATACAATATGCCCACATAAGCACCACAGATCAATGTATCTAACATTCTTCTCGCACATCTCGAATCACTTTCAAAGTGAAATGTGCAGTGAGTGGCATTAAAAGCGCATTCTGTTTTCTCAGAAACAGATGTTTCTGGAAACATTTTATTAGATTGGTTGTTGTACGTATCAAGGCAGTTTGGAAATGAAATGTCCGGTGAGTGGCATTAAAAGGTTATCGCATTCAAAAATAACTTACCACCTACACTTAACTTAACCTATAGTGTTAACAAAAGAAAAAGCGAGTAAAAACACATTTGTGAAGCAAGCAACCATGCAATTTTAGTTTGCTTCTCCAAGTCTTTGAGCTTTTGTGTCGCACCGTGTTTCACTGGATTTGTACCCAAGTGCCTGCAAGTGAAGTGCTGTACCAGGTGAGCTACCGAGCAAGTTTACTACATAAGAAAAGCCATACATATGGAGCTGGATACGTGATGCAAACGTCAATATATATATATATATATATATATATATATATATATATATATTTTGTATATATATATTGTTGACCTGTGTACTTACGTTATCCCAAACATTTCCAACAATGTTTAAATCCAGAGAAATCAGCAATTTTAACAAGGACACGGACTGTGTCATTTCGGCGTCTGTTAATAACGCCATATCCGCGTTATCCTCGATTTCCAGTTTTACTTTCGTAGAAACCATGGAAACACCAAAGATGCTTTAATAAAATATGTGTTTTATTAGACAGGTGAGCAACTGTTTGGATGCCTTTATCGATAGAAAACAGCGCTGCGTCAGCCTACATACGCAACGAAAAGAGCAGCCGACTGCAGCATAAGCATAATAAAAGCTCCACTGGACTCAAAGCCAGTGTACGTTACGCATATGTGTCTTTCATCAGCATTCGCTCCAGCAGCCCAGCTTCATACCAACGTAACGTTAATAAAACTTTAATACATTAGCTCATCCATGAACGATTTCTGCCCGAGTCCATCGAATTCCCGAGTCCAGTGGCTGTGGAGGTGAAGACAACAACTCCCATGAATCCACACCTATTCACTGCGTCACCAAGCTACGCCTTTGTTTTGAATAAGCGACCTCTAACGGCGAAAATTACATATTGTGCCTTTAATTGATAATCTGCACCTGTAATTATAATTTGTGTGGGAAGGAATAAAAGTTGTTGCCGTTTTACTGCCACTAGTGTTCTTTTCAGCTAGAAACTGCTGTGAATTCTATATACAGGTAAGTTTTTGAAGGCACATTTTTCCAATATGACTACATTGAATGTATCGAAGCACAGCTTCCCCAAGTTTCTGGCAATACAATCTTCTCTCAATCATACAGATTATAATTTAAAAATGAAATTCTAAATCAGTCTGTTGTATAACATAACATGAAATAAAACCAGTGGACAAAAACAGTGGACTGCGATAATAGATACAATTTTAGCATTTTGGGCGGCGCTTTTTCCTCAATACCTCTTGGGACACAATTTGATCAATTTATTCATCCTACAGAGTTATTGAGTAAGCAATTAAACGAGAGGGTTGGCTCCTTTTCGCTCCTCGCTGAAGTTGCCGCAGTTATTCGGACTGTTTAATTGCCTTTTCCACAAACGACGCAAGTGAACCGCTGCCCCTCTTAGCTGATGGGCAGGAAGTGAAGAGAAGAGAAAATGAATGTCACTACAGAGCTTGTAAATTAAAACAAGGCCGACAACAGGCTCTAACTTAACCGAGGAGAAGATTGGCCTGTGTCTGGAGTATTACTACTCATTTAGAATCCCTGCCCACCGCAAAAACCTTATTAGTGTGTGGTGTGTTGTACTAAGTGAGTGTGTTATTAAAACTCTGAAGTATTTCTTCCTAAAACCAGCTCAAAATACAGAAAGAAGGGCCAAATGCAACAAAACTTTCACAAAATGTCTGTAGCTTTATCTCCGTGTGCTCTTTGTCTTTCTTGCTCTCTCTCTTTCTGACCGCAGGCTAAGTGAGTGCCGGGCCGGGCCGGGCTCCCTCAGTGGCGGCTAATGTTCCTGACCCAGCACTCCCTGAGCCACCTCCAGCCCTCCAGGCCTTTGAAGGGCCGGCCCGCTCTAAGGTCTCCTGACGGCTGGTGAGGAAATTTGCAGGAACAACTGGAAGAGGCCTGTGTTTATTCAGCTCCCTTTAATGAGGAGAGAGAGGGATTATCACTGGCCTGGATCTCCCCTGGAACGAGAAGGAGGGGAAAAAAACAAAACAGAAAAAAGGAAAACGGCCGCTCCACATGTTGTTCTACCTCTGACCACTCCAGCAGATTTTCGACACAAGTGAGGGAGAGAGGGAAAAGGAGGAGGGAAAAAAAGGAGAGCAGGGCCCGCTGTGCCCGTGTATTTCTAGGCTGCTTTCACATCCAGATGTTCCTATTGCAAAGCCAGTAGGGAGGAGAAAGAGAGCATTAGGACGTGGTTTGGCTGGTTTGGGTTGAAGTAGGTGGTGGTCTAACACCTGGCCCCACCAGAAGCATGAGTGGCCCTTACAATTCAACTCCTCATGGTGCTGCTTATCGCATGGTGCCATCTGAAGGGAAACGGGGGCTTCCTGAGTCAGTTATACTAGCTATAATGTTTTATTATTGCAATGTTTTACACATAGTTTTATTGTAATCGTAACTGAAGCAAAGAATAGTGCAAGTTGGCGTGAAGATTCCTCACGTGAAGTGTTAATCTCACAGACCGAGAAAAAGCCAACATAATTTCTTCATGTCTGAGGATTAAGTTTAAAGCACGATACATCAAAGGTTATGGAAAACTTTCATGGGGTCAAACACCTCAGGGTCGTGTAAAATTCAAAACTGTCTCTTCCAGTACATGAATGTGAAAGTGAATTGGTCACACCCCTCTGGAAGTTGAAATGGAAATTAATTGGAATGACAGTAATTTACTAATTCTATCTAAAATCCATCCATCCATCCATCCATCCAACCAACCAACCAACAGTTTGTAAAAAAATTTTTTTTCAAAAAATTCAAAATTTTTCTTAATAAAATTGTTTTAAATTACAATCATATGATTTTTTTAAACTGCAATTCATTGTAATTCCATGCTCTTACATCTAGATTACAATTGTAATTCTACATCCTGTTTGATACATCTTGTAAGACTTAGTCCAATAATATATTTTATTTACAACTTTAAAACAATCCATCCATCCATCCAACCAACCAACCAACCAACCAACCAACCAACCAACCAACCATTTTTTAAAACTTTTTTTCAAAAATTTCAACATTTTTCTTAATAAAATTTAGTTTTAAATTACAATTGCATGAATTTCTTTGAACTGCAATTCATTGTAATTCCACGCTCTTACATCTAGATTACAACTGTAATTCTACATCCTATTTTCTACATCAATTCATCTTTAGGAATTGTACTGGAATTTACAAGACATTGTTTTTGTTTTTTTTTGAAGTTATTATTTTGACACCGACATCAAAAAATGCTAAAAATTCATGAAGCCTCACAAAGAAAAACAGCTCCATCACCCCACCCCATAATCGTTTGATTTATCTGTTGCATATTGAATGCACATCTCTAGTAGATTTAGTCTAGTTGTTGACAGCAAGCTGACCGAGATCTCTTAAACAGTGAGACAAACAGCACCGGTGGATCAATAGCAGTGTCTATTGTCCACTCATTGAGCAGGGCATTAGGACTGTTCATGCTGTATCATGCGTCCTTCACTGATGCAGGTCAGAGGTCACTAACCCCAACCCTACTACACACAGCTTACACATGAGTCGAACTCGATCGCCAGAGGCTGTAGCTCTGAGCTGTGCTGAGCAACTGCCCCTTCCTCCACTCCAGAGTGGAAGTGCAAACAACCCACCGCTTCATAATCCACACGACAAGATCAACCTCAGACACGCAGGATGACCTTTGGCCTTTGACCTCCATCCAGTGTCTCCAAGTTCAAGGCTAGGCTGGGGTGAGATACAGCTAGATTAGAAGAAGGACTTGAAGAGCAGCCATATGGCTAGCAAAGACCCACAGACCAACATCGGTTTACAAATGAAGAGACTGTTAGCCTGTGTGTGTGTGTGTGTGTGTGTGTGTGTGTGTGTGTGTGTGTGTGTGTGGTTTGCTGGAAAACATGTTGCCAAAACACTTTCGCTCTCCATCTGGCTCCCCTTTGAGAGAGCAGGCCTGTTGGTTTACAAGTCTGCCACTTCAGAGCCATAAAACTGCACTTGAGTGGATTAATAAATTAAAAAAATAATAATAATAATAGAATGCCTCTTCATTGGTGTTGATTAGCAAAACCACATAATGTCGATATCCAATTATGTGAGATTGCCTCAACATCTGTTTTTTACACTGAAAGTGTCTTTAAATTTCTCATAAAAGAGAGGCTGATATTTATATGGTAATTACTTGCTTGCATTTAAAACAGTGGGGCTTCAATATAAAGTATTAAAAAAGCAGCACTCCTTTTAGGATCATACGTCTTAAAGGCAGAGAGATGTTTTTTGAGCAACATTAAAACAGTGGAGAGCTTTTCCACCTTCTCACCCTGAGGGAAACAAAATAAATCCTTCCTAAAACCCTGCCCAAAAATTTGGTAATTATTTTAAAGGAAGCTCACATGCTAATTGCTCATTTAAAATAGAAAGTTAATGTATTAATGACATTTTATTGCCAGTGGTGTGGTTAATGCTTTACAAGTAACTGAAGATACGTAATCAGATTACTTTTTCAAGTAACTAGTATAGTAACGCTTTAATTTTTCAATTTACAAAATATCTAAGTTACTTTTTCAAATGAGTAACTCGAGATACTTTTTCACATTTATTGACTGACAGCTCTCTTGTCCGCATGTTGAGAAAAATAAAGTTCAGAGGTGTTGTGTGCGCTGTATGAACATGATGGTTATTGTAGTTCTAGACTAAATGTGAACATGAATTTACTCATTGCACAAAAACACATTCAGTATTCCTCAAAATGAATAAAAACAGTAAAATACAATCTCAGAATTTTACGTAAACCTGTAATAATTAACTATATTAAATTACAAAAATATACATTATGTATTTAATCTCACTTTATTAACCAATGTCTTTGCTGCTGACCTTCAGTGATCTAATTCAACCATACTAATAAGTAAAAATGACTTTAGATTAGATTTAGAAATAAGAGTGTTGAACTTCCTTCTCCTGTATCCTATTCTTCTTCAATCCAGAACGGCAGCACAGGTTTGTTTGAGCTGCGCCCTCTACTGTACAGGTGTAAATATGTATTTCCTTCAGCCTGAGGCTTATTCATTTCACTTTTGGTGTGAAAGTAACATTTGCCAAAAATAGAACTTTTTTTGTTGCTATTAAAAAACAAACAAGCAAGTCCAGCCCAGGTGAGAAAAAGTAACGCTAAAGTAATGTAAAGCAATTAGTTACTTTTTTAGGGAGTAAATTAGTTACTTTTTTAAAAGTAACTTTCCCCAACACTGCTTATTACAAACATTTGTGCTCTAACGTCAAAAAAATTGCCATCACAGCGCTGTGGTTTATGAGTGCATAAATGAACTCGGTTTCCTTTACTTGCTTGAAACGATGTGACATTTTATCATGCAGTGGCATCCCATTTTTTACCCATAATTCTCAGTGAGTGACAGAGGCCAGGAATAGCACATGGCAAACGACTCCAGTGTGAGAGATCGATATTGTAGTGAGCTCTTTTAGATATACTGTCACATCTAAACCTGCACAAACGTCTCTGCCACAGTGATAATTCACTCTCCTAGCTAAATGCACTATACGGACACTGTGGAAAAGAGACGGAAAATTTGCCCACGCGGTAGGTTATAGATGCCACGTTCGGAAATTACACACAGTATGACGACAAACTATTTTTAATGATTTTGTGTGCTCAGACTCACCAACAGTCGACGAAGAGCAGCTGCAAAATCCCTTTCCTCGTTTCCTCACAGACCTAAAAAGGACACACAAAGAAATAATCATAATCAAACAGCCTTCAATCAAATCTGAAATTCAATTTTCCTCATCCACTTCAATCAGCCGTCTCAAAGAAAACACCAAGGTCTCTAATCTCCAAGCTGACTGATCAACATTCTTACTCGAATACTTTCTGACTGGTCCCAATCATTTCTGGCCCCAAGGCCATACTTAACACCATATAAAATCAACTTGTGAATAAACCTTGTAATGGACAAACCAGGGAAACGACCAAACTTCATCCATGACAATAGGAGGCATATTGTGCCAAAGAACAAAGGTGTACATCGTGACAACAATAGCGTGAGGCCCTTGCACTTAAAGGGTTAGTTCACTCAAAAATGAAAATTCTGTCACCCTCATGTCGTTCTAAACCTGTAAGACCTTCGTTCATCTACAGGACACAAATTAAGAAATTTCTGATGAAGCCCGAGAGCTCTCGGACTCCTCCATAGACAGCAATTTAATCACCACATTCAATGTCCAGAAAAGTAGTAAAGACATTGTTAAAATAGTCCACGTGACTACAGTGGTTCAACCTTAATTTAATGAAATGGCAAGAATACTTCTGTGCAGAAAAACTAAAAAAAAAAAAAAACTTTATTCAACAAATTGGTCTTCCCTGTTAGTCTCCTATGCTGTTTGTATTCAGCGTTCTGATGTAGAACCTGGAAGCGCTGCACTGTGTTTACAACATGAACAGCGTAGGAGAATGACAAGGAAGATAATAAATTGTTGAATAAATTTGTTATTTTTGTTTTGTTTTTGCACACAAAATGTATTCTTGTTGCTTCATAAAATTAAGGTTGAACCACTGCAGTCACATAGACTATTTTAACAATGTCTTTACTACCTTTCTGGGCCTTAAAAGTGGTAATTAAATTGCTGTCTATGGAGGAGTCAGAGAGCTCTCAGATTTCATCAAAAATATCTTCATTTGTGTTCTGAAGATGAACGAAGGTCTTACGGGTTTGGAACGACATGAGGGTGAGTATTTAATGACAGAAATTTCATTTTTGGGTGAACTAACTCTTTAAACACATATATGGACACAAAGACGCACAGGGACACCCTGATATTTCACACTGTACCACTTCATCTCACTCTGAGATCAGCCATTATTGTGCTCTTTATATTAGAACAATAAATACAAGAGCACAGAAAAATTAAATTGTAAAGTGTACAGATGATGTGTTAAGTAAATTTTTTCATTTTCTAGCTGGAGATGAGCATAAATGATATCGAGAATGCATTCAAAACAGTAGCCTTTAAGAATGTATTGACACAGTTACTGTGCAAGGAATTGTGGGAAAACATACAAAAAAGACATCCACTTTCCACCAGTCTAATAATCCTTCTTTTGTAGCATCTGAATGGAAATATTGAATGTTTTGAGACTGTAATGTTATAGCGTCCTTGCATTTAAAAAAGAAAAAAAAGAAAGAAAGAAAGAAAAAAAAAAAGCATGCACACTATGACACATATTTTAGTGCAATACCTTTACGTGAGGCTAGACTTTCCTGTCGGTGCATTAAAGTAGCTTTGGGGCAATGTGCTAATTACTGGCTCTTTTTAATAAGAGGGCACAGGCTCACATACACATCCAGACACACCGACAGATTTATGGTGCCCCGTGGAGGCAGTAGAGAGGACCCCTGCCTCCAATGGCCCACCATGGCCGAGTGAGATATAGTGAGATATTGATCCCAATGCCACTTCATTTCGCAATAACTATTACACAATATTCGCTTGCCCGCTCCTGGCCACTGATTTATACTGCCCTGTTATTTGCATTAGCAGTAAGTGTTTTTCTATACCGCAGCTATGGAAGGTCTCAACAGATGAAGAAACACACCCACAATTCATCAGTGCATATTGTGTGCACATGCAAACTCAGGCGTACGCCTTTCACTCTGTCTTCTCTCCAGTTCAGGGCTGGAGCACAGTTATATTTAACTATAACTATACTAAAACCATAAAAAAATTAAAAAAAAAAGCAAACAAAAACAAATTTTGTTACTTTAAATAAAATAAACGTTAACTAAAATAAAATATTAAAAATGTAAACTTTTTTTTTCCAGTTAGCTGCCACACCAGTTAGCTGGTGTACTAAAATAACAAACAAAAACTGAAAATACAACTAAACACAAAAAATGATTAGAACTAACTAAAATGAAAAGGAAAAGCATATAGACCTATCACTGTAAAAAAGAATTGTAGGTTTAACTTAAAAGAGTAAGTTACCTGGTTGCCTTAAAATTTTGAGTTCATTGAAATTAAAAATTTGAGTTAATACAATGAAGGCGATTGGTTTAATCAACAGAAACTCAAAATATTATGTTATCTGAACCACATTTATTATGTAAGTTGATTTGACAAATGTTGTGATAAATTATGAAAATATTTTTTTACAGTGTGTATTTGACTCCAGTTACAAAAAGATCATTTTATTTTACATGGCGCGGATCACTTCATGGAGGCTGCCATTTTAAGATCACCAGATGGATACTACTTATAACTGCCCATCATTAGACACTTTTACTTGAAAATGAATCATGGCTGACTGTGAATAGAACATTTCTACAATGCCAACTTGGTTTTGCGAGATGTTGCATCCAGGCCACTAAGTGTCAGTATAAAGTCTAACATGACTGCCATATCAGCCAGCACAACATAAAGATGTGAATAAGACTGAATATGCTGGCTGTTGTAAAGTGCTTTTCATCTGTAATTGGTCAGTATCAGTGGTTTGTGATGCATGTAATCAGTGGCTAGTGCCTGCAAGCAGCTCATAGTGCCAGGCCTAAGTCAGCAGACCACCTAGCGACGGGGGTGCGTATTTTCAAGCCGAACGCGTGCCGAGCTACGAAAAAGGAGGGGCGGTAGGAGCCACGTGCCGAGCTGAAATTCTCATACACGTCCCCTCTGGAGGCGGCTGAGCTATGCCCGCCCGGCTTGCCCACTCCACCACACTAAACAAAAGCACTAAGCAGCCTTAATTGATACTTGGCTGTTTTGCATCTGGAGGGTGTCAACTCGGCGGTGATATGTAAATCAGCAGCCCCGCCTCCTGCTCCCCCACCCACTGCCTGGGCATAATAAGCTCTTCATCTGCATACGGGGGCGGGCAAACGGGCAGGCTGGCTGCCAAGTTTGCAGGGCTGGTGAGTGTGGCAATGCGGAAAGAGACACTTGTTGCCATAACGCCAGCCTGTTATGCCAAGTAGAGCGGCACGCAGGCAGATGGCTGGGCTCCGCTGGCAAGCAGACAATCAGACGCTGCCACTTTAATACCAGCAGGAGAGAAAAGGCACGTGGCGCTCTGGTCCACCCTGCCCACATTCACTTCATTCATGAATAGAGGCTATTCATATGCACAGCCTAGGCTAATTTTATGCTAATGTAGCTAAGGGGAGGAGGCAACGGAGTTAAGTGGGTGTTTGTGTGCATCGAGAGTGGGCTGTTGGGTGGGTAAAAGGTCTGAATTAGTCTACTAAATAAACGCAGACTTAACCAGAGGTCACAGCAGAAGAGATTTATATATGCTACTGTTAAGACCTTTTTATGAGAACTTTAATAGAGCTATAATGAATCTGTTTTATTAAAGAATATCATAAGTGACATCAATATAGATAAAAGATTAAGAGCAATTAAGGGCTTTTTCTGGCAGGCAAATATATTCTTCCTTTTTTTTTTTTTTTTTTAGATAGAGAGGAAATTAAATTTTTGGGCTATTGAAATTTAGTGACTTGATACAAAATGCATATTCATTTTTGATTAACTTTCAGTGGAACAACGCTTGGCAGCCATAGAAGTCATTTGGTAGAAAGATCTTAATATTAAATTAAATCTCACAGAGCTACGACATCCAAATAAAATCCCGCAAAGACTCCCAACCACATCATCACCTTTATCACGCTCAGATTTACAAGGTTTAAAGGTAAAGGGTGGTGAGCTGAAATGCTGAGCTATTACTCCAGTGTGTGTGTGTGTGTGTGTGTGTGTGTGTGTGTGTGTCAGCACAGGGCATGCTAAAGTCACATCCCCTGGAGCTTTAAGTGTCCCCACGCTCACACCACTCCCATCAACATCTCGCCTTAATGCATTTTCTATACCTGCCTGTGTCTCAGCTCTATGGACTCTCCAATGATTTAAAGGCAGCAACAAACCTGTCCCATTTTCAGACGGACATTATTGATAGACTGTCACTTCAGATTGTAGCTAACTGCTAATGGTTATTTTATAGTGCATATGTCAAATCTGATGTGGAGTGTGTTGGTTTATTTATTTATTTTTCCCTTTTTCCTATTCCACCTATCTTTTACATCATGATATTCCCAAGCTGGTGTAGCTAAGCTACAGCTAATAAGCGTCTTACTTGACATGGTGCAGTGGTTGAGTGTAAAACTACAGCTGTCAAAAAGTGGACATAATATGCAGTGTTTTGTGTGTAATAAAATGATAATACTAGATAATTTCAATGCAAAATCTCATTTGAAATAATATATATTGATATATATATATATATATATATATATATATAATATATATATATTTGAAATAATATATATATATATATATATATATATATATATATGAAGACTTCAGATGTATAGGTCCTTTTCATTAGCATTAAAGTGAAAGAACTGAACACAATCAGACGGCACTTAGAGGCTTTTGCATTTGAAGTCTTCATATATTATATATATATATATATATATATATATATTTATACAAAAGTTTGTTCTGTTTTTTTTTTTTTTTTTTTTTAGCCTTGTGCCTACGGCCAAATCACAGTCGTGCTGATATAGAGTCATATAGCATAGCTACGAGTGTGATACTGCATTTATACAACAGTTCGATGGCACAGAGTGTAAATAAATAAGAGTGTCTTTAAAAAACATCTTTTGTGAGAAACTACTTCCTTCTGCCACAGATTCAAATCCCAATTGCATATTTGAGGTCTAAACAACTACATTCTTGCCTAAAAAAACGACATTCTGTGACACAATAACAGTAGTATCTGTAAAAATATGGGGGGTTTGCTCATTCTGCTTTGACACAATAACTAATAACTAATAAAATAATAACTACATAGTTATTACAATGTTGCAAACATTAGCCTACAATAAAACATGCATCATACATTATTATTATCATTATTGTCAAAATATAATTTTGCATTTTTTAAATATCTTTTAGAATTCATCTAATCTTTTTTGGTGGCCATGTCTATTTTAGAAAATGTGTTTATTTCATGAGAATAAATGGATGCGCTAGGTTACTTTTTTGTGAATCATTATTATAAATTAGCCTATTTTTAAAACAAGAAGAAAAAAAAAATGTTCTTTCTTTTTTTTTTAACCTTCTCTCTAAAACATGCACCAGTGTTGTCACAGATTAACCCATGAGACAACATAAACAAAGTATGGATCAGCATGTGCATAGCGACTAGATGTTCCACTTATGCCTGGATCTTGAAGGACCCCAATTTTGTGGGTATTAATGAGAGCACCTGCTCAGGAAGAGGCTTCAGTGTCAGTGGATCACTCTGTGTATCAATGCCTGGCTGGCTGCATGGCTTTTTGTTTCACCACTTGAATCATCAGAGTCGTTTGAAATCAATTTAACAATCGTTCCTGAGAATGATTTGAGTATGTAAATGTGGCCTGGCGGTGAAAAACAGAGAGAGAGAAAGAGAGAAAGAGAGGAAGAGAGGAAGAAAGAGATGCAGAAGAGGCAGTGAGCATCTATTACTGCATTAAAGAGTCAAATCCTTTAATTCCACTCCCAGCAGGACACTGTGAAAGCAAGAAACAAAAGCAGCGAGAGGGACACGGACAGACAGAGACATAAAACATATAATTGCACTGATGAATAACCATCATCAAGAGAAGTAAAGAAAAGAACAATGTGGAAAAAGAGGGGTGGGGGGTATATACATATATAAAATATCATATATTTCACTGTTTTTCAGCCTTTGACCGTTGATCTCAATATTACTGTGTTTACTATGGTGATTTTTATTCCCTGTGTTAATGTATTTCCCATTGAAGTACTGTGGGAAGTTGGGGTGGGATATAATCAAAGAATTGGTCCCTTTTTTTAATAGCCAACAGCCACAATTTTCTACATTCTAGTCAGAAGTATGTGGTTTTACAGGGGGCGGGGCATTCTCACTCTAAGGAGCATTTGATTGGACAAAATGAGTGCATGCAGGATGAGTCATCAATATTTTGGGTCTGTTTTCTGAGAAGAGAAAGACTGCAAATTTTAATGTGTGTATCTACAAAACTACAATTTTAATATAATATGATCTTCAAACTAGAAGTGTTATTCAATCTTAAAGTATTCATTCTCGAGAGTCATGAGACAACTAATGCAACAACACTCATTATTTTTTACATATAAATCTCTTTAAAATCATTGCAAAGTTCACCATGTTGTTTAATGTTATATCACCAGCAAAACGGATGCAAATACATTGTGAATATTTGATATACCGGACATTCCTTATCTAGACATGCATTCATATCTAAATGCATAAACATACACAAAATGAAGCACAAGTGCTGAGAGAAAGACAAGAAATAAGCAGAAGATTTCAGACACAAGAGGTGAACACAAAAGCTCTGGGAAGATTCAATTAAGCATCATATCCACTGACCCTATTGCCATGGTTACCAAAAAGAAGAAAATATTAATCAAGTCTGCACTTGAGAGAAAGAAGATGAAAATAGAGGAGAAAGACAGAAGTTTATACAGATGCAATGTTTTCGAGAGTAAGTGCAATTTAAAAAGGTTCAAAACTATAGTCTGTTGCGTCTGTCCTCTCGCTATGCCCCCTGAAACCTTCTGAACATGATCATCTTTATGTTGACATCGAATCCTGGCAGTCCAGTTGACCTTGTAGAACAATGTCTCGTTCCTAATAATGCACTTTTCATTATGAAACTAAACATTCTGTTCTATGCCTAATGAATACACAAAGAAAGAGGAATAGAAAACGAGACAGAAATGAGGGAGACACTCAATTTTCTTCATTCAGAACAGCACTGAGTAGGGGAGAATAGAGTAAGCCGTAGCAATTTTTATTTACACTGTCCTCTAGAAAAGGAGAAATGAGATAAATGTAAAACTAACACATCGAATATATGTGTTATCTGATCTGCTATCAACTAACATTTTAAGTGACAGAACCGTGTTCATTTCTGTTGGAAACTGCAGTGATATGTACGTATTGGTACGTATTTTTGCGACTCGCGAAAACGTTCCCACAGTTACGTCTTTCCATGAGAACAGGTTGGTGAGGTAACACTTTAGTTTATGGTCCATTTCTCACTATTAACTAGTTGCTTATTAACATGCATATTACTAGGATATTTGCTGTTTATTAGTACTTATAAAGCACTTATTAATGCCTTATTCTGCATGACCATATTCTACATCCCTTATTCCTACACTCTAAAAAAATGCTGGGTTAAAAACAACCCAAGTTGGGTTGAAAATGGACAAACCCAGCGATTGGGTTGTTTGAACTCAGCGATTGGGTTGTTTTAACCCAGCGGTTGGTTAAATGTACCCAACCTGCTGGGTAGTTTAATTCAACTCAAATATTGTTAAAACAATAAACATTTATTAAATTGCTTATTAATAAATGGTTACCTTATGATTATTATTGCTGCCTCTAGTAATTATGTGTCTGATTTTTTTTTCATTTTGGGTTCATATAGTATTCTTCATATAGAGTGTACCCATTACCTAAATTTAACAACTACCTTTCAAACTATTAATAAGCAGTAATTAGGAGTTTATTAAGGCAAAAGTCATAGTTAGTTAATAGTGAGAATTGGACCCTAATCTAAAGTGTGACCATATATTTCAGAACATTATAAACCATCCACAAAATTATGGAAAATATACAGAATATCTGAATGTAGTGAAAGATAAATTTGCTTTAACATAAATTTTACCTGTCATGGAAAAAATTAGACACACACACACACACACACACTAAAAATGTACCTTTCTGAATCACAGAGAGATTAATATAATTAGCCTGTTATAAATATGCAATCACAAAAATTATACCGTTTTAAGGGTCGACACATCTTACCCCATTCTCCCCTACAGTTTCATGTCAATGACAAGACAATTTTACTGAATGAACTTCCACTTCCAATAAATAAAAGCTGCCAAAATAAGACATCTCAGTGTCAATACACATAGATCTTTCTACAATAGTCTGTACACTCTTTAAAATAAAGGTTCAAAAAGGGTTTTTTTTCGCAATGATGCCATATTGGTTATCAAAACTGAAAAGAACCTTTCAGTGACCAGTCCACAAATCTTAATCTTAATATGAAGAACATTTTAATATTCTAAAGAACACTTGTGCAACGAAAAGGTTCCATGGATGTTTAAGGTTCTTTGTAGAACCATTAATGGCAATAAAGAACCTTTATTTTTAAGAGTACATGCTATGAGAGGTCTTCCTCTATGCGTGTCTCCTTGAAGGGGTACACACCTATGTTTCTGATCCAGAAAAAGAGGGGAAAGGAGAAAGACAGTAAAACAAATTTCACATGCATATTGCAACAGACTCTAAAAAATTTTGACAATCATTTTCAATCATCCTGAGCCGTGGTGCACTGCTTTGGCGTATTTGGCTGCACGGCGCTGAGGGGGGAAAGTTGAGCATTGTTCTGTTTGATGAAACTGTGGAGTGTTTGCTCGCTGTCTGCAGGGACTGTCTTGAAAACAAGCTATCTGAAAACTCCCCCCGCTGTGCGAAATGTTAAATAAACAAAGGCACGGATAAACAAAATCCCTCCATTTTAATGTCACCGAGAAGAAAGACCATGTTTTAATGCTAAGATTGCTGCTGGAAGCGAAAGTGCTGCCGACACAGTTTTATATGAAGTTTACACATCAGTAGGATCTGGATTATAATCACCTTTAATAATTATAAGGTTATGAGAAAGTAGAATGACAAAAAGTGGGAAAAAAGGCGCATTTCACTGAGTTCAGTGCTGAAAGACACTTATCAGAGAAAAGATTCATTGCGATGAACTCTCAAAGAGAACTTACAAGGAAAATGTTCAAGTGAAATATTTTAGAGATTTCACATATCTTCTGAAAAAAAAAAGGCATAACCATTTTTTATAAAGCTGTGTGATGGTTGTTTAGCAAAAGGACGACTTCATTGCTCAGAGGTTGCTTTTTCATAGCTCAGGGGATTTAATGGAGTTGTCAGTTGTGTTTTATTTAAGCGTCAACTTTTTCCTCAGATGTTTCTTCTAAAATTCCGAAATTATGAGAAATAAAGATGTAAACAAATGAGACAATTGCTGGCATGCAGTATAAGAGTACAAAGCAATAAAGTGAATGTGGATATCAGCTCAGATCATCTGGTTTTTAAAGAATTAGTTCTTATTGAAATCTTGCATTCTTGGCAAATATGAGCACAGTTTGAGATTATTGAGATCTCTTCAAGAAACATGTGAAATTACCAAGGTATTTTACCTCAAAAAGAAATATCTGAGAAGATGTAAGAAACCTCTCCATTTAACTTCATTTTAGTCTAGGAGAACAATTGAGATCTTAAAGAGACTTCATTTCTCTCCTATGGGGGAGGATAATGGGTCTTCAGTATGGCACAATATAGGATGTCTGGCTCAGTGATGTTTTATACAAATGTTACTCTGTCATACTCATCTTTTTCCAGGTTCTTCCATCTCAACTCAAACTTAAACTAAAACAATATCACCCCGAGAGTATACATAACTCCAGAATTACATCAATTTAATCCCAACATTCCCAATCAATGTATAAACTGTAACCTAAAGATAGGAACTTTATATCATTGCTTATGGAAGTGTCCCCAAGTTCAACTTTTTTGGGAAAAGGTTTTTGTATCACTGGTGTTGAAACAAAATGTCCTAAAGTTTGTATATTAAATATTTTTCCTGTAACTTCCACTGATAAGAAAATGTTGATCTTCTGTTTATTACAAGCAAAACTTGTAGTCGCTCATCATTGGAAAAACACAGAAAGCCCTAATTTTAAACAATGGTTACAGGAATTGTTTTATGTTTGACTTTGTGTAACCCCTTAACCTCACTCCCATCCGGGTCACGGCACCAATGTAACCCCTCCTGTTTGAACCGCCCACTCTAAGCAGGACTCGAACCCGGGTCTGCCGGCATGGGAGTCGGGCCCACTAACAAGGAGGCTAAAAACACCAGTCTCTAGCGTCAGTCACTAGATCGCCTCTTTGGATCAGGAGAGTGAGGTTTACACACACAGCTCTTACCGGCCTATGTCTGTTACATTTGGAAGAACTCACATATATTGTTAAGCTAAAACCTAAAAAGTTTTTCAATGTATGGAATCCCTTTATACAATTTTTGAAGGAAGCTGAACCAAATAGTCTATTTTCTGTGTAACTTGGCTTAGCATGCATCACGTCATGATATAAATCTACCGTTGTTTTGACATTTATGTATAGTTGTGGTTGATTTTTTTTATGCTTTAATGTTAATGTTTCTAAAATCAATAAAGACAGTGTTTTTTAAAAAAATAAAATAAAATAAAAAATCACCCCATGGTACAGTATGTCATGCAGAAATTTAGGAGCCAGAACCAGTTCGTTTGCTACAGACAGTGGAGGCCCCATGATGAACCACGTGATCAGAAACAATTTAATTCCCCAGCATCAGCCATCTCCACCTGATATGCTCCTGCAAGGTCATTAAGCTCGCCCTTGAAGGTCATGTGATTAATGAGCGGCAGAATCTCTGCGCAATAACGTGTATGAGCACGGCTCATATTCAATGGACAGCAGGGCCTGAGAGAATGAATAGCCAGAGACAATCAAGGTCCTCCAGAGCATCTTCACACTGCTCAAACGCACACAAACAAAGCATCACATTACCTAATTAGTTTCAATTAGCTTAAATCTGCTTCTGTTTATACAATTAAAGATCATCAAAGTCATTTGAGAATGTCTCAGGATCCTGGAATCAAAATCAGTACTGAATATAGTGTCAATATGTACAAACCTAAATACATTTGTCAGTAAATTTCTTGTATTAACATGTTTAGTGCAGACAGTTCTTTGAAATAAACTTTGCAATCAAAAATTATGCACATACTCATTTGAGTTGCTTCACTTAAATCACTCTTTTGGATTTTAATGTCTTCTTTTTTGTAGCAAAATATTTAGTTAAATGTTGCTCATCACTGTTTTATAACATATTTTCTAGTTTTATTAGCTTTATTTAGATTTAAATGCTGTCACTATAATTTAAGTTCTCTTTTTTGCCTAATAAATACTGTAAAAGTTAATTATACCAACTGATATTTATATATTTGGGGGAAAAAAAAAAATCACCCCCTTAAACTGTTGCTACTTTTTCCAGTGTAGCTTGACTTCAGTTTAACTACTTTAAATTACTTTTAATTTACGAATAGTTGTAAAGCTACAATTTGAAAACTACATATTACAGATCCTCCCGTCACACAGTTGAATTGATGCTGATAGTGTCGAATCACGCAGACTTCAGAGCGCATCATAAACACTGATTACTCACAGACATTCACACGTCAATGCTTATCAATGATCAGCTGATTGATTCAATCACAGGCTCTAAAATTGGGTAAAAACATACATAGCTCTGCTGCATGAATACAATATGAATGTTTAGTTACTAAATGGAAATAAATAAGTTGTTTCTCAAGAAATAAATGTTTCTCAGCCTTCTCAACATCAACACAAAGCCTTTATCTTTAGCATAAACATCAATATTACTAAAATTGCCAAAATTACAATTACATATTTTTTAAATAAAAAAAGATTCTTGTTTTTTCACAGTTTTTGACAGTTCTGGAGGCAAGGATGGAGAAACTTTTAAGATAAGCATAAGAAAAGAAAAAGCCACTATGCTAATCTCCTTTAAAAAAAAAAAAAAGAAAGAAAGTTTTTTTAGGTTTAACAATGTCAAAATGTTCCCCCTGGATCCTACTTATACTGTAGGTACCCACTGGCCTACAAGTACTCCTGGTTGGGAATCACTTTCATAAAGCACTATACAAGAAAACAGGTAAGGCAAAAAAATAATTGGTGAATGGACAAAGATGATGCAATGCATCTTAAAATGGCAACTTCCCGAAAAATCCAGAAGGGACACAGAGCAAATGCTTATTTCACACTTACTTAAGAGCAAGTGAATGGAGAGAGAGAGAAAAAAAGAGAAAAAGGGTGTTATAAACTCAGCTCTGAGGTCGAGTGCAATAATGGTTCCGCTCTTCAGCCACCTCAAACCCACTGCATCAGGAAGTGAAGAAATAAAATCACGTCCTTCTCACACACACACACACACCATGAACATGCCCACCATGTCACAATCTCACCTTCAATTTAGTGTGAAAGAAACCACCGATGGTGTCCTTGCAACATATGATTCAGTTGTACAGGAGGGAATTCTAAAGATGCAGAGGTATCAAAAATTTAGCATTGATTAATGCCTGAAAACTGTTACCAGTATGTTTCCTTTTCTCAATATAGTATAGATGAAAATATTTGAACAATTTTGTAAAATGTATTTGTCTCTCTCTTTCTCTGAAATGCCAGAGCTTCAGAACCCCTCTTGACCCACAGCGCTGAGAAACTCCCTCCAGATTCAAGAGCTCATGAGCATCAAACAGACAGACGATTTTTTAACAGATCAGATCATGTGAAACAAGTGCATTTTTTAATTAAAAATACATTTTAATATTTTTTTTTTTCTGTCATATTTAAATGACATCATATACACATTTATACAAAACACAGAATGTACACACACACAAACACATGTTTCTTTCACTATCTTAGTGAGGACATTGTAAAGACTTCCTTTGTTTTTATATCATGTTAATGATATTTTCTATGGCCTAACTCAACCTCCACCCCTAAACCTACACAGAAACATGTGCAAAACACTAGATTTAAATAAAAACATGTTTTGGCTGATTTTTAAGCCTTTTTAACTAGTGAGGACCAGTAAAATGTCCTCACTAGTCAGTTTCAGTTGTCATATTTCACTATTTAAGTGAGGACATTTGGCCCTTACAAGTATAGCTAAACCTGCACACACACACACAAACACACACATAATGTTTTTAACATAGGCCTAATGATTTTTATACTGTACAAAATGTATATTCTATCTCCTAACCCTAAACCTATCCATCACAGAAAACCTGCATTTTTCAAAAAACATCATTTAATATTATTTATAAGCTGTTCTCCTCTTGCAGACCAAAAAATATCCACGAGGTCAAAGATTTCTGGTTTTGCCTTCCTTTTGGAGACAATTTGTCCCTACAACGTAGGGAATACATGAACCACAAACACACACAAGTTGGGTTTCCATGTTTTATGGGGATATTCCATATAGACATAATCATTTTTACACTGTGTAAACTGTATATTCTATCCCCCTACCCCTAAACCTACCCATCACAGAAAACTTTCTGCTATTCTAGATTTTCAAAAAAGATCATTCTGTATGATTTATAAACTTGTTTCTTCATGGGGACCAAAAAATGTCCCCACAAGGTCAAAATTTACTGGCATTACTATACTTGTGGGGACATTTTGGGGACATCCCCATAATGTAGGGAATACCAGGACCACACACACACACACACACACACACATACACACACACTTCTATATATACCACGGGATTCCCCCTATATCTGGCAGCTTTAGTCTATCACCATCTCAATGCACAATCATATCAGATACATACTGACCCACAAACAAGCACACACACACACACACACACACACACACACACACAAAAATCCTGTATATTGTACATTACCTGGTATAAGGCTGATGAAATATAATATTAAACAATTTGGTCACTATTAAAATTTAATTATAAGAAATAGCCATTTTAAAATACCAGAAGACACACCTTAAATGACAAATTTCTCATTTTTCTTTATTCCATATTTCTAATTGTCATATTTTTTTAGGATTATTACAAATAGTGAAAATTCGACTCATTTAAAAAAAATCTTTTGACAAAATTAAATTGATTTATAGAGGAAAAAAGACAAAAGATGCTTTAAAATGGTGAAATGTTCAGTGTGTTACGGCTTTCTTGGAGCATGATCATGATGTGTGTAATACGTGCAGGGGCGGAGAGAGCAAAAGAGGAAGTGAGGCCATGCTGAGAGAGGGAAATGGGCTAGAGGACATTTCACGCTCATAGTGGCCAGTGAATTGGAATGACTGCAGCGCGGCATGATTTGAAGGTCAGGAGATAGTGGATTATATTCCAGAGGTAGAGAGAAGAGGCGGATGACGGGGAGGGGGATGGAGGAATAAACAGACTCGCCTCCACTCCTGCGTTCCGTCTTTCTTTCTATTTCTTTCTTTCTTTCCCCATTATTTCTTTGTTTTCCCCCCCTCCCCGATTACAGGACAGGAAGGCAGAATGAAAACACCAAGGCATCAAACCGACAGCCATTAGTCTCACACATCACGTCCCATGCGCGTGCGCGCACACACACACACACACGACACGCTGAGAAATCTCATTTTAGTCTTCTCTGACGTACCACCTCCCCATACTGGCCACTAACATCCACCCCCAGCCCAAAAGAGAGAGAGGCAGAAAAAGAAAATGTGTTTTACACAAACAATAACAGCGCTATCAGGCAGAGCGCAGCATTCCGAGAGCGTGATTTAATAAAAACAGAGCGGGATTGAATTATCATATTTTAACTGGATGTGTGTTTCAGTTAGAATGTGTGATTCAGGCCTACAAATGATCCGAACGCTTTTCCGAGGTGCAAGACAGCCCTCTCTCTTCCTCTCGGTGCTTCTCAAAAATGGAAAAGAGGTGGACGAGGGGAAGACAAAGAAGGTAAAGTAATAAGCCCCTTGGATATCAGTGACATAGAAAATAAACCGAGATGGCTGGAAAGCCAAAGCTCTCGTTTGATCTGGCTCCACGTACAGTACGAGTGTATCACAGAAGCCCAGACACGAGAGCTTGATGAGGATTATCCACATGATTGCAGTAATCAGATGGAATGAGATGCGAGATGACCATCTGTATTTGCCCCAGACGGCGCGATCGCTCCTCAGACCCTCTGAGGGATTTTACACATTCAACTAACATGGAACAGAGCAGCACGGCACGGCGGAGAAACAACAACAACAAGGAAACACAACAAACGCTGTGACGGGGATGTCAGGAGAAGACGTGCAAATCAAGCAAACTTGTATAATTAAATTAATTCCAGACGCACAGCAACTTTTTTTTTTTTTTTTTTTATCAGCCTTGGGCATTCTGCGTCTCTTTCATAATGATGTCCTAACACAAAACAAACAGCAGGCGGAACATGAAAGTGCTCCTTTTTCTTCCACCTATCTAACTCTGGAATTCTGGTTCTTCAGTTTAGGATTTTTAGGATTAAAGATTAAAGGTTTTTTTTTTTGTGCACTGGTGTAAATGAAATTTAGGAGGCCACTTTTAGCAGACATCACAATGGGGTTGAGAGGATTCTAGAATGTTGTGCCTGTGCTGATGCATGTAAACATGCACATCAAAAGCAAGCAACCAATCCACGGCTCCCGGATGCTCTGTCAACACGGACTGAGATGTCTTATAGGCAGAGAACAGGTGTCAATCATCCCGTGCAGCCAATAGGCTCGTCTCCCGTGGACGCAGCATGCTGGACTCACACACTTCCTTGTGAGCAGCAAGCATACAGTAGAAAAAACAGATACAGGATTTAAAGAATTTGAAATGGACACAAAAATTATGCCTACATTTTAAAATTATTTAATTCACAATACATTCTTTTTAATACTGTAGATCAGTTTCATTAGTATTGCACAGATTTCATTTTGAAATACTGTCTGACCAACTGAAATATTGCGAAATCCTTTAAAAAGCCAGCAACTCAGATAAGCCATGCTGCACATCTCCAACCAGAACATCCACGTGTCCTCAGGGCAGCACACAACAGACAAGAGAAACCAACATGTTTCACATGCACAGTTCTGACACAACCTGTAAATACAAGCTTGAATTCAAATCTATTCTTAATTTCTTTAAAAATAAATTAATTAATAACAACTAACGATATTCTCACAAAAACACTAACAAATGCAATAAAACATTTTAAAAAAAAAATACAATATCTGAATTATTTCTTTGCTATTCTTTCTTTTTTTTAAAAAAGGAAAATTAAACTGAATTTGTGCTACAAAAGAATTGAACAAGTAGTTAATTAGTATGTTTAGGTTTACATGAAGGATAATTAGAAATGATTATACATCTTCAGTCACCATTTACAAAGAGATTTGTTTATATTAATATTAATATCAATGAATTGGTTTATATGAAATTACATTAATGTTTAACATGTTACAATATACAGCAAATTAACATTAGAGGTAAATTAATAGAATCAAGAAACGTATTCATTCAGACATAACTGCAAAAATCGATTATAATTGGTGTTAATTAATATTTATTACAAAATATGGCAAACAATTGAAACAGAATTTTGAACTACAGTGCTGTCAAATTGATTAATCGCGATTAATCGCATCTAACATATGTGATTGTGTGTGTGTGTGTGTGTATATATATATGTGTGTGTGTGTGTGTGTGTGTGTGTGTATACACACATACATATTTATAATATATATAAATGTAGTAACATATATATACACACACTTTTATATTAGATGTGATCAATCGATTTGACGGCCTTAATATACATATAATTAAATCATATGCATATAAATATATATATATATAAAATTGCCATGTACATTTTAAAGAGCCACATTTGTAATTGCTTTATAAGAATATCTCTGCCGCCATGATGGTCACCATCATTGTCACCATCACTTTACCACAAGCATAACAACTACAGGCTGAAATGGCACACAGTGTGACAGTAACTAATATAAACGATCTGAATGTGATGTTTACACTGAACACATTTTACATTAGCAGGTCAAGCTTCAGTTCACAGTTCAATAGGGTCAGCATCTGAAGCTACAGCACATGCGTAGAGCATCTCCGGCCTCTCCTAGACGATAAGACGGGATAGAGGCCGGCCACGCTGTTCTCGTCCATATGAATGACTGCCTGTGTTAAGCCCCAAAAGCTGTCATTAATCCTGGATTTGAGGTGCAGAGCCGAATTTTGGTCATGTTATCAGAGCAGAGCCAAAAACCTCTATATTCACCAGAACAGCTGCACCAGAGCTAACTGGCTAAATCACCAAGGCAGCGTCCTGGGAACACTACAATACTACTATCTAATCTAAACACTACAGTTTATGACACATTATGTAAGTAATGTTTCCTAATACTAAGAAGAATACTTACTCAAATATTTTGTGGTGTAATAATTACACTGTAAAAAACAATTGTTGGTTTAACTTAAAAACCAAAGTTACCTGGTTGCAAAATTTTGAGTTCATTGAAATTATGATTAGTGAGGTGATTAGTTTAATCAACACAAACTCAAAATGTTATGTTATCTGAACCACATTAATTATTTAAGTTGATTTGACAAAAGAAAAATATTGTGATAACAAATCATGAAAATATTTTTTACAGTGTACAAAAGCCTATTATATATATATATATATATATATAGCTATAGTTTTGTGATGCAAATGTAAGACCCTCATCTCTTACTTTCTCTCTCTCCCCTGACACAAGCAGGCCAAGCTGAGATCCCAGGTACTGATACAGCCACCCACTTGAACGAATATAGAGACCTGGACCACCGAACATACACACATGCACTTAAATCATGCAGTAATCCACTCTGTCAGCGGACATGGCAAGAAATGGACATAAATGCACACATTTACACATCTAACGCATATGAAAACACAAATCTGGGCCCTAAAATGGCATTGATAATGACACATGTTCACACAATCTTTGATCAAAATCAAAAGCTGAACACTACGAACACACAATGACTACTGTATTTATATATAGATCCATTTGTGCAGGGCTATATGATCTTAGATCTGAAGCGCTGGCGTACGTGTGTATGCAAGTGTGCATGTTCATTCTGATGAATCTGCCTGTAGAGTTAGAGACCTGAAGTGAGAATTTATCATCTTAAAACCGCCAGATGAGGACGCACACACACTTGCACACACTCGACTGGATGAAATTCAGAGCTCGCCGGCAGCACATCAAGCTACACACAAAAACACATGCTGTGAAATCCAAATCATGCTCTACTCTTGCTGGTAAAACTCAGCCACTGTTTCATAGTGTTTATGAGTGTGTGTGTGTGCGTGTGTGTGCATGTGTGTGAATGCACTTGTCCTCTGAGTATCTCTGTGCAGAGTTTTCAGCCTAGAGGAGAGCGGATGCAGCACAGCACACCATGTGGTTTGGAAGCAGAATTATTTCCTTTTTACATCTCACATATGTAGCATATGTTTGCAATTTTCTTAACATCTAGAATAAATAAGATAAAATAGAAAAATCCAACTTTATACGGCTTCTGCAAATTCATGCATGATGCTTAAAAGCATATTAGTGTAGACTAACCTTTACACATTTTGCACATTTGCTGTAGCGTTTAGCATGAAGTGAATGGGAAGTCGCACAAGGGTGTATCTTGTCGTGCTGTGTGTTAATATGTGTTTGTGAGCATTCAGTCCTCCAGCCAGACTGGGTGCTGCTTATTTCTCCATCACAGCTCAAATGGGCTCCCGCGCTAGAATAAATCACTGTCGCCACGAAAATGCAGCGACAGCCATGATAGATGGCTGAAATGCGTGTGTTGATGTCTTTAGTGTTGCCGACAATTTGGTAAATCTCGCCTTTTCCTGTTTCTCCGCAGCATTGCGTGTGGGGTGCGAGGCATCTGAATGTTGACACAAACTACGAGAAGGGGCCCATACAGTGACATCAGCACGACACAACACTGCTAAAGTCAATTTGAACCTCGTCCTGTCAAAAAGTCAGGTGTTTGAATGTAAAAGTTACAATTACTAATGTAAATAATATGATTAAATGTAAAAAAATTCTAATCAAAAGCATGCATAAGGCTGTAGTTGACGGTGAGTGAAATCCATGTTCAAGGGTGAAAGTGTGTTTTCTTTAGGGCTGTTTAACGATTAATCACGATTAATCGCATCCAGTATAATACACATATTATATATAATATAAACATACATGTGAATATTGCTTAAATATATACATGTATGTGTTTATAAATATAAAATAAATATGCATAGTACACACACATATATTATGTGTAAACAAACTTATTTTGGATGCGATTAATCACGTCCAGATTAAAAGTATTATATCCATATTATATTATATACAATATAAATATATACATGTAAATATTTCTTAAATATATACATGTATGTGTATGTATTTAAAAATACAAAATAAATATGCATAGTACACACACATATATTATGTAAACAAAAACTGTTATTTTGAATGCGATTAATCGCGATTAATTGCATCCAGAATAAAAGTAGAATATACATATTATATACAATATAAATACATATGTAAATATTTCTTAAATATATACATGTATGTGTATGTGTTTATAAGTATGCATAGAACACACACACGTATGATGTAAAAACAAACTGTTATTTTGGATGCGATTAATCGCGATTAATCGTTAAACAGTCCTAGTTTTCTTTTCCAGTAAAAAAGGCCTGGTGCATATATGTACAAGTTACAATTAGCTACTAATGTAAATAATACGATGTAAAAAAGTTCCAATCAAATAGTCAAAAATTGTTTACAAAAGCATTGTAGTTGACAATGTTTCTCATGACGGGGGGGTTTCACCCACGTGTATTCGGGTCATGAGTGCAGTGACCCCCGTGTGTAATATGTCAGCGCTGCGTACGTAAGTCCTGCGTACGGCACGGCTGTCCGTCACGCAGACGCATCGCTATGACTCAAATGGTGACAAAGCGACTTAATATATTTTCCCGAACACCCCCCTCCCAAATCTTTTTATCTGACCAGTAAGCCAGCCCCCCAGTGCCTAAATATAGACCCCGACACCCCCGTCACACACCAACTGAGACACAAGAACACCCCGTTTCTGACTCAATCAGATCTATAACGGTGCAAACGCGAGACATTTTTGGCTTTCGCACACATAAAACCTGCGACATGGCACCTGTGAACTTGCAGACACTTGTCATGGCAGTTGGCCTGCTCCTGAATCCAAAGCCCCCCAACAAGCCAACGCTCGCACCTGGCAGGATCAAACAAGCGTGCACTCCCCACAAACTCTCTTACAATCAATACTTTCAGCCAACACCACGCAGCAGTCCCAGCTCCACCGCACACACACACACACACATATATATACAGGGAGAGAGAGTGGAACAGCACTCCAAAGAGCAGAAAGCAGTGTACTGACCTTTCTGTCTCTCTTTTTTTGCCTCCTTCCTTTCTTTCTTGCCCTCCTTGACGTCCAATCCACACTTGTCTTCTGGCTGCTGGTGCTGGGGCTACAGTAGTAGAGGAACGGTAGTGTGTGAGTGAGAGAGAGTGAGTGATCCTGCTCAACCTGACTAGAGCGGGCGCATTAGTGTGATTTCACACCCAGGCTGCAGCCCTGCCTACTGTCCTGATGGGGTTCCTGAATGTGCTGCTTATTTAGAGAGCCGGCACGCTGTACCTGGGCTTGCAGGCAGGCTGCTTAAAGCAAGAGCCAACATCTAGAGTGCATAATACCCCCACTCTCTCCCTCTCTCCGTCTCTCTCTCTCTCTCTCTCTCTCTCCCTCCCGCACACACACACACACACAAACACTAGTACGCTCTCCTAGTCACTGGCTGGCTGGAGAGGTAGACGCCGGCTCGGGCGTTCACGCAACCGCACGCGTACCTTTGGCAGAGCTGGTAGCCGGTGCGAGAATACACACACGGCGCTTTCTTTTCTCTCTAAGTGTTTAGAAGACAATTTCGACAAGGGATTGCTCCCAATCTACTTGGATGATCCAGATGGATGAGTTATAATATGCTTTCCAGTCTCTTGCTTTTTTGTCTGTCTGATTCTAGTCGTTTTAGCCTATTATCGAGATGCCACATGTTTCTGAAGAGGGAATGCCTCGCTCTCTTTCGGATTCGGTCCCTCGGCCGCTCGTCTCTGTGGGACGTGGCGGAGGGGGGCGGATGGGTGAACTAAATTGTGACTCAGGCTGAATGTGTATTAGTCAAATTTATTATTTATTGCCAAGCCGCATTCAGTTTCCCCCCCTCCGCACACGCGGATAGATGGAAAAGGGGGATGCATGGGGGGGTGGGGGGGAGTAGGGTCAAGGGTGCGAGGATTTTATTGTGGGGGGTTTGAGATATAGCCAGTGGTCATGATTTGGTGAGCGAGGCCTAGAGGGAGGTGAAAAGAATATATAAGATATTAATTTAATTTATTTATTTATTCAGCCAGTCCGCATGCCTTATCAGGCCGGTGTCTCTTAATGACATCACTGGCAGCTTCTCCAAGCTGTCCAAAATCACCCTGCCTCTCATTTTTCTTCAAAATGACTTCAATTCATTGTGTGTGTGTGTGCGCGCGTGTGTGCGAGTGTGCTACTGCCTATATCTAAAATTGAGAATAATGCTATCCAATGGGTCCACACTTTCATGCAAGATAGCCTCAGATCCAAAACAATCAAATAAATCGGGCAAAAAAATAAAATAAATAAACATAAAAAGTCAATAAAATTAGGTCTTCTTTACAAATTATTGAATAAATATTTTTACATAAAATATCAGTTTTGTTATTAAGTTCTTCTACTTACAAACTTATATTCCAAAGCAGCTTATATAATGCAATTATATAAGCACACAAAACATCGCATTTGGATTGTTTATGTTTGTGGTTTATAATAAATGTTGTTTATAATGAATGCTACTATAATCTTTGTTTTATACTTGTATTTTTAATTTCTGTTCTGAATACTGATCAATTTAAAAGATTTGTTGTGGAGTGAGGAGAACTAAAATACAGGTTTTTAGTGTTTATAATGTTTGCAAATGTTTTGTTTAATTTACTGGTATTTTGACTTGTACACAGATGTGACTTTTGTGTTGTTGTTGTTTTTTTTTCTTTGTTTTTTTGTTCTCTCAACAAGGCACGTTTGACTCAGTGCAACTCATTTTCCAGAAAATACAGTACATATTTTCAAACTCTTCCAATTCAAAAATGCCTGATTCAAATCATCAGAGACAGAATGGGTCAGATGAGGCAAACAAAAAAAATATGTAGAGATATGTTCAGTATATCATATATAAGCATTTACATCAAGCTGTTTACTAATAACAAATACTGCAAGACCACTCATAATGCTTAAAAAAACAAAAAATAATAAAAAAAGGAAATTATGTGTTTACAATACAGACAGAGAGTAGTTGAGCCTTCATACTAGTGCATTACAGTTTAAACCAGCGGTTCTCAAAGTGGTTTATTTTTAGCACTCCAATTTTACAGCAGACATCAAGCTGTGACCGAACATAGTACCAAAATTTTTCATAGAAAAGTGAAAAAATATATCTTATACATTTGTAAATCACATACAACCAGTGTTTGGGACAGTTACTTTTAAAAGTAATGCACTACAATAGTGCGTAACTCCCTAAAAAAGGTTACTAATTGCTTTAGTTACTCTTTATGGAACGTAATGTGTCACGTTACTCCCTAAAAAAAGTAACTAATTGTGTTACTTAGTTACTTTTTATGGAAAGTAATGTTTTACGTTACTCCCTAAAAAAGTAACAAATTGTGTTAGTTACTTTTTATGGAAAGAAGTGTGTTACATTACTTATGTGTTACTTTTTTTCATCTGGGTTGGGCTTTTTTTTTTTTAAATCATTTTTGCTTATTAGTATGGTTGAATTGGATCATCGAAGGTCAGCAGCAAAGACTAAATACATAAAGTTATTTAACATTTTTAATGATTGCAGGTTTGCGTAATATTGTGAGTTTGCTTTTCATTTTTTATTTATTTTCAGCAATACTGAATCTGTTTTTGTGCAAGTGAGAGAAGTAAATGCATGCTCACATTTAGTTTAGAAATCCCGATTTCTCTCAACACGGGGGCAGGAGAGGTGTCAGTCAATAAACTGGAAAACAATGTAACTTGCATTACTTCTTTGAAAAAGTAACTCAGATATTTTGTTGTAAATTTAAAAGCAATGCATTACTAGTTACTTGAAAAAAGTAATCTGATTACTACCACGTGTTACTTGTAATGCATTACCCATAACATGCATACAATGTATTAATATTGGTTTTAAAGGACAGGGTTGCATTAGATAATGTTTTTGTCTTGATTAACTAACTAGTCAAGAACCACTGGTTTTAGATACTCTTAGATAGGCAACAGGCCTCTGTAGGCCAAAAACACTACAGCAGTCCTAGAAAACCCAAACCACACACTGAACCAATGATTTATATGTCATAACCACAAACCCCATACTTCAAAACCCAGATATCAGACGTCAGACCAACGACCAGCACACCTAACATAACAAGGCATATCAAAGTCAAAACACAGTTTTAAATATAGAAATCCGCTTCAGTTCTTGCCTTTCCCCAAACCATCTGAATGGCTCATTCTCGTGAAGTTCAGAAAGCCATTGTGTGCGGGTAAGATGAGGGTGCGGAGGAAATAGTCGCAGCCATTTCAGCACAACCATTAAGGCTTAGAGTAGAACAGGTACCATTACAACTCAATCATTCTAATACACTCCTAATCATCCAAATTTTTATACATCAGTTTTAAAAGCCATGCTTAAAAAAAGAAATCATTTCCCTTACAGAGGTAATTTAAGTGAAAGAAAGCAAGAAAGAAAGAAAGAAAGAAAGAAAGAAAGGCTTTTTCCAAGATTGACAAGGTGCAGGAAAGAGGGAAAAAGATAGAATGGAGGGAGGAGGATATTCGTGAATCCCTCAGTACTCCTGTCATCTTCAGCATTTTACAAGCCCACAGAGATTTCCATTGGCTAAAATTAACACGAAGGACAATTAATATTAATAAGGGTGCCTGTGTTGGCAGAGACTTTTAAATGGGTTAAGTACAACTGCCCGAGCTGACGGGGTGGGGGAGACCTGTTAACGCTCATTCTCAATTAGCTTTCTCTGAGGAGAACTCGTCTGGCACACCATAAATGACTAACCAAGCCTCCATACACACAATTACCTGCTCCAAACCTCAACCAGTCCAACATCACACTCACACAGACCCGGCAAAACACTTAACATGACACAACTCCAGTCAGGACCCTCTCTGCCTCGACGTCTCCACCTGTCTCGGCTCGTTCTGTCTCTGCCTCTGTTCTTTCCTGCTGTTTTTGAACTTTCAATTCTCCTGAACAGCATTATGATTATATATTATTAATATTTCTGAATTATTACTCATTTTCTCCCTAAAAATGGAGTGCTTTAATTCACATTTGAAGTACTCATCAAGGCAGTGTGGCGAAATGAATGTGGACGGATACATTATATTTGCAAAAATGCAAAGAGCACATAAAATATATATGGAAATAATAAAATATTAAGTATTAATTTCAAAAAGATAATTTGCTCAGACCAAAATTGCCTTTTCATTAATCCCACCTTAGTTTTTTTCACCCTCTTTTTTTTTAACTAAAGACCTGAAACTTTCACAGAGTTATTAAAGATATTCTCTTTTCTATTAAAAAATATTCTATTGTCTTTTACCAAACTGAAGAATCTGAATGTGGGGGCATCTACATGTTTCTGTTTGATTTAGGTGTTATGACCCTAAATCAAAAATAATTACAAATACCTCAAACAACATTTTATAAAGAAATAAATACATTTCATATATTTATGAAAACTCAGTTGCCTATGACCATCCTTTGCCCACACTCAGTAGTGGCGTCCATTCATAACATTACAGCCATTTTAAATGGCAGACTGGTGGTCGGTGACATTGATTGTGTCAGTTCAGGTTTAAGGCATAGAAAATACGTGAAGGGAGACACTCTACTGTTGTGTATATGTAGGTCGCAATACAGAATGACACAATAGGCCAGCCAATAAGAACACTCATACACTGACTGTGAGTGAATGACTCATGTGCCTTACTGTGACCCCATTAGGACAGTAAGGTTATGGGTCACAGAGTGAAGTATTTTCTGACATAGATACAGGGGGAGAAAGACAGACAAGACAGAGAGATCATAGGCAGAGCAGGACTCTAGCAGCCTTTCACATTAGTGGCATTTAGTGGAAAGTGGAAAGATTCATGAAAGAATCTTTCTTTTGAATCATTTTGCCAGTTGGACTCGTTCGTTCACAAATAGGACTTGCAGAAGCTTTCCATGTCAACAATTCACATTAATGAATATAAATTAAAAAAAATAATAATAAAAAGCAAAAATTGTCAGTACAGACATTAATTTAAAAAAGTGTATATAAATATAAAATGTCTTCCCATTTGAAGGGGGGTGGTAGAAGTGACATTAAATAGAGAGCAAATACAGACTTTTGAGTCACCTGCTTCTAAGACTTTTGTAAAAAAAAAACAACAACAAAAAAAAAAAACACGTTATTATTGTTAACTTAATGGAAAATAATTAAAAATCGGGACAAAAAAAGGGACAAAAATAAATGAAAGCTAAACAGAAATATTAAAAAGACTAATAAAAATTACAAAAGCACATAAAATACTAAAACTTAAACAAAAACTGAAAATATAAAAATAATATGGCAATTATATGCAAGTGATTTTCTATAGAAGCTTGTTTCCAACACTGAATAAAAATAAAAAAGGTAATTGCGACTTTTTATCTCAAAATTCTGACTTTTTTTTCCTCGCAATCGTGAGTTTATATCTCACAATTCTTACTTTTTTTTTTCTCAAATATCGCAATTCTGACTTTATAATTTGCAATTGCAAGTTATAAAGACAGAACTGTGAGATATAAATTCGCAATTCTGAGAAAAAGAATTAGACTTTATGACTCGCAATGGCAAGCTTACATCTCACAATTGTGACTTTTTATCTCTAAATTCTGACTTTTTTTCAAAAAAAAAGTCAGAATTGAGAGATAAAAAGTCGCAATTATCTTTTAAATTGTTTTATTCTGTGGCGGAAACAAGCTTCCATAATTTCCATATGAACTCGAATTCTTCCAAGACCAAATTATCTGTGCTATTTTATAGATATATAATATATATATAATTTTATAGCTCTACTCTGTATCAGATGTCTCTGTATGTCTCTTTATAAGAAGTTTCTCCTAAAATACCCTAGGAGAAATAAAAATGAATAATAAAACTGATAATCTATACGTAACTGAGAAGTCCATGCTTTTCTGAGCTATGAAACCAGTTAATAAAGCAAACAGAATGAACAAATGAATAAAACAAACAGTTCGAAAGAACCGATTCGTGGAATCAAGCCATCGTTCTGTCATGGAGACCCCAATGGCTTTCTGAAGAGCTTTCCATTGTCTGGCGTGATGAACTTGAGGTTCAAGCTTTCAAGCCAAGGGGTGTGTCTGTCTAATCCTGACCCCCTGCAGCCCCTCGTCCCCCACCCTGCACACGCTCCAGCTGACGCCTGCCCCGATGACCAGCGCTTCATCGCAGCACTGAATAAAACACCCCGTAATGAGACAGGCCACAAAATGGCTCCTCCACCAGCAGATATAGCTGGTGCCGGATGAGCGAGACAGGAAAGAGAGAGAGACAGAGGGGGGCAGAGTGGAGAGCAAAAGACTGAAAAACAGCAAAAAGGTCACATCGCTGCTTTCAATACTTCCTCTTTTCAATCATTTCCTCTCTTCCAAAGGGTTTTTTTTCTGTGCATTTCACTTTCACACCTTCTATTTTCCTCTGCAGTCATTTTCCTCTTCCCTCTCTCCACTCCGCACGAAAATACTTATTGAGGAGACAAAGGAAGGGAATGTAGGGAAGAGACAGGTGGCTATGTCTGAGGGATGAGAGAATCACAGGAGTGAAATCCAGTCTTCCCTCTTCATTGAGCATAATAATAAAAGGTTACAGGGTGAAAAAAATGGCTTTCTTCTACATTTGAGATAACACACGGAAGAAAGAACAATCTCTGTTGCATCTCTATGTTTTTATTTGCCCCTCCTTCTTCAGGAAGACCTCAAACTCCCTAAGAGAAGCAGTGTCCACTCCTTCCCATCCATCCACTCTCACTTATGTAATTTTCTTGTTTACATTGTTTCAGGCCTTGTTATGCACGGAATGCTCCAAATGCATCTCAACCACTTTATTTTTTATAAATAGCTTAAAGAATATAAATGTTCCCTGACTGGACCTCCAGAGACAGGTGGTGCCGAATAAATCTGTAAATCATTCAATCTGGAAGATGAACGGTGTGTTTCGGACTTCATTGGCTCTGGTTTCGGATGAATGCGCGGTGTGAGACTTCCAGCGTACCCACCGGGGAGGACGTGGTGGATGGGCTTAGCTTGGTTACAGCCACGCAAATGAAGCAAAGTGCACTGACCTCTGCTCTCTCTTACATGCACATTCATACTGCCGATGCACTCTCAGAAAAAAAAGGTACAAAAGCTGTCACTGGGGCAGTACCCTTTCAAAAGGTACATCTTTGTACCTAAAGAGTGCATATTAGTACCTCAATGTAGGGCAATTTTTGCAATTTTTTCGATTAATTCGAAAATTAATTCGTTTTGCCATGGTTTTATTAGTTTTAAATTGAGAAATCGTGTTTTTTTTGTTTTGTTTTATTTGAATAAAAATGTTATCAAACGTTACAGTTAGACATGTTTACAATTCTGCAATGATAACAGTTAAGACAAGAAAATGATCCGACCACATGATGGCGCGCCTGATTAACTGCTCTCATGTGACGTAGAAAATACACAGTGTATGTAGAACATAGAGTCTAACACCGTGGCTGAGTCCGAAAACTGGAAAACGCTGCCTTCGGAGGACACATTTAAGGTAGGAAGGCATCAAGACACGTATGAATCCCATGTTAGCTTCACTTCCTGTCTCCTGAAATAGCTTCATTTGATCGATTTTTGAAAGCAGCATAGATGTATCCTTCACTGCCTTTGATATCCCACAATCCTGTGCTTTCTATTCTGTGACAGCTGAACTAGAAAAATAAAGATGGCGTTTGCTGTTCAGTTTGTGTGTAAATGTACGTTTTTGACCAACATTTTCCACTTTTGATGTCATTTCTAGCAAGAAATTACTACTGTAGTAATTAAATATTTGTTTAGTTCTCACCAAAGCTCGTGCTATTTTGCAGTAGATCATTAAACCGTTACGCTGCCTCAGAAGTCTGTCTGAAATCAGTTTTGTGAGGTGCCTTCATGCTCAAACACTGCCTTAAAAGTCATTGCCTAACAGGGGAGCAAGGCAACAAGTCAGCTGCCTAGGTTTTCGGATGCAGCCCATGTCCTAAACAGACGCGATGCGATAGGATAGGATTCCAGCGACAAGCAATTTGTCTGTCCACACCAGATACGACGCGACTATGAGACGTGATAAAGTCAATAAAAAAATCACAGCCAATCAGAAGAGCGCATGGGCGGGCTCTTTCGGCAAGCTCCCGGCACTCGACGAAATGGTTAAGTAGGCTACGTAATCAAATTTATGAATATTACACCAATTTAACATTATTAAAAATACATACTGAGTTACTGAAACTTTTTTTTTTTTTTTTGTCATAGAATACACTTACTGTTCACAGTGAGTTGACAGTTTAAACGTTCTTGTTTCCTTTCATTTGTTTTGGAGATCTCAGGTGAATTGTCCATTGTTGCTTTCAGAACGGCTATAAAAGAGACGCAAAATGATATTCAAACTCACACTAGATTTTTATAATTTCTCGCTAGAAATGATATCAAAAGTGGAAAATGTTGGTCAAAAAACGTACATTTACACACAAACTGAACAGCAAACGCAACTTTCGGACGCCATCTTTATTTTTCTAGCTCAACTGTCACAGAATGAAAAGCACAGGTTTATGGGATATCAAAGGCAGTGAAGGATACATCCAGAGATTGTATATAATAGGGAGATAAGAGGGTCTGAATCTCTTACCATTGGAGAAAGCGTAAATGCTAACTTGATCACGCGCTCACTTCTCAGTCTATCGTGTAATGGCAGTGACATCAGTCTCAACATTCCCTAGTCTGCCTTCTCTTAAAAAGATACATTTTTATCAAGCTAAAATCTACATATAGTTCCCAACTAAAGTATTGTTTAGTGTAAAACATGCTGAAGATTAGCAAACAGGCTGTTGATTAATTAAATGATTAGCCATTTCCCCACAAAAGCTGTTTAATCAGCATAGTGAAGCCTCTCATCCATTGACATCCATTCAAAAAATGGCCTCTGGTCTCCTTCCCTGCGTACCGCCAGGGGCGAGGCATTAGCATTAGCCGTTACGCTTTTTTGGCTAAAGGTTGCAGGCCTTCCTTCCAGTGGCTTTGATACATCTATGCCAGAGATTGTATATTATAGGGAGATGAGAGGGTTTCTCTTACCATTGGAGAAAGCGTAACGGCTAACTTAATCACGTGCGGCACCTCTCAGCCTATCATGTAATGGCAGTGACATCAGTCGCAACATTCCCTAGTCTGCCTTCTCTTAAAAAAATACATTTTTATCAAGCTAAAATCTACATATAGTTCCCAACGAAAGTATTGTGTAGTGTAAAACATGCTGAAGATTAGCAAACAGGCTGTCGATTAATTAAATGATTAGCTATTTCCCCACAAAAGCTGTTTAATCAGCATAGTGAAGCCTCTCATCCATTGACATCCATTAAAAAAATGGCCTCTGGTCTTCTTCCCTGCGTACCGCCAGAGGCGGAGCGTTAGCATTAGCCATTACGCTTTTTTTGCTAAAGGTTGCAGGCTTGCCTTCCAGTGGCTTTGTCTATGCTGCCTTCAAAAATCGATCAGATGAAGCTATTTCATGAAACAGGAAGTGAAGCTAACATGGGATTCGAATGTGCCTTGATGCCTTACTACCTTAAAATGTGTCCTCCGAAGGCAGCATTTTCCAGTTTTCGGACACAGCCACGGTGTTCACTCACAAATGCGTTATTGCATTGTAAAAAAAATAATAATAATAAAAATGAGACGCGGGTAGTGGAATGGGGGAAAAAGCAAAGTTATTAGACATGAGCTTAACTTTATATACACACACACATATATATATATATAGATATATATATATAGATAGATAGATAGATAGATAGATATAGATATGAGTGCAACAGCCAAACATATTTGAATTGTTTGATTGATTTTTATGTTTGCATGATGGTGACAGGCTAAAAGGTGCTGTTATTTTCTGTTTTACAAAGCATTTGCTAATAGCCTATTACTGTGTTATTTATTGCTATTTGGCTAAGAAATATTCAGCATTTTTTTTATTTTACATTATTTCTGAGTATATAGGATATGTTTAAGATAAGTTTGTACAATATTTGCCTTCATATTTCATGCATATTTTCTGGAAAAATATTTAGCTAATAAGTCATTTGTTTTACATTTACACCATGTTGATCACTTCTGGTGTGGTGCACATCGAATAGAACTTTTTTTAACCAGATTGTTAATAAAGAGAATGTTACTTGAATTATATTTTAGCTACATTTTTAAGTTGACTACTAGTTAAACATAAAAAAAAAAAATCGAAATAGAAATTGTGAATCGGTCAGTCATTCTGAAAAAATGAAAAAATGAGATTTTATTTTTATTTATTTATTTATTTATTTTTGCCATATCGCCCAGCCCTACCTCAAAAGTGTACATATTAGTACCTAAATGGTACATATTAGAACCTTTTTAAAGGGTACCGGCCCAGCTTTTGTACCTTTTTTTTTCTTTTCTTTTTTTTTTTTTTTTTTTTTTCCTGAGAGTGTGTCTAAAGACTAAAATTTAAACAACCGAGCAACAAACAATTTTTTTTTCAAAGCCCAAACATTGGTGTAAATGCATACAACAACAGGATACATGATAGATTCAGAGTCATCAACCCTAAGAGAGATGCTAGATGCTATTATCTATGTGATAAGTGTTGTGCACTATTTAGAGCATTTAAGTCATTAGCTGCTGTTTTTGACAGCAATTCACACACTTCAGGCTTTTCTGTCTGGATCACGGGTTCAAGAGTTCATTATGACATGCATGATCACCCTCACACACACACACAAACAGCATCACTCCGATTTGATTTCTAAGCCATACACAATCACATATAACACTGCAAATAACTTGTTTCTCAAACTGGAACGTGAGACAAACAAATTCTCTGTTTATCGAAATGACAGGCAATTAAAGCCAGCTTAACCTTGGGCCAACATGCTTAATTAGAGTGATTTGAGTGGTGTGGTCAAACATTCTCAAGAAGACGAAGTGACACAAATATGTGCCATTCTTCTCACAGATCAGAATTAAAATATCAGCATCCTATTACACTAAACAGCCCCCTGAGCTCTCTCTCCCACCACAGAAAAAGGACATTAAACTCATGCAATCATACAGCTAATCAATTATGCATGGATTAGGCTATATTTTCTTTGCGGGTGTGAAAAATACAAAATGTTAAAGTTTTTTTTTTTTTTAATAGTAGCAGGTAAAGGTTTGACACATCTACTCATTCTTTATTTTTACTATTATTCTAAAATGTGGGAAATGATATAATTGTGAAAACTATAAAATGACATTATGGGAATTATGTAGTGAACTATAAAATTGTTCAAACAAAACTCTTATATTTTAGCTTTGTTAAAGTCAGCATTCTGTCTAGATTGCAGCTCTGCACAATCTGAGCTTCTCATGACTAAGCCTCATTAAAATAATTAAGATTTGAAGATTTTTGAAATTATGTGTACATTATGGAAACTTGTTTCCGCCACTAAATAAAAAATAATTAAAAAGGTAATTGCCACTTAAACTGCAAAGTAATTCTGACTTTTTTCTCACAATTGTGAGTTTACATCTCGCAATTCTGATTTTCTTAGAATTGCGTGATATAAACTCGCAATTATAAGAAAAAAAGTCAGAATTGGGAGAAAAATTTCTCTAGTTTATAACTCATAATTCTGACTTTATTTTTCACAATTGTTAGTTTATAACTCACAATTCTGACTATTTCTCGCAACTGTGAGTTTATAACTCATAATTCTGACTTTATTTTTCACAATTGTTAGTTTATAACTCGCAATTCTGACTATTTCTCGCAACTGTGAGTTTATAACTCATAATTCTGACTTTATTTCTCGCAGTTGTGAGTTTATATCTTGCAATTCTGACATTATAACTCGCAATTGCGAGTTTATATCTCGCAATTCTGTGAAAAATGTCAGAATTGCGAGATAAAAAGTCGCAATTAAATCTTTTATTTTTTATTCAGTGGTGGAAACAAGCTTCTAGGGATGCACCAATACCGATACCAGTATCGGTATCGGCCCGATACCAAGCTCATGTACTTTTACTCATACTTGTAAAAATACCCCCGATACCAAAGACCGATACCTCACGTGACGCAACTGACAGAATTTCCCGTGCACAGAGACACCGGCGGCAGCAGCAGAAACAATGTCAGCCTCAGCCAGGTGTGTTGAAATACTTCAAATTAATGATGACAACACACACATTGCGAGCTGCATGCTTTCAATCACAATTCTTTATCGATTAGTGAAGCGATAAGCGGAATCGCGCTGAATGACACAGACCAGAAGCGCTCCCTCTCGCGCGCTCTCTCTCTCTTTCTTGCGCGCGAACCCAGTTCTCTCAGACAGCACGCGATCAGTTCTCCTTGCGCCTGAATGGTCAAATGCACACATAGTTGTCAAAATGTCCATCGTGTGGAGTATCTCATGTAAATACAGTCGGTTATGGCTTAAGTGTGGACGTAAACATTTGGGTGAAAACAGGATATGTGTCAGTATCCATGGATTCGGTCTTAAAGGGACCGTAGGCCTATATTTGTCATTAATGTTAACAAAACAACAAAAGATGTTAAATAAATGTATACATAGTAAATAAACCTACTGTATCTGAAAAACAAGTTTATTTAATTTTATCTCTATAGTATTTGTTGTATTGTTTGTAATTTGTTTGTAAATTTCTTTTTATATAACAACAATTAGCCTATATATATTGGTAATTATGTCCTTTGAAGGTTATTGGACACTGTGAAATTTTTGTTCTTTAAGTTTGTGACAAGCACATAAAAATTATTACTTTTTTCTTTTTTCATTAAAGTAATAATAAAGAAGCTGCCCTACATTCATTAGTCTCACTGTGTTGTGCTTGGAAAACTGCAACATCACCAAAAAAAAACAAAAAAAAAGAGAGAGAGCGAGAGAGAGAGAGAGAAATTAATAAATGTATAGGCATCAGTATTGGTATCGGCGAGTACTAGAAAAACAGTATCGGTACTTGTACTCGGTCCTTAAAAAATGGTATCAGTGCATCCCTGTAAGCTTCCATAGTAAATAAACTGAAGTTTGTTTTAAGAAAATACTATTTTATTCTTTGTACTTCAAAATATCAAGTTTAATTCAATGTGTTATTCTCCGTTTCTTTGTTATTTGTGAAATTTGCAAGCAATTTCCGAGTGAAAATGGTTTCAAAGTAAACCACCTAAACCACCTTTTTTCAGTGCTCTTGAAAACAAAAGTAGTTAAGTACTTTGGCATAATGCTTTTACTATCATTTATTAGAAAAACATACAAAATTTTAACAAAACTGTGTGGTGTGACCAACATGCAGGAAAAACAAATTGTGGCTCCCCCAAACTTTTTCAAAATCATGAAACCAAAAAGGTTGAAAGGTTAAATGGTTGTTTTCTTTTATCTAGGCTGGACTCTGGCTGCTTTTTGTTTACTACTCAATGGAAAAAATAAAAATAAAAAATTAAAATTTTAGGTTTGTAAAAAAATGGGCAAAAATTAATAACTGCAACGAGCATAAGTAGATCAAATTGCCTTTAAGATCATTAGAAATATAAATTCAGTAAAGTGTGTCCAAATTTTGACTGGTGCTGTAAATGCTTCCCTTTATCTATATATCTCTTATAAAGAAAGATGAACAAAGATAGGGAAGGACTAAGAGAGAGAGAGAGAGAGAGAGAGAGAGAGAGAGAGAGAATAAAAACCCAATATTACAGCCCAAAAAATGTGGAACTTCACTAGTGGGATTCTTCACACTGTTCTCTGGTGATAATCTGTCATTTGCGTGGGGGCACGTTCAGACTTGAGAGGCTGCTGACATATGTAGAAGATTGTGAGCGTGTGAGAGAGGAGAGAGCCGTTCGTACCGGCCCGGGGACCATTGACCTGAGCGGCCAGGGGTCGGCCAGTGTTACTGCTCAATCCCAGAGGTCTGTGTCGCAGCCTGATAATGACCTCTGTCTATAGCTGATGGAGTTGGACAGGTATTGGCAGGCCCACTGACTACCATCAATGAGGTACCTACGAGTGCCAAGTCTGTTAATAACAGGTGACCCACTGGCCTTCTGACACAACTAGACCCTCATCTACAAGTGTGTCTGTGCGTAAATATGCCGGAACTCGCACAAATGAGCGTGGAAATAGGTGTGACAAGGACAAATAAAAAAAGGCTTACTGAAATCCATGTGGTCTCACACGCAGTAATAGCCACAACGCACACACTTCCACCGAGCCTTTGTGTCTGGTTCTTAGTAACTTAACGGACACTTCCTATAATGCTAACCAATGGCCCTCCTCTAAGATTACATGCAACTTAATCCACCCTCACACACTAATTTGTTTTCTTCTTGTCCCTTTTTTCCTCTAGCTGGGTGTAACTGAGCCCTTGAATATATACAAATTTAATAGAGCAAATAGAATCATTATCAAATTCAAATCAATACAAATCTAGCCCCAGCGCCCTTAAAAGGCAGCAATGTTGAAATACAACACTCTCTACACCCCCCTCTTGCCTTGTACATCTGACGATCATGTCAGACATGGACAAGCAGACAGGCACATTACAGCTAATCAAGCTCGCACAAAAAAGCCTTTATTAACGTACAGGAGTAGTACTTTGATCAGTGACAATATCCCAAAACCGCTGCAACGTTACCGCAAACATATAGGATGCAGCCAATTACCTTAGGGCAAGTACTACTGTAAGAAAGCAATATGTTTTTTTTTTTTTTTTTTTGATAAAATGAGGACGAGGTTTGGTTAGTCAAAAGTGAGTTCAGTAAAACTCCTGGCTTTTCACTACTGGTTTTTTACAGTCTCCTAATTTTTGTTGATTTACAGAAAAACATTCTTGGTAAACAATTGTTGACATCTGCAAATATAGACAGACTAGTCGCAGCCTGCAATTTTGTGTACAGTGTGTCATAAGGGTGATTGATGCGTTCAGACACAAAAGACAGCATATTGCTGGAGCACTTTTTGATGTTAACAATCTTTTTATGTGACAAAATGACAACATTTATACACTGGTGAATTACAGGAGGGGAAGCCATTTGCATTATCCTTTGAGTACACTTTGGGGGGAAAATAGTTTCTTATGCTGTATGGTTGTTTATTATGCAGTTTTCATATTTTTGATGATTTTGTTTAAAGCAATGATGTTGTATTTAATGTTTTTCTACTTTTTACTTATATACTTGTATATATAAAAAATAATATCCCAAATAGCCTATGTTTTTGTGGAATCTTTCATTTTTTTTTCTTCGTTTTCCTTTTATTTTTATCCAAAAAGTAGTAACATTACAGAATGTTTAGCTGCTATAGGCTATAATCATAACTCATGGTCAGGTTCATGACTTCTGACACCTGACAAACACTGTACCCTACAGGCAATATGCCTTCATAACTTTAAACTGAATTTGCAGATGTATGAACATTTTTTCTTTTACACTAGGACTCATAAATACGCATTTTTCCCTTCCCGCGCTATATGTAAATATACCTTCTGTGGTAATGCTGATGCCGTTTCTCTTAAGAAAGGTGAACAGTTGTTTTATGAGGCTTTTTGTTTGTAAACCACGTTACATTTTTAAAACCATAGAGTAAGATGGAAAGGAGAGTAGAGTCAACGACATTCAGAGAATGTAGTGTTCACTACTTTTACTGGAGCGATGCCAAAAGTTTGTTTCATTTGCGTCATTTCGAGGCTCAAGCAAAAACAGATAGGCCCTGTCCCAAATGGCACACTTCATGTGCACTTTCGGTCTTGTGGACTTAGACCGAAGACCGTCGATGGTCCCATTCGTCATTTAAGCTTAAAGAAGGGTGCTCGTGAGCGCCCCCTTTGCGGCTGCTATGCGCCCTCGATGCGCACTTCTGCTGAGCCCGCAAGACTGTGGCCCTGTCCCAGATGGCACCCTAAACACTCACGGTCTTCCTATGAGTCCGCACTTTCGTGATGTAACGCCGCTTTGACTGTCGGGAAGAATTCTGCCGCGGAGCTCGCACCAGTGCGGGCTCAGCAAAAGTGCGCATCGAGGGCGCATATCGGCCGCAAAGGGGGTGCTCGCGAGCACCCTTCTGAAGCCTAAAATTGACAAATGGTCAACTCGTGGACTTAACGGACACGCGCACGTGGCAGCCATTGTAAGTCCACAAGACCGAAAGTGCGTAGAAGTGTGCCATTTGGGACAGGGCCATACTCACGTGAGGATTGCGGGTGTCCAAACTTCCGTATGCTGACGTAATTCCATTTGGGCGGAGTCAAGTTTGCCTAAGTGCCTTGAACAACACGATGCATTTATACACTATCGAGTCGCGTCTTGTAGGCTATGCGTCTTGTACTTGGTTATACACTTGGTCTTTTTATAATACTTATAATTATATATATAAACTAAATAATTATAAATACATTATAAAAAGTTTAAATATAAAAAGTTTATATTTTGTTTCATCGGAAGTGAATTATAAATAACTAGATTGTTAATATTTGAAGCAGCTAAAACAATTGAGAATGGCATATACATTAGTGTATTCATGATATTACTCTTAAATAATTTGTTCTCTATGTTGTTAGCATAATAAAGATCTCATAATGTAAGATGATAAAGGCAATTTCACAGAAGAAAATTCCAGTCTTGAACTGTCCACATCAAAAAACTATTAAAGACCTCTATATTCTGAACCGTGAACCCATATAGAAAGCTTTCAAATGTCCGGGTCTTAATTCCCTTTCTGCTCTGGACTTCTAGTGAGTCTGGACAGAACATGTGTGCAGTAGCCTTGACCTTCTCTGTGACAATGCTTGGCTGAAAGCTGGAGGTCAGAGGTCAAGTCTAGCCAGGCAAGGGACCACACTCACCCATACAAATGCATAGAAGCATCTGCTGTGCACACTTACCATTTCTCTGGCTCACACACACAAACAGATGTCTCCTTTGAATCTGTGCGATTTCCAAAGTCAAGTGCACATTTTGAAACAGTTCTAAAATAATATTATCGATATCAGAGATAAAATAAAGATTTCATCATTTTGAGAAACGGAAAAAGTGCAAATACAAGCTTACATTAATAAAACTAAAGAGTACAGATTGTTTCAAAGCTTGCGTTTGAGTAGAACAGAGAAAACAAATATTTGAGTGATCTTACAAATAATATTTGAGCACATCATAAATTCCATTATGCTTAACAAAAACATGAACTTGTGTGCTGTGATCTCAGAGACGAGACGCTGTGACTGAAATCACAGAAATAAAGGTGAGAATGGTCACCAAAGAGACTGATGAGCCTAAACGTCCCCTCTCTCTCTTTTTGCCTCTTTCTCATTCACTCAATATTGAAAGAAGCTTTAGAAGCATAGAAAGAATGTTTTTTATTGTCAGAGCATTAAAGGTGCAGTAAGCGATTTCTGAGAAACACTGTTGATATTTGAAATCAAGCCAAACAAACACACCCCTCCCTTCAATGCACCGCTTCCAAAATGCACAAACATGCAATGCAAGAGTGGATGTCTATTTATCATAGCAGCAGAAGCAAAGCAAAATAATGCTTCACAAATATAAAGCACAGATGATGAATGAATGACAAGGAAGGACAAAAAATTAAATGAATGAGTTAAATGAGTTTGTTGTTATGCCAGGTTCAGACTACACAATATTTTTGTCTGTTACTCCAGTCACTGTGTCATGCGATTTTGACTCCTATACTCTCGTCGTGTCATGGACAAAAAACATGTCAGACTACCTGTTGCTTCCCGACCAATCATCGCTTGCTGTCTTACAAAAAGTGCTTGATGACATCGAGAAGGTGGAACTAGCGGCTGACTTCTGAAAACAAGAGTGTAAACAAAATATGGCTACCAAAGCGGCATGCTAGCTTAATGCTAATTCCAGTACTCACCGGGTTGCTGAAGCGCCTGGCTGTCACTTAAAGAAACATCGTAAAGGCAGGAGTATTGTTACCATAGGTCTACAAATCTTTCCTCGACTGCATAATACCACCTAACAGCACCAATACCATCGTCACTCTTTCGTTTCGCCATGTTTGAAAGCTGTGTACATAAGAGCTTCTGTGTTCCTATTGGTCAATTTCACAGATGTGATGGAACCTGTCGGTTGTCGTCCACTATGACACACCATACGAGATTAAACGATCGACTCTTACATCCCAACGCCTATTGTCATTTATGAATCACTATGACACGCTACAAACAGATTGTGCCAAAATCAGCCTGATTTCGTAGGGTCTGAACCCAGCATTAGTCGCAAGCAGCACACCGGCTCCAGAAAAACAATGACACTCAAAACTGTCCTGTTACTATAGTTATAGTACTAGTACTAACATTACAACAACAGCATGGTTCTGTGTAACATAGCAACACTAATGTTACTCATGAATGGAGCAGAAAAGTTTTCAGGCCTTCCCGCTTCAGTCTCTCCAGCACTGGAAAATCTCTTTTGTAATGTCTCTCAGCCATCTCTCTTTCTACAGTCTTCCTTCAAATCTACCTCTTGCTCACTCTCTCTCCTCCCCCATCATGAGTGGACACACCCCCAACTGATGATTGGCTACAAGTTTGTTGTGCTGCTCAGTCTGATCCACTTTCAACAGAGTTTCTCAGAAATTGCTTACTGCACATTTAATGATCATTACACACATAGAGTATACACGTACAACATAAGTGTCAATGGGAAGTTTTTTGCACATTAGTTTAATACTACAGCCCATCAATGTGTATAAAATTGTATTTATGTTTGTAAATTTGTGTTAATTAGAGTTTATATCTTTTTCGTATGTCAAGACATGCATTTTGCAGCTGGGTACTTCTTGGGGTCTTTACCTTGTAGATGTAGGAGTTTGTATCCATTCGATTTCAACACTTTATGTTCTCTTTAGTAATGCATAATATTACAGGGTTTTTTTTTCTTCATCCAGTGTGTGTATAATTTTTTTTTTTTTTTGTGTGTGTGTTAAACGTTTTATATAATTTCATAACATTACATTTGAAAAGAACAAAACGAAAATACGTAGCGCCGTGTACGTTTCGTGATAGTTTCAATGTGAAATGTCCACTGAGTGGCGCTAAAAGCATGCTCAGTTTTTTTTTTTTTTTTTTTTTCCGAAACAGATACGTTTTTATTATGTTGGTTTTATATGTATCACCACAGTTCTGATTTGAAATGTCCGGTGAGTGGTGCTAATGCTTCATTACGTTTTAAAATAACGTATCACAAACACTACACCCACCCGATAGTGTTAACAAAAGCAAATGTGACATAAAAAACATTCGTAATCTTGCCATTTTAGCTTGTTTTTGATTTCTCATCTTTGAGCTCTTTTACCATGACTCGTCTTTCACGGGATTAGTACCCAGGCCTTCCTGTACTCTGTACCAGCTGAGCTACCGAGCAAACTTGTTATGTCAGAAAATCGGAACATATGGAGCTGGTTAAGCGAGGCAAAGTCCAAAATGTTTACAAATGGTGCACTTTGGTAAAAGCGTTTTGAGATCATAACATAATATTACGCAAGAAGACTTGAAAACAAGTCTTTATTAATCCATAATCTGACCCTGTAATCGTAACTGTGTATGAAAACGATTTAAAGTGCTTGCTGTTTTACTGCCTCTAGTGTTCATTTCTGTTGTACTGCAGTGATATGTACGTATTGGTACGTATTTTGCGACTTTCAAAAATGTTCCCACAAGTACATCTTTCCATGAGACCAGGTTGGAAAAGAACCTACACTCTTAAAAATAAAGGTTCCAAAAGGAGGTTTTCGCAACAACGCCATAGAAGAACCATTTTTGGTTTTCCAAAGAACCTTTAATTGAACAGTTTTAAAAAGAACCATTTTTTTTTCTTATTGTGAAGAACATTTTAATAATCTAAAGAAGCTTTGGTAACACTTTTTTAATTTAAATGTCATTGTTACACATGTTACATGTAGTTACTGTAGTAATAACTATAAATTATGCATAATTACATGCAATTAACCTAAACCAAACCCTCATCCTAACCCTATAGTAAGTACATGTAGTTAATTATTATTACTATTATTATTTATTTGTTTTATTATTATTATTATTAGTACTTAAATGTTTAATTACACTGTAAAAGTGTAACCAAAACTTTTTTCATTATAAAGGTTCGTTTGTGCAATGGATGTTAAAAGTTGTACATGGAACCATTGATGCCAATAAAAAAACTTTATTTTTAAGAGTATAACATCATTCAAGTCAAAAGCAAAATATTTCTTTCTTTCTTTCTTTCTTTCTTTCTTTCTTTCTTCTCACTTTTCCTCTCTCCCATCTCCTTCCCCACATGCATTTAACATTTCCCTCTGCCTAATGTGCTGGTGATGTGGGTCCGATGAGGGCCTGCTGGGGGCAGGACTGCATAGGTGTGTGTGCCCATAAATGTCATCAATCTCCCAGCATGCTCTATCCCTGTCATCTGAAAGACATTTAAGCTTGCTCCACGTACCATTAAAGAAGTCCCCTCCACTGCCCAACCACATTTCACACGGGAAATAATACTTTCCCTGAGTGATGGGCTGACTGTTTAGGAGGAACCGAAGAAGAGAGTGAATATGTAGGCTTTTTTTCCCCTTTCTTCCTTTTTTCAGCATTCATTTAGGCCATGTAAAACAAGAGAACATCTTTTTGATAGCATACATTTATTTTAACATCTCAGGCACTAACCCGAACCTGTAATTGTATGCTTCATTTATATTTAGAGATATTTGTGTTGAGTTTCAGGGGTGACTAGCAATAATCTACAAAAGACATCTAGCAAAATCACAGAATAAGCACTATTAACCACACACACACCTCAGCTTTTTCACTCCTTTTACTAAAACCTCTCTGAACAGAAGATGTTTTTCACAGGGCGCAGCCGAAATCCCGAGAGTGCGATCCAGTCTTGCACAGTGGCTTCACTTTAGAGCATCTAATAGACAGAGTCATTCTCATTCCCCTTCAATTCACACCTAAAAGACTGAGCTGCCCTTCCAAGCCTTAATTATATACTCCCCAATCACTGTTTAAATGTAACCTTCTCTTCTGTTCCTCCCGGCCAGAGAGAGGGGTACAAATGAAGAACATTGCTCCTGAGGTAAATTCATATATCACCCAGCGGCCAAACCGAAGCTTAAGGGGGGGTGGGGGCAACGCAATGGATTTATTATGTATATGGGAAGCAGGCATATGGTTTAAAGAGCAGGCTGCTTGGTCAGCAGCGTGCAAACTAGAAATGCAGGCAGATAGAGAACATACGGGATTATGGATCTCTCCTTGCATGTAACTGAGCAAGGTCTATTGAGCAAAATTGAATTATTTTACTTTCTCCTCAACCAAAACCATCCCTGCTTTATGGTATTCCCTCTCCTCTCGAGAATACTGTGCCCTGACACAATCATAAAAATATGAAATGAATGCTGACGTCCATGATTTAGAAACTTTAGATATTTATTCAAACACTTTTTTTAGTAGCAGTGTAAGCAGTGACTGACGTAATATTCAGAATTGCTATTCACAAACAATACACTATTACACTGTAAAAAATATATTTTCATAATTTATCACAACATTTTTTCTTTTGTCAAATCAACTTAGATAATTAATGTGTTTCAGATAACATAATATTTTGAGTTTCTGTTGATTAAATCAGTCGCCTTCATTGTATTAACTCAAAGTTTTAATTTCAATGAACTCAAAATTTTAAGGCAACCAGGTAACTTACTTTTTTAAGTTAAACTAACGATTCTTTTTTATATCGTTCAAAAATCAGTGGTATGGTGGACTTCTGAAGCCTCTTTCATGTGCTGTTGATATTTACATGGTTTCAAGTCATAAGCTTGTGGAAAACAATTTACTTAACACTTTTAACACGGAAACCATACTATATTATTTTACTTTACATCATCAGCAAGCAAACAATACTAAAATATTTACTTTACACTATCAACAAGCAAACAATACAAAAATGATGCTACCAACAAGAAAACAATACTAAAATATGTACTTTATGCCATCAACAAGAAAGCATTACTATATTTACATAATCAACAAGCAAACAATACTACTTTTCCTTTATACTATCAACAAGATAGCAATAGTACATTTACTTTACATCAACAAGTGAACAATAGTAAAATGTTTACACTATAAGCAAGAAAACAATACTATAATATTTAATTGATATCATCAACAAGCAAACAATACTAAATTTACATTACACTATCAATGAGAAAGCAATACTATATTTACTTTACATCAACAAGAAAACAATACTAATTTTACTTTACATTATATGAACAAGCAAACAATACTATACTATTTACTTTACACCATCAACAAGCAAACTATAATAAATTTACTTTACGCTATCAACAAGCAATCAATACTGTATGTTTACCACATTATCAACATCAACATCTCATTGTGTTTATCTGTGTTTAAATATTGTTTTAAATCACTTCAGAAATACAATATATACAACAACGTAGTAAATCCTTGGCAAAGTGTAATGATGTTCGTAAGCATCTTAAACCGAGCTGGGTGGTGGCTAAAATCTGTCTCATTCACAGAACATTATTTCAAGTAATTTCAAATGTACTTTGATTTGGTCGAAAATACGTTAGTGTTGTCAGAGTGTATGAGTTGTTTAGTTTGTTATTGGTCAGTCTATTTCCACCAGTTTCACCTATTCAGCAAGATATGTGGAATGGATGTAGATATGTTCCTCCTCTCATGTACAGTATCTTTTTACTATTTTTGTGCTGTTTCCCCTCTCACGTCATGTTTTAGGACCTTCATGAGAATGCAAAGAGCTCAAAAAAAAAATTGTGCTTTGTACATAATTTGATATCATATCATATCATATTTTTTTTTTTTTTTTTTTTGTACAGTTTTACTTTTTTTTTTTTGAGGAGTCACTACCTTGCAAAATCTTCCTCAGGGGCAGCACCAGGATAAAGAGAGGAAATTTAGGTACCACACCGGCATCACACTATACGTCTCCGTTGCACACTTACGTCACGTGACTGGAGTGCAGGCTCCGCATCCCCAGCAGACCAGCGGGTGGGAGATGACTGGCCGCCATTTTGTGTGAGTACCTGCCTTATTTGTTTACCTGCAGGTACTGTGCATGGCCCCCTGTATAATCATTCGTCAGGGGTCTGGCAGTGTTGTTATTGAGGCAGTAAATTTGGGATATAGAGGTACGGGAGGCATGATGGACAGCTGTAACGGGGTGGTCGGCGGCGAGCGAATGAAACAGGGGTTATCACAAGCGTGTAGAAGCTGTGAAAACACCCCACCCCACACCCAACGCCTCGGTCCAATTCAGACTTCATGTGTCTTTCGGTCCTCCCTATCTCCCCTATAAGCTGATACTGTGTTTCAGAGCTCCAACCAGGCCCCTCTCCTCTTGTCCTCTAGTCTCCCCGCGAGGCCAGACGTGCGAGCCGCATATGGTGTGCCGAAATTGCTGTCTGTGAGAGCATGCCTGTGCCTGTCCAGACTTCATCAGAGGGATTAAAGAAAGAGGGGGAAGAAATCAAAATATAATGATGATAGCAAGGCTAGGAAACCGCCTCTCCACCCTCTCGATGGCCCGCTGCAGTGTGTGCTGGGGAAATGCTGCCGGCAGAAGCAAGTGTTTACTCCAAACACACACAAAATCAGTTCAAAGGGAGCGTAAGTACTCATTCGGGCTGGCAATTCACTCCTCAATTAAGCACAACTCTCTTCCGTGGATGACTTATTCAACTAGTTTGACCTCAGATGTTTTATTTAAAAGAAAAGCAACAAGCCACGACGTTAAGTCAGGTGAGTTGGGTTGTTGCATTGTCGGAGGCCGAAATGGCAAGTCAGACACAAACCCTTGATGAGGCTAAAACATAATCGTGTGTGCTTTCATCTTAGCCCCTTGTGAGGCTGATCAAGGGACAAAATGATTATTGAGGCCCAAGCACTGTTATTATGAGACACACGGTTATTGCAGTCATCATCGTAATTGGCTTCAAATGCACGAGGTACACAACACAACTCTGGGCGCATAACATCCTCTCCTTTTATCTTCCAAGATGTTGCCATGAATGCATGGTTTATATAAGATCGAATTAGCAACAAATGAATGTAATGTGAATCAACAATGCACGCTGATGTTAGGTACAAGATGAATAAATGCCATGAAACTAGTCTAATGTAAATATACAAGAATAACTTCCAATTTGCAAACTGCATTGGTTATATTGCATTAGGTTAAAGGGTTAGTTCACCCAAAAATGAAAATTATCCCATAATCTTCTTTTAGATAAACACAATCAGAGATATATTTAAAAATATCCTTGCTCCTCCAAGCTTTATAAGGGCTGTGAATGGGGGGCCACATTTTGAAGCCAAAAAAACCCCCCAAAAAACGCATCCATCCATTATAAAAGTAATCCATACAGCTCCAGGGGGTTAATAAAGGCCTTCTGAAGTGAAGCAATGAGTTTTTGTAAGAAAAATATCCATATTTAAAACTTTATTAACAATAATATCTAGCTTCCTGCAGATGGCCGTACACATCGATTTGCGGCGGAAGAGTAACCTTTAACCTGACGCATGACATAATGACAAACGCGGAAGTGCAGAGGTTAGAGCAAAACAACACTGGTCACGAATTAGAAGTCTAAAACGATAATTTTTAATGAGATTTGTCGGGGGAATTCTATATAAGAGAAGAGGAGCTTGAGTTTGTTGCCCAGCCCTATTTGTTCAAATCACGAGAGGTGTCTAAGCTTACAATACTCATAAATCATACATCGCGTCAGGGGTTACTCATTTGGCGCAAGTCACTTGTGCAGTATGCGCGCGGTCGTCTACTGAAAGCTAGTTATTTTTCTTAAAAAAAAAAACCCATCGCTTTGCTTCAAAAGGCCTTCATTAACCCCCTGGAGCCGTATGGATTATTTTTTAATGGATGGATGAATTATTTTGGGCTTCAAAATCTGCCCGCCCCTTCAGTACCATTATAAAGCTTGGAAAAGCAAGGATATTTTAAATATATCTCCGATTGTGTTTGTCTGAAAGAAGAAAATCATATACATCTAGGATGGCTTGAGGGTGAGTAAATCATTGGATAATTTTTGGGTGAACTATGCCTTTAAGGTATGCCGTGTTATTGTGTACATACGTAACAAATGTAAATCAGCATGTTGCAATTTTTTTTTATTTAAATTATATATAGTAATGATGTTATCAGTGCCTATAAGATATAGCCTATGCAATGCGGAAAGCCATACAGTTCCGGCCAAATAAACAGCAATAAATCGAGTTTTATTCTGGGATTTGCCAAACACCAGCCCTGCTCCTACATTTGAGACAACAAAAATGCAATCTTGACATCTTGCCCCGGCAGCAGATAATATTTGCTGTTCTGAGACCCATTTTCTTTTGTTGCAGGTTTCTCTAAGCCCAAGACACTTGAAATTTAAACCCAGTTCAAGAAATATTATTTGCCACAGGGCGAGGTAAATCTCTTGGCAAGCCCTTTCAAAGGGTTGGCCTGGATTTGTTTACTATTTATCTTATTTAAAAGCGAGGTTCAGTTTTACTTTTCAAAGGCGTGTTGGCTGCTGTGATCTCCCAGGTCAACAGAATGATGAATGCCCTTTTTCTCCATTTGAAGAGAAAAAGCGAAATAATAAGAGGATCATTACAGAGAGAAGCCAGCCGCACCTCCGGCCCTCCCCTATGAACAACTTCAGCCTCCAACACAAAACACATGCATGATAACGTCTGCAACTTCCCACTTGCTTCGCTGCTATGCACAGTTCTCACAAGCAGAGTAATGGTCATTTCAACACAGTTTACGGTGTGGTCTCTGCACATACAGTAGTGGCCAAAAGGGATTAGTCTCTACAAGTTTGATTAAACCATCAAAATATGAGGAAAATATTTGATATTTTTAACAAAATTCGGTTAAAGTTAAACTTGGTTAAGGTATTTATCTGACAAATTTATTTGGCAAAAAAGGGGTAAACTGCAGCTACAGGTTTAATTTTATAAAAAAAAAATGTACAGAAAAACAAAATGCTCATAATAAGTTATTAAAATATTGTTGGTTCTCTCTTGTTTTTGCATGTGTTCATAATATCTTTGTATGATAGCCTGGCCAAAAATTATGTCCACTCAATTTGTCATGTTTCATTATGTTATCATCACAAGCACAACTATGCAATATGCTTACAAAATCTTTATCAAATTTTTAATCATTTGAATAAAGAGTGAAGATGTCAATTTTCCTAGGACGAACATCACTTTTGGCCACTAATGCACTATAAAAAAGAATTGTTAGTTTAACTTAAAGTAAGTTACCTGGTTGCCTGAAAATTTTGAGTTCATTGAAATTAAAAATTTGAGTTATTACAATGAAGGCAGTTGATTTAATCAACAGAAACTCAAAATATTATGTTATCTCAACCACATTAATTATTGAAGTTGAAGAATATAAGTTATTGTTTTAATAATAAAACTGACTGCTATAGATTGATTTGAATGCACATTTATTTTTTCAGCTTTATCAACTTGATAAAGTTGATAATGAAATAAAACATAATTAATGAAATAAAATTAATGAAATAAAACACATACATGCTCTAAAAAGTGAAAATGGGTGTGCACTGCAATCAATTTAACTAAGCTTTTGGCTTTGGGTTTTTTAATTAATAGATTAAAAAGTTCTCTCAACTCAATAACTATTTTCATAACTACTTGCATAATGCATAATCCATAATTCACATTTTGGATTATGTATCTGACGTTTGGTCTGACTTCATGATGCACAAGCTCACCTGTGTCTCCAGATTTTCACCCACCATTTTTTTCTCCAGGTATTCGGACAGAAGGTATGTTAGAACTTTCTTTAAATAATATGTTTAATGAGCAACATTTGACCTTGTATTTTGTGGTTACAGATAGACTAACATCTTTTCTAGACACATAGATATGCTAAAGATATTGGCAGTAATTCTCTAACTCACTTTTAGTGATTAACTAGCTTTGTAAATTCTTTAGCAATAGCTATAACGTTAGCAATTTTAGAAGCTAGCGCTATTATGCTGACAAGTTACAATATTTTTCCCAATTGTTTTGTTAAAAATATTAATTTACACCCTTCTGCATGTCTTTGTCACAAGTACTTTTAAGTATTACTAATAATCTGGTAATCCATGGAGGAATGATCCCCAATAAAAGAAATCAGTGCTAACTTAAACCAATGCAAATGCTCTGAAAATATTGCTAGATAAAACTGACTTTAAAAATGGAAAAGGAAAGAAATAATCCATGGAGCAGCAGGCAGAGGCATCCGGCACATACAGGCATGCATACACACACACACACACACACAGGTGTGGTGGTATGTTTCAGGTTAAAAGAAGAATTGTGAAGCCCAGAGCTGAGTGACCCTCTCACTGGCTGTGTTCACAGATGGGGTCAATGGCACCGGAGCCATTCTAAATGGCCAGGTTCCTAGAGCACACCCGGGAGGAGGGCAGGCCAGGCTCTAGAGGAAACAGTAGAGATGCTCTATTAAGAGAGCCTGCAGCTAGACAACGCCTGAGGGGAGAGCCACACTGACCCACTGGTGAAGGCTGGGATCACAGACCTTCACACACACACAGCCAAGCAAAGCTAGACTCCTGCTAAAGCACAGATGACCAAAGCTCAGCCCATGAGTAACATAAACACTGTTAGTCAATAGTAATTCTACAGCCCAATTAGTAATTCTATAGTGAACACAACCAATTCTCCATTTTTTTGTGGGATGTCCTGACCTGTCTGTGTTAAATGTTTTTGTGATGATCATAGCAGACTTCCCTAAAAGGCAAAATTCAGTAGCTTAGTACAGCAACACTGAAACTGAGAAAAAAATGGCTTTCTTTATTTCCTCTCTGATTTTCAATTGATTTTATATCAATTTTCAACCTGTTTCTCTGAATCTGAGCATTGAGTCAAACCTGTCTGTCACAGAACAGGTCAAAACTCAATATTGACAAAAGGTGTATATACTGTGTATGCTTACGATAAAAAAATAATACACTATGCATTGAATTACCATGGTCATTTGCCAACACTGACCACTTAAAGATGTTATTGATGTTTGCAGTGCAATATTTGATCGGAAGGGTAAAAATGACGGTTATTTTCGTCAGTTACGGCTCGTTAGTTCTAGCATTCTCCTCGCTTTGAATCAGACACAGAGATAAAGCAGTGATTAAGATTACATTCATTTGAATGAATGAATAGGATTTATTTAAATTAATTAGAAAGAGAGAGATGAGAGATACGTGTTGTGAATTACCTGTGCGTTCAGTGTGTCTCTCTCTATTAACAACTAAGCTGTGAGTTTAATTACTTCAAAACCAGTGATGTTACTCCCTCGTTGCTGAGAAATATAATGTAGCGATTCGGTAGCGAAGCTTTTATTAATTAATTATTTATTAATAAAAGTTTCTGTGCTCCTGAATGTTTCTGTGTGAGCACAGCACAATCTCTGAGTGACGTATATATCTGTGTTTCAATAAAAAAAAACAAATAAAAAAAAACAGCGCATTAATATAGATCAGTGATTAAACTGACGTGGAACTACCTGTGCATTAAATGTTTTTAATGCACACCTTCCAGCCAATCAAAGTCGAGTATTTAGACAGACCATGGTATAAATTAACAAACTAACAATGTAAAATAATTCTAAACCATTTATTAATCATTGTTAATGTTAAAGGGGTGGTTGATTATGATTTCACTTTTTTAACTCTAGTTAGTGTGTAATGTTGCTGTTTGAGTATAAACAACATCTGCAAAGTTACAATGCTCAAAGTTCAATGCAAAGAAAGATATTTTCTTTTACAGAAATCGCTTTTTAAAGGACTACAACAAAGGCTGGTAAGAACTACAACGAGCTTCTTCCCGGGTTAGTGACATCACTAACCCTAACATTTACATAAACCCCGCCCCCGAGAACATGCATCAAAGGGGGTGAGGTCATGTTGGGCTGCTTTAGAGAAGAGGAAGAGTTGTTGTAGTAGAGTGTTGTTACAATGCCGTCATTTTACACCAGACTGCATCAGAAACGAGGGTCAATTCAACGCTGGATTTGCACAAAAGATTAACATGATGGCACATGCTAGTCGATGAGTTGAATCAACTTCACAGCAACTACATTAATGTATCCACTAACCATTCAGAAACATCCAATTGCATTCTAAAAGTTGTAACTTTTTTCCGAGTCTCTCCATCAGTGTCGACTCCGGTTTGAACAATGTAAGGCTGAACACCGTTACTGATAATCCTCATTTTGGCTGCGTGAGATTCTCCAACTTTGTTGTTGTTGAGCAACAGAAGCGTGAGCTGTTAAAGCTCCGCCCTCTTCTGGAAAGCGGCCAGGGAGCAGCAGCTAATTTGCATTTAAAGGGAACACAAAAACAGAGTATTTTCGCTCACACCCAAATAGGGGCAAATTTGACAAGCTATATTAAATGATCTGTGGGGTATTTGGAGCTGAAACTTCACAGACACATTCTGGGGACACCAGAGACTTATATTACATCTTGTAAAAGGGGCATTATAGGTCTCCTTTAATTTGCTAATTCAAATTAAAAGTTGTATCTGTTAACATTATTTAATAGACCTGAGCTAACATGAATATTTGAAAGATTAATAAATACTGTGAGAAATTAATTGCTCATTAATAATCAGTTTTAGTTGATGCATTAACTAACGTTAACTAATTGGACCTCATTGAAAAGTGTTACCATTACAATAGATGCCCTGACACTGATGCACTGAAAATATCTCACTTTAGCTCTGTATCAAAACCTAGTGAGCTGCCTATTGTCTACATAGGCTGCTGTCTTCTAAGGTGGTCATGGAACCTCTCAAGTTACTGATTTGGAACATTCTACAAAAGAATTTTGTATTGAATGAAATATGAGTTATTTAATTTTTCTCTGAGATTGTCACAATGCATTCTGGGACAGGCAGCATTAACTTGTCTATCTTTAGGAACAGCCTTCGTGTCGGGAGCACACAGAGTATGATGCCTTTAAATGCTCCCTCCATAGACAGCTCACTAGGTTTGGAGCACAGCATTTAATAGCAGTCCTGGGAGTCTGTGGCATCTGGCATTTTGCTTTAGCATGGACTGAGTTATGAAAGGAGTTTGAGCGATGCCAGCATTTTAAAAATACATCTTTGTCTATTGTGTCTTACTAAGATCACTTTCCACTGATAAGGGGGTCCCTGGGGCACCTCCACTTACCCACAAACTGCCTCCAAGGCTCTTAAGGTTAACGCTCACAGTTTGACTATCAGATCAATAGTTGTAAATGACTTCATCACACCAAAGAGGAAACTTTCCAGCTAGAATTGGTCCCTCAGTTACCCCTGACAGAGTACTGCTTGAGGAACATCGTGTTATTTTGGCTCCCTGATCTTTATCATAGACGAAATGCTTCAAAAGGAACACAGATATACTTTAACTGCATTTTACGCTATGCATGCTAACAGAATAAGATAGGAATTTCTGCGTAAAGATGGTGGAATATTTTAAGAGACATGACTTTGTTTTTTAACTGTAAAGCCTGACATATGAAATAATTGTCAGAAAAACCTTTTTACTGAACAGTTTATTGAATCTTTAGACAAAATATAAAATGTATAAAATAAAAAGTTAGCATATTTGGGTTACACTGTATTGGGTAACGCTTTATTTTAAAGTGTTACATATGTTACATGTTACTATAGGAATAACTATAAATTATGCATAATTACATGCAACTAAACCAAACCAAACCCTATAGTAAATACATGTAGTTACTTATACTCAGTAATAAATATATAATTACAGTGTAACAAAGTCACCTTAAAATAAAGTGTAACCTTTTATTGTAAGGTGTCCGTGTTACAGTGTAATTACACATTTAAGTACTGAATAATAATAGCTACATATTACTATAAGGTTAATCTTAGAATTGGGGTTTGTTTTAGGGTTAGTTGAATGTAATTAGCACAATTTATAGTAGTTACTATATAACTACATGTAACGTGTAACAAGGACACTGTGAAATAAAGTGTTATTTGTTTTTTGTTGAGTATCATATTTGATACATCAGGCTTTTATGGCTCATTTATGATATAGGAGAACATGGAGCTCATAGTCGAGGAGGGAAAAAAACACTGCATTTTTATTTAGAGGCCCAAAATGAGCAAAAATATGCAATTTGCAGCAGTTGCTGATATTTATATGACCAAAAAAAGTATAAACTATCAATCAGACGACAGAAGGCTTGTGGTAAATTGTGTACAACAGGTTTTCCAGCAAAGTTTTGATCATGTTGGTAATTTGGCCTTAGAAATTTGATTATCATGTGTGATAATTATTTGAAAGCTTTATTATTAGCTTGAACTGTATACAGTATAACTCTATTATTCCGAATTAGCATGCAAAATATAAACCACATTAAATGTACCACCTTTCATTATGATGAGATTATGCACATTATTCAGCATAATCCTTGAATGTGTCTTAGGCAGTTTATGGCACAATGACAGGAGCATGTTCACAGTGGGAAACACAAGACATTTGCCTTCACTCTTTTGTGCTTGCATAGAAGCGGCATTGTCAGATCTCCCCCCCAAAACCTTCCCAAATGCCCACAAACCTGCCTGCTGCCCGAGTGCCAGTACGTAATGAGTGCTGGCAGAGCACTGGTTAATAGGGGAGCAGAGAGGAGCGTCAAGCTAGAGATGTATTCATGTGCGTGGCGTTACACTCCAACCCAGGGTGACAAGTCTTCATCCTCGCAGCCCGAGGCCAGGATTAGGTCTGGGACCAGGGAGAGAGCGCGGCTAGCCACACAAAGCCGATGGTAATGCAAAATCTTTTTCATATTAACCTCACCTCCTTTCCCTCGGCCTGACAGTGGACAGGCCTGCTCTCTTTGGGTGCTCAAATTATCCTCAATTACTGCGGAAAGGCCAGGCGAGGGGACGTCACCTAACCTTCACCATCTGTTAGGTTCAAAGCTCCGGCAGCCAGCCGGTCCGCCTGCCTCCTGCCTCCTCCTGACCTTTCAGGCCCGGCCCCGCGACCCTCCCTCCTCTCTCCAACACCCCCCTTTCTCCGGACACAGCTGGGAGGTCCGTGTGCACACATCACATCACGCCAGAAAAGGTTGCCGAGATTGACTGTTTTTCACACTTTTGCATATAAGAGCGGGACATTCGGCACCAAAACAGTGCAGAGAAAAATGCTTCATTTTTTGTGTGTAAATAGGAAAGAATTTAGCTTTTTTTTTTTTCAGATTTGAATTATTTACAACATTAAAATAAGGTTGTGTATGTTAGCGATCGTGAATGAATAATGAACAATCATTATGTAACAGAATTCATTTATATTAGTTAATGTTAATTTAGGTTACTCTTTATTTTAAGGTGTCCTTGTTACAGTGTAATTATACATTTAAGTACTGATTAATATTAATTAACAACATGTACTTACTATATGGTTAGGATTAGGTTTGGTTTAGGGTTAGTTGCATGTAATTATGCATAATTTACTGTTACATAATTCATATTATTATTACATAATATTGCTATAGCAATTACATGTACATGTAACGTATAATGAAGACACTGTAAAATTAAGTGTTACCTAATTTACTGTTTAGTCTTAATTAAAAATGTATTAATATATGCAACTTAATGTTAAAACTGTATGTAACGTGTAACAAAGACACTAAAATGAAGTGTTACCTAATTTACAATTCAGTCTTAATTTAAAAAATGTATTAATATATGTAAGTTAATGTTAAACTGTATGTAACATGTTACAAAGACACTAAAATGAAGTGTTACCTAATTTAGTGTTCAGTCTTAATTAAAAAATTTATGAATAGACGTAACAATGTTAAAACTGTATGTAACGTGTAACAAAGACACTGAAAAATTAAAAGTGTTACCTAATTTACTGTTAAATTTTAATTAAAAAAAATGTATTAATATATGCAACTTAATGTTATACTGTATGTAACATCTTACAAAGACACTAAAATGAAGTGTTACCTGTTCAATCTTAATTAAAAAATGTATGAATATATGTAACAATGTTAAAACTGTATGTAACATGTTACAAAGACACTGTAAAATGAAGTGTTACCTAATTTATGGTTCAATCTTAATAAAAAATTTATTAATATATGTAACTTAATGTTAAAACTATATGTTAAGTTACAAAGACAGTGTAAAATGAAGTGTTACCTAATTTACTGTTCAATCTTCATTAAAAAAATGTATTAATATAAGCAACGTAATGTTAAAACTGTATGTACCATGTAACAAAGACACTGTAAAATGAAGTGTTACCTAATTTAATGTTCAGTCTTAATTAATAAATGTATTAATATATGCAACTTAATGTTAAAACTGTATGTGACGTTTAGCAAAGACACGGTAAAATGAAATGTTACCTAATTTATGGTTCAATCTTAATAAAAAATATTTATATATGCAACTTAATGTTAAAACTGTATGTATGTGTAACAAATACACTATAAAATGAAGTGTTACCTAATATACTGTTCAATCTTAATTAAAAAATGTATTAATATATGCAACTTAATGTTAAACTGTATTAGTATTTATAGAAATGAACACTAACCAAAATGATTAAGTGTTTTAAATGTTTTGTTTATTGTTAGTATTGGATTTACTCATTTAAATCCTACACATGTTTACTTTGCTGGAATCAATTTCTAGCTTATGGTCTTTATCTAAGTAATTATATATGTAATATAACATAATAAATATTTATGTATGTCAAATCCATAATTGATCTGCATTTTTATCTCTAAATGAAAAAGAAAACATTTTCAGGTGATAAAGATGTTTATGAGTGATTCGGAACATTATCCATGGTTTTAAAAGAACAAATATTCTCAATGATCATGACTGGAAATTCTTTCCTTCCAGATCCTGCTCCCTGAAAGCACATCTTTATTTTCTACATCCTGATCTGACACATTCTCCTCAGCAGATTTCCCATCCAGTAGCAGCACCTGGCTGTAATTAAACATTCATCTGGTTTTTGGCATTGTTCTTGTAAAATATTGAGCAGTTCTTATGCCTCCTATAGCACATGCTGCACTGAATAATTGAAGGCGTATTTTCTGTTTGTTTTTAACCTATGTGTTTTAGCAAGTCCAGTAAGTCCATTTTGATTTTTTTTTCCACAGCTCTCCATCAGTAAAGCTGGACACTCTAGAGGCCTCCTTTCACAGGTCATCTGGCTAGACCTGACGGCTCAGAAATAACTTTTAATAAGTCTGATAAATAATAGATGGAGTATACGCTAAAGCCAAGCTGAGAGGTACAGGGTGCAGGACAGTGAGCTGGGCAGGCAGACAGACAGCAGTCTGGTCCCTGAGCTTATCGGAACCTGCCTCTTACACAGACACGCGCACACGCTCCTCCTGCCTCTCCAGACAGAGCTCTCTCAGGGGTCAGGGGTCATGGACTTGACCTTGGAGAGGAAAATGTTCACTCAGTCTTTTATCATTTAGGATTATTCAATGGGAGGCCCACGCTTCTCTCAGCATTACCCTTCATTACCCCCACCTCCAGACCATAGCCATCAGCAGCCCCAAAATCCCCAAATCAATATTTTATACTGACATAATTGTCCATTTAAATAGATTTATTTGAAATCCGATTGTCACCTTCCTCTGACATGAATGTCTGTGTTTTGATGTTTGATGAATAATAATGGATTGTTCTCTTTTTTCATAATCATTGGAATCCATTTGTTTTCTTTACATTTCCCAAAATACCATAAAACAAAGTTATAAGCAAAAAATTTAATTAATTATCTTTCCTTGCACACTGAATACACATGCATATGTTTTCAAACATAATTTTGAAGGTAATTCATTTATTATTATTAATTTTTATTTTTGAATAATCAAGATATTTTGCCTTTAAAAAAATGTGCCTTTCATAAAAAGCTTAAAATGTTTCTCTCTCTCTCTCTCTCTCTCTCTGTTAAATATCATAAAGATCCTGACCTGGTCTAAAGGGGTCCTCTCTGTTTTATGGTTTCCTGTCACATGACAACAACATGACTTCCTACATGTTGGTTACCCCAAACCGACTTTGATTTGGCTGACATAATAATATTATTTTAGAACTAAATTGTTATAAATTAGAGATTAGATTAGAGATATTTTCTTAGGGATAATAATAATAAAGCTTTATGCAAAATTAAAGCAGACAAAACATTTTAATGTGTCTTTCTTTATTACAACCTCTGTATAGTTACACCACCTAGACATTTACTAAAAATAATATATAATAAAAATATTTTAGTGTCATTGTTACATATGTTACATGTAGTTACTATAGTAATAACTATAAATTATGCATAATTACATGCAACTAACCCTAAACCAAACCAAACCCTAATCCCATCCTTATAGTAAGTAGTTACTTAATATTACTCAGCACTTAAAATTACAGTGTAACAAAATCACCTTAAAATAAAGTGTAACCTAAACATATAATAAAATACAATAAAGTCAGACATTTAAATCATTTTATCAGGCGGATTTATTACGTAAAAACGTTTAAAATGTCTAAATTTTAATATATTTTTAATAACAAAAAAGGGGGTCACGTCATCGACACACGCGCGCGCGAGCTATCGGTTTTATATGTTTAAACAACACTTCTTGTCTCTTATTGTGTCGGTTTTGAATCACGTACGTCCGCCTGTCAAGACAATACAATGCTTTTTTAGGTCAAATATTGCACAGCGCAGATGAGTGCCGTGGGAGAGGCGTGGGGGGGTCACAGATATGCCACGCATCGCTAATCATGACCAGCAGATCTGCCCCTCCAACACTGAGCGCGCGCGCGCGAGAGAGAGGCCAATCTCACAGACAGGTGCGGCGCTGAGCAGCTGTAACACGGGCACACGCACGGGCATTCATGAGCGATCTCTGTTCACACCGCAGCCAGCACCAACAGCACGGTCTGCTTGTTTGGTTTTTAAAATATGCCATGGTATATTTTATAATAATCCAGGAAAAACATTTTTTTTTTAGTTGAATCTTTTTTTTTTTCTTTCTCTAAATTATTAAGCTACAGAAACCTTTAGAACTTTAAAAAAAAAAAAAAAAAAAAAAAAAACATTTGTGTTGCTACGCCCATTTTTTTTATTATTTTTTTTATTTTTTATTATTTGAACAAAAAGGCAGAATTAGCAGGGAGGTTTCGTGCGTGTGTGTGTGTGTGTGTGTGTGTGTTCCCCGATTGTAGATGGGCTGTTCTCCCCTCTTCTGGGCACTGTGCCATCAACAGAATTAACCAAATCAGCTCAGCACACGTCAGGTTAATACAGCAGTGACTAACACTAATAGCAGGGCTGCTTGTTTCAGTCTCATTTGAATGTGAATAGTGTTTACCACTGAGAGCAGCTTGTAAGGGCCGGCTGCTTTGAATACACAACAACCTGCCACATAAAGGCTTTCAATTAGCCTGTAATAATTAGCCATATTCTCTCCAAAGCAATTAGGGAGCAATTAGCCTTCATCGTTGCTTAATTGGCCGGATTAATTACCCACTGGCAGCCTGTTCAGGAATGTGAAGAGAGGCATGCAACAGAAAACCACTAGTTTGCATATTATTCATGAAGAGAAGAAAAAAAAAGAGAACAATGCAATTAAATAATAATGACAATAGTAAGAAAAAGAGGTTGATTTTACTGGTTTGTTTTTGTTATAGGTTACTAAATATTTTATAATAATATATAAGAATGCTATTTTTTTTTCCAAGCACAATCACGCTATTTTTTTTCTTTTCTTATAGGCTAATATGGAAATATATGTTACATTGTACAATAATGTATCATAAATGTAATCGGTGCATTCATGCAGATGATTCTTTTTCAAATGTAACTATAAATCGGCAATAAAAACACCTGTATTTTCAAAGGTTAAAAAATACTCCTCTAAGAATCAGTTTACATTTGTCAAACAAAATACCTTGGAAATGCGTAAAAAAAAAATGAGTCATGTGATCTAAGCGTGGCTATGTAATACCACAAGGACACAGAGAGGACAAACTAAAAAATAAATAAATAAATATGTTTCGATTTATATACAGCAGGTAATAGTATTACTGTGGGTTATCTAGTGAAGGTGACAATAAATCTGCTACTGTGGACGAGTGACATTGTGTGAAACTCATATCGTGTCGAGCAACTAACTGGCTTTATTTTTGCCAAGAACGTATTGTATGGTTTTCAAATGTTCAAATGCTCGCTTGTGTGCATGCGCAGAAAAATATAATACACATATTAATAATGTGCAGAAGCAGACTGTCCTGTAATAATCTACATGCTTTGGCTTTTATTTATATCCAAATGTGTCGTGTGTGAAGGGGCAGCAGTGTAATTATTGTGGAGAAAATAGGTCAGACTGGACCTCAGCAGTGTCCATTTGTCACAATGCATTGAGTGAGGTGAATGACTCAGAGGCATATGGCTTTCATCTCAGCACACTGAACAGCTGATTTCTTCAGAAAGCTTCTGTTAAGTTTAGGTCCCGGGGGTCGATGATCAGGCCCGGCAACACTGGAGACGCTCGACATCGTCTCGCGCTTTACGCACAGCAAGCATGCACTAAAAGTTGCCAAAAGAGAAAATGCCTTTATATTTAGTATTATTAAACAAGATCGTGTTTTATTTAAATATGATGTATAATATTCCAAAATGAAATTGGCATTCAATCATTTGCTTTTACTTATCAAAATTAAGGCTTAATAATTAAGATTTTGCAATCATTCCACACAATATAAAACAGATGAAGTAAATGCATGCAATTTTTTTGCCTATTAACTAGCCATGTACTGACCAATTAAAAAATTATTCGGGATATTAAATAAGCATGAATGACAAAGTAAGCCCAAAGTTACAATTATGTTCTTATTTAAAATATTTAGAGAAACGAAAAACAAATGACGTCAATTTTAGCAGCAATACAGCAGTAAGTGCAACATTGACACCGAAACAATTAATAAAAAGAGCCTAATAAAGCATGAATTTTCGTGGATGAAAAAACACTCATATTATTAATAATAAATCGACGAAATTCACCTTCCATCTCATGATAAATGCTAAACGAATCGAAAGCTAATCGAAATTATCATGAGCTAGGTATATATATACATATATACATATATATATATATATATATATATATATATAAAACCTCTCGACCTACATATGTATGTATGCTAACTTCATATTACTTCAGTTGAACTACGCACAGGCACATATGCATTTTTTTTTTTTTTTTTTTTTTTTTTAACTTCCAGTCATAATAATCCACTCCGCATTATTGAGATGACACGACACTCGTCGACAGTGTTCAGGTTAAAACAAAGTAAAATTAAAATAAAGCATACCTAAAATTATCTACATTTTACTCACACATTAATGGCAAAAATACAAAAAATAATAATTAAATAGGTGGGGCCCATATTATATTGAAACATGTATAATGCATATTATTTTTCACTTGGACGTACGACTGTATTTACAAGTAAAACCGAGAGGACTTAAATAAACGAAGTATCAATTATAAGTTTGTAAATACTCATAATAACGAATTTGAGCTTATAATGCAAACCATGCAAATGGTTTTCACAAAGAAACTCGACAAAAACTTGAAGTTTTTCGCAGTAAAACTATATGCAAAACTCAGACGATTTATTCAGAGATTTGGGGAGTGATGCTCATGTCCGTGTGAACCCCTGAACCTGTCCGCATTTCCAGATGACTCTGGAGTGAAGGTGATCCATGTATGGTCAGTAAAGATGTCCAATTCCCAGTGGTGTTCATCTCTGTGAAATTATATACTGCTTTTCCGTAAGAGATCTAAATTTATTCATTGGCTATTTTTGATGTCCTTCACCTGCATGGCCGGCATTTCAGTTACTGATGAACTGATTTTTGAAATAAGCTGTCCCGATTTAAAGGGATCACCTGATTAAAATTATTAATTATATAGTTATAGCAATTAAACAACGATCTCCACCCATTTTTTAACAAACTATCTCTCAAAGGGCTCTTTCTGGAAAGCCTTCTAGCTCCAGAACACAACTGACAGGGAATGTAAAGTGTACCTAAAGAAAAAAAAAAATCTAAAACAAAAATATTCTTTAAAACAAGCACTATATATAGAGAGAGAGAGAGTGCTGTCAAATGATTAATCGCGAATAATTGCATCCAAAAAAAAAGTTTGTTTACATATGTGTGTACTGTGTATATTTATTATGTATAAATATACAGTACACACACACTTATAATATGTAAACACTTTTTTGTTGTTGTTGTTGTTGTTGATGCGATTAATCGCATCCAAAAATATATATGTGACCCTGGACCACAAAACCATTTTTTTTTTAATTGAGATTTAAACATCAGCTGAATAAATAATCTTTCCATTGATGTATGGTTTGTTATGATAGGACAATATTTGGCCGAGATACAACTATTTGAAAATCTGGAATCTGAGGGTGCAAAAAAATCTAAATACTGAGAAAATCGCCTTTAAAGTTGTCCAAATGAAGTCCTTAGCAATGCATATCCACTCACAAAAATAAATTTTTGATATATTTACGGTAGGAAATTTACAAAATATCTTCATCTATACTTAATAATACTTCATTTTGACCCATACAGTGTATTGTTGGCTATTGCTACAAATATACCTGTGCGACTTATGACTGGTTTTGTGGTTCAGGGTCACACACATATATATATATATATATATATATATATATATATATATGTGTGTGTGTGTGTGTGTGTAAAAGTATATAGCAGAAAAATAAGTTGGTTTCAAAACTATACAGACTTTTTTGGAAGACAAACTGCTCTTATTGTATGTCTCAGTGCACAGCAGTGAATGTTTAATTGTAAATAAATAAATAAATACATTTGAATAATGAGCTATGCAAAGAATGAATATGAAGTTCATGGTCATTTAAGATGGCAGCTGTAACAGGGAAACACATTTTAAATGGTAAAGTTATAGTGCTTTATATCTGTAGGTCCTGTAAAACACAGCATACTTCAAGTATAACGAACAAGAGAACAACAGATACATACACAAGTGCACCTGTTGTACAGTGATCCAAATATTCAGACAGAGAAAGAATATTACTGTAGGCTATTTACTGTGTAAACTGACATTTGGAAAAAAGGGAAAGGTTACAAGATTCAAAAATAAATAAATAAATATTGCAGTATAAGCACTGTTATAATGTTAGAAAAGGGATAAAGAGAGAACACATGCACATGATAAAAAAAAAAAAAAAAAAAAGACTATGGCAACAGAGAGATAAAATGAAGTAGTGGTTGAGATCTACAGTAAGAAATACAGGGGCAGACAGAAGGACAGACAGAGGTGGTCCCAGGTGCCCGTGCTCTTTACCGAATCCTGGTAATGACATCATTAGGCCACTTTGCATGACCAGAGAGAGATCTTCTTTCCGCAGAGAGTCCCTTCATGGAAGGCAGGTCAGCGACACGAGCCTCTGCCTGACATATAATTGCTGATATTGATTATAGGTTATCATATGCTGCAGGCTATTTGTAAGATAATGCCAGAGGGGTTAATTTGTTAGCCATTAACCTCTTGGGCCTGGGTCTGTGTACATACGAATTAAGTTTAAAACAAGTCCTGACTGGTTTCCCCAGCCCTTGGCCCTAAATGGAACTGTAATAGGGTTAAACCGAAATTACAATGCAACACCATGAAACGGCACAGCGCTCACACGGCCACTGTTCAGGCCACTGGTATTTGAAAAAGGGCACTGGCCACAGGTTTTTAGAAGAGCAGAGCCTTCACGCCAGCAATTAGACCACGATCTCCACCCATTTTACTACAAAAATATCTCTCAAAGGGCTCTTTCTGGAAAGCCTTTTGGTTCCAGAACACAATTGACATTTACAGGGAATGTAAAGTGTCCAACTGAAAAAAAAAAAAATTGTGAATGTTATTTCTCTAAAACAAGCAGGCATTGCTGCTACTCGTCATTTGTAAATGTACACTAAAAAAAAAAAGATGTCTATATATATATATATATATATAGACATCTTTTATATATATATATATATATATATATATATATATATATATATATATATATATATATGTATATATATATATATATATATATATGTATATATAAGAATAATGGATTCCAAAAATAATTTGGGCAGAAGAGAGCATATTAGAACGATTGCTGAAGGATCATGTGACACTGAAGACTGGAATAATGATGCTGAAAATTCAGCTTTGCATCACAGAAATAAATTACATTTCAAAATATATTAAAATAGAAAACAATTATTCTAAATTGCAATAATATTTCACAATATTACTGTTTTTACTGTATTTTTGAGCAAATATATGTAGCCTTGGTGACCAAAAGACACTTCTTTTTTATTCCAAACTTTTGACTGGAAGTGTGTTTGTGTTTGTTATGTTTATGATACATCTACAGGTCTACAGGAAGAGTATATTTTCAAAATAATGTTGTTAGAGTACTCTTAAATTGGTTTTAAATAAATTAAAATTGATCAATAAACGTTAAAAATCATATTGCCCGAGCAGACAAAAACACAAAACAAAACAAAACACAAAAAAAAAAAAAAAAAAAAAAAACTAAAACCTTAAAACCGATAAATTCCCATTTCAATCAAAAAAGCAGTTACTAGATTTTCAAAAACCAAGCAGACAGAAAGTTGACACCATGTCAGCAGCTTCAGATATGAACAGGACAAAATCACCATCGAATGGACAATTCCAACAAATGTAAATCAACCAAACACATACAGAAACAGTAAAACACACCCACCAGCCGAACAGCAGCATAACGAAACTTTAAAAATCTCCTGTAAAGCACACAGTACAGCGACTGCATATCAAAACATCACACAGCAAAGCCAAAGGACATGAACCAAAAGTTGAAGGAGTGTGTGGGAGTGTGCGTGTGAGTTTGCAGTGTTTACATGTCTGTGTGTGTGTCTGTGTGTGCGTGTGTGCGTCTGTGCTGACGTGTAGGTGTGTGTTTAGGAGCGAGGGAGTGTGAGATTAGTCAGAGCAGCACAGGTGAACCTCAGAGTCTGACAGCACAGCTTTAGTAAAACAGCAGAGGCCGTACCTGTGCTCCTCTGCTCCGATGGCATCAAACTGTCCTGGATCCAGCAGTTATCCGACAGCAGGACGTGTGGCCCAGGTTCTCTCCTGGCCCAGCTAAGAAGCACAGGGAAGAGGACGAGAGCAAGTCAGAGAGATGGAGATAGAGGGAGGGGGGAGTCAGAGGTTTGCCACTGTGACACCATGATGGATCCATGTGAGATTGGTCATAGACTCTCTCTCTTTCATGTTCTCTCTCTCACCCCAACACACACACACACACACACACACACACACACACACACACACACGTTAAGGCTGTGCAAAGACCGTCAAGGTGCTTTGTCTAGTTCACCCTTTAGAAAAAGTAATACACTTTCACATACTTTTAAAAAAAATACTTATTTCGGGAATAATATACTTTAATATTCTGAAGGGCAAATTGAATTTAATGCTTTCAGACACTTAATTGCAATCTATTTACAATTAAATGAAAATACAGTATTATAGTTTAAATTTATATTAAATGCAATTAGTTAAACATAGTGCTTTTCTGACCCATTTAAGTAGGACTTAAGTACATCTTTATATGTAATTTCATAATTACTTTTATTGTCTTTGAAATACGGTTAAAGTGTACTGCTGAATGTACTGACAAGGATTTACGATAAACTAAAATATACTGTAATGTCTTGCTGTCAAACGATTAATCGCGATTAATCGCATCCAAAATAAAAGTTTGTGTTTACATAATATAAGTGTGTGTCCTGTGTATTTTTATTATGTATAGATAAATACACACACATGCATGTATATATTTAACCAAAATATACTATATTTATAAAATATAATATATTATATTTATATATAATATAAATTACATATAAATATAAATATACATGTATACATGTAAATATTTCTTAAATAAATACATGTATGTGTGTGTATTTATACATAATAAATAAACACAATACACACATATATATTATGTAAACACAAACTTTTATTTTGGAAGCGATTAATCGTGATTAATTGTTTGACAGCACTAGCACATTTGCAATAACTTGCAATTTAGTACATTTAAAATATATTAACTTTAATAAACTACAGTTAAAATTATAATCATGAGCTTTAGTATGTTAGTCAACACATCAAAATAAGTGTACTTAAAAGATCATTAAAACATAATGATTTATAATGTACTTTAAAATACTTTGACTTTACTACAAAGTGCACTTTTTAAAAGTGTACTGAAGTGTTTTAAGAAACATTGTCATGAAAATGTACTCTCTTTACATATTCTTAAGTGGCCTGTTATATTTAATTAATATTATTTCATCTGAAAGTACAGCTTTTAAAAATATATATACTTTAAAGGTTTGAAGTACACATTCAATTCAATTAAGTGCACAAGGGCAGACATGGACACTGACCAGCAATCAGAAAAAATTTAACCAGAATATGCATGAAAATAGGTCAGTGTATGTGATAAGCGCAAAACCATGTGGTTCATTTGGAGATCAGAAATATAAATTGGTAGACTCTTTCATCTCTTTGGTTTCGCAGGCTCGTGATATTCCAAAATATATTTGTAGGACTGTGAAAATGATTCGGGAGCCCAGCAGAATGCCATTAGCATTCATTCACAGTCTCCCCATAGCATCTGCTGCGTATTTTAATGCCGGCTGGACGCAGAGGGGCAGCTGGAATTGGACGGGCAAATAAAAAAAGGGTCAAAAGTCTTACATAGAGCAGAGTCAGTCCAGCCACCCAAACAAAAGACAATAAAGAAGAGGCTGGGATGCGACCGGCCGCCGGTAGCCCAAATAAATACACGCATGTAAACGAAATACATCAAAACTAGAAGTGTACACCGCTAAAGGCTAGTAAACCTGGCTAGAGACTTAGCTAAGGCAGAATAGAGGAAACAACCTGCAAAGTTTGTTGCCTGATATTAAATAAAACGATTTGAGTTGACAGCTGCATATGAAAGGTACTTTTGGAAAGTGCTTGGAGAGAATTGTGAATCACATTTTTAAAAGGCAACTGCTTCCCTTGATATAAGTGTCACTCATTTCTCCGGAGCATTCACATTATGCATACCATATACAAAATACCGTACGCAAAATAAACACCAAACATTTGGGTTTTTCTGCTGCCACGTTGATGTGGAAATTGATTTGCATTGCATGAAACATGCATAAAGGGATCGGCCATCCAGCTCGGCCCTGCTTGGAGAAATCACATTTTTATATAAATCATGCCCCCTACCCTCCATCCCTCCCCTCTTCTGACTGGGGACAGACTAGGCCAAGTTAGGTTGGCCCGAGTCTGTTGACCCCTGTATGCAAATGTACCCATATGGCCATGGCACCCAGACAGGCCAGACCTTGTGGCTGAACTTGACTCCCAGCAGTGCAGATGGAAGGGAGGACGCAGGGGAGGAGGTCCCCCTCACCTTTGTTGAACCGTAATCTCTAAACAAACACCCCGATAGCTCGTCCAGTGGGACGGCTGACCTGATGAAATAGTCTCTGGACTACCGAAGTTCTCGGTGTAAAATTAAGTCTCTGAAATCATGACCCTGTCCCAAATGTGCCATCAGTCCTTGCAGTCTTTCTTTAAATACACAATTAGGGAGTGATGCCACATAGATTGTCAGGTACAGATACACTGGAAATTGGCTTTGCAACACAGACTTAAGTTTTTAAAAAAAGAGTCTCAGCAGATTATTGCAGAAGGGCTTCAAAAAATTAAAGTGTAAAAACGTTATACAAGTATAAGTTGACTTTAAAAGCAAATCTACTGACCTAAACATTATGTATGTTTATATACACTAACACACACAATATATATATATAAATATATATATATACATATGTATATATATATATATATATATATATATATATATATATATATATATATATATAAGGAAATACTTTGGACTGTAAATTGATAGAAAATCAAAACCATATATTTGTTCCAAGTGACGAGAATACTTTTTGTGCGCCAAAAAAACAAAATAACGACTTTATTCAACAATATCTAGTGATGGACGATTTCAAAACACTTCTTCATGAAGCTTCGAAGCTTTACAAATCTTTTGTTTTGAATCAGTGGTTCGGAGCGTGTCAAACTGCCAAAGACAGTGGTGAACCATTGAAATTTCTAAACACTTTTGACATAACGAAGCCTCGTTTACTGAAATCACGTGACTTTGGCAGTTTGATACATGCTCCGAACCACTGATTCAAAACAAAAGATTTGTAAAGCTTCGAAGCTTCATGAAGCAGTGTTTTGAAATTGCCCATCACTAGATATTGTTGAATAAAGTCGTTATTTTGTTTTTTTGGCACACAAAAAGTATTCTCGTCGCTTCATAACATTAAGGTTGAACCACTGTAGTCATATGAACTGTTTTAATTATGTCTTTAGTAGCTTTCTGGGCATTGAAAATATTAATTGTCTTGCTGGCAATGGAGGCCTCACTGAGCCATCGGATTTCATCAAAAATATCTTAATTTGTGTTCTGAAGATGAACGAAGGTCATACGGGTGTGGAACGACATGAGGGTGAGTAATTAATAACAGAAAATTCAATTTTGGGTGAACCAACCCTTTAACCATACAGTAAGTACATGTAGTTAATTAACATTTCACAGTACTTATCTGTGTAATTACGCTGTAATAACGCCACCGTAAAATAAAGTGTAACCTATTTTTTAAAGCTCAAATCATTCAAAAATTGATAAGCTAATGAGTATATATCTCCTATAGTAAAACAGTGGATGATTCTATGAAAAGCCAGTTGAATCTTTTGACTGTTTGACTTCCATTTCTATAGCCGCTATATTCCGCATTGTCATTTCTCCTGCATGTTAATTTTTATAAGAGCAGTCCTTCTCCTCCCACTTATCATGTCTCTGTCCACATCAAGTGCAGGATCACTGGATTCTTTGTGCACAGTGTCAAAGCTCTTGAGTTCTGGACTGAGTGTCTTCCTGCATAAAATCCCTGATCACATTATGTCCTGCCCTGAGCCCTCATATTCAGCCCTTTTCTCTTTAATCGTCCCTTCCTCAGCCTATCTCAGCTTCTCCTCCTCTATCTTTATCTCACCCTCAAAAATGCTTCTGAGTGCAACAGCAGGTAAAATATTCCAATTAAATACAAAAAAGGAAAGGCTGCCGTTCTACTTAACTTTGACATTTAGCGCTCAGTGTGGGGGTTCCCTTGCTTGGAGAGATGGGTCAGATTGAGAAGGCAGAGGGGCTGCATCGATCTCTGTGAGAATGTGAGTGATACCTCCTGCCAATTACAGTAATCACATATGCCTGTTTCAGCGGTGAGCAAATGTTATCCACGAGAAGCAACAGGAAGCTCCATGATAACATGCCAACCACTGTTACACTAACACACACAAAGCTTAGCTCTGAGCACACGCTGAGTATGCGATAAACTGTCAGAATAAATCTCTGCTACTTTAAATCCAGACTGCCGGTCCTACAAGGGTTTCCAAAAAGGGGTTTTCACTGTGATGCCATAGAAGAACCATTTTTGGTTTCCCAAAGTACCTTCTAGTGAAAACGTTTCTAAAGAACCATTTCCCAATATAAAGAACATTTCGTACATTTGAAAGGTTCCATGGATGTTAAAGGTTCTTCATGGAATCATACAGCAGATGCCAATAAAGAATCTTTAACCTCTGGCGTTGTTCAGTCATTTTAGACCGAAAAAAAAAGTTTTGAAATTTTAAAAATCGCTACTTCATCAGAATGGTATGAAACTCTGTGACTTGGTTAGAAAAAAGCTAAATGGTCGTAAAAAATAGTCACATTTGCGTTGTTCACGGTCAAAAATGACCACCATAGGAAATTAATGGGAAATAGGCAAAAATATGAAAATACAGAGAATTATTTTGTGTGTACAATCTGCAAATCAGCCACGGTGCAGAAAAAAAGTGCACGGCAATGAAGGGGTGACACTCTAAAATATCAGAAGTGCAAAATAGACACATTCCACCCACCCCCACAGACACACATATATGAACTGCAGTGACTGTAGTCTGTAACACAAGGCAAGTTTTTGCAAATGTGTGAAATAAAATCAATAATTCAGCCACAATGCAGTAACAAAAGGACAGCAAGGAAAAGGTTACACTCTAAAACATTGAGAGTACAAAACAGACACACCCACTTACACACACAAGCAACACACTATTATACACACACAAATGAACTGTAACAATATGGCAAAATTGAGCCAGAAGACTCAAATAAGGGGCTGAAATTCGGTTGATTATGCTCTGATGAAGCATTCCTGAACATTTTTGTTACATTTTTGTTTAATTTTAATGGTATGTCTAACAAAATGTCTTTATTAGTGTTCAGGTTTGACAAGTAAAATTAATGCAAAAAATGAACGACATTGCATAAAAAAATAAAAAAATAAAATAAAAAAAAATTATTTGACCAATCGTGGCAGTACACACATGTATTTAAAATGACTCGTCAGGTTGAGGGTGTCTATATTCCGCCATGGTGCAAGGGAATGGGAGATGACACTCTGATTGGTTTATTGTACGTTACGCCCAAAACACACCCATGACTCATTAAGAGACTAGGTACAACCCTTTTAGGGTTCAGACCATGCTCTTAGATCATTTAAATAGGGCTCGTTGTCTCTATTTTAAAGGATTAGTTCACTTCTGAATGAAAATTTGCTGTTAATTTACTCACCCCCATGTCATCCAAGATCTTTTCTTCAGTCTAAAAGAAATTAAGTTTTTGATGAAAACATTCCAGGATTATTCTCCTTATAGTGGACTTCAATGGCCTCCAAACGGTTGAAGGTCAAAATTACAGTTTCAGTGCAGCTTCAAAGGGCTTTAAACGATACCAGACGAGGAATAAGGGTCTTATCTAGCGAAACCATCGGTCATTTTCTAAAAATATACAACTGTATATGCTTTATATAAACAAACGTTCGCCTTCTAAGTGCCTCCGCCAAAACCGCATTTCTATATTCTTCAAAAAGCTTACGCTGTATGTCCTACGCCTTCCCTATTCAACTTACGGAACGAACGCAGCGCCAGTTACATTTTTTCCGTAAGTAGAATAGGGAAGGCGTAGGACATACAGTGTAAGCATTTTGGAGAATGCGGAAATGCGGTTTTGGCGGAGGCACTTAGAAGGCGAACGTTTGTTTATATAAAACATGTACAGTTGTATTTTTTTCGAAAATGACCGATCGTTTCGCTAGATAAGACCCTTATTCCTCGTCTGGTATCGTTTAAAGCCCTTTGAAGCTGCACTGAAACTGTAATTTTGACCTTCAACCGTTTGGAGGCCATTGAAGTCCTCTATAAGGAGAATAATCCTGGAATGTTTTCATCAAAAACCTTAATTTCTTTTCGACTGAAGAAAGAAAGACATGAACATCTTGGATGACATGGGGGTGAGTAAATTATCAGGAAAAGTTTATTTGAAAGTGGACTAATCCTTTAACATGAAATACTGCTTTAATCGAAAAGTAATCAAAAAATATTAGAAGTTTTTTTTTATTATTTTGAATGGGAAAAAAATTGATCCTAATTATTGCATAAATATGAATTAACACCATAAAATTCTCTCAAAATACAAAAGAAAAAAGATAACATTATTGAACAAAAATATTACACTGATTTTACTGAAATAAAAAAAAAAGTTACATTTCAGGTGTTTGGTCACTTTTGACCATGAACAACACAAGTATGACCCCTAAATGAACAATACCAGAGGGTTAAGAGTGTAGATGCACAATCGCCGACCGATCCTTCACGACCCCTTGCTCCCCTGGGTCTCTCTATAGCCAAGCTAACCTTGTTTATGGCCGTTCGGGTCACCACTGCCCATATCGCACGACTATCTCTGTAGCGGCCGGCGAAATGCATTTACCTAACTCTCAGGCACGAAAACAATGAAAACATAAACCTTGTGTCTTCATCAAACACCAGGCAGAACAGAGAAAAAAGGATTGAGGGAAGGGTTTATGAATTATTAAGATTAAAATCTTTCTCCGATTACCCGTTCTTTCCTACTTCCATTCCCTTTTCTTCCCTTTCTTTCTCTTTTTCGGAGGAGAATTTTAAAACATTTATATCCCTCTGTTCCTGAGTAAAGGAGCTCAGGGCAGATATTCCATTAAAAATAAAAAGTTAGTGGAGACAAGGAGAGAGAAGCAGCCTGAGCCTCGGTGGGTTTTTAGATTTTAGTCACCTTTAATCAGCCCTACTGTTTCTATACTCATGGAAAAAGAGGCAGATGAAACAGGTGCGTAATGATTTTCTTCTTCTACTAGTTTGCTGCAGTCTTTGGATGCTGGCAACTTAAAAGGATCCAAAGAGAAAAGACTTTTCTTTACCTTTTATTATTACTGTCAGGGCACCCACTCTCTACTTCCCTTTGTTGAAAGGTCTTATCAGTTTTCCAACTTATTAAAAAAATGATGCATTAAGGATGTAAGTGCTATTATCCTTGCTCGGGAGTGTAGAGGAGGACAGTGGGATTTTTAGCTGACGGCCTCAGCAACACTTTAATGATTGTCTTTGCTGTATCAAAGAAAGTTTGGCCCTAACCATGGAAATATCATCAGTGTCTTTGGTTAAGCAGGAGAGAACAAGTCCAGGTCTCTCTCTCATTTTAAATCAGGAAAAATAACAGAATCATATGATTTAGAAGTTCAAATAGAGCTGATAAGGAGCGTATAACTTATGTATTGGACTAAAAAAAAAAAAATCAACAGTCAAAGAGAATAATGTGGTCACTGCAGATAAATTTTTAACACCATTTAGGCTTTTTAAATTTACATGTAGGGCCTATCTTTCTTTTTAAGAGAAAATGAGATATCAGTCTTCACATTATTTTTATAGGCTAAAAATAATGTTTTTTTTTTCCCCCCTTTGGATTTTCACAAAAAAAAAAAAAAAAAACATTTCACAATAAATTGTTTAATGTGGCGAATTACAAAAAAAAGCCCTACAAACGTGCAAGCACCTGTTTTCCTGCACTACTATGGATGCGCCCAAAGGCAAATACCTTATTCCATATGACTTCAAAATGACTGAGGAATTCAGTTAGAATATTCTTTAGACTGTTTATCCAACAAACACAAGAATAAAGTGCTCTTTTCACTAAACATTATTAAAATTACAACGCAATCGTGAGTCTGTTAAGATGATGACTAAACTTCATGAAAATACGCACAGTGTGATATCACGTTTTACTCCAATGACAGAGTTATGCACATTATCTACTTATATTGTGCGTGTCTTAAAAATGTCAAACTTGTCAAGAGTAACATTAAACTATAGTGTCAATATTAGGATTAGTTTTTAATTTTTTTAAATGTGCGTTAATATTTAAAGATTCAGAGTGAGCTATATGATAAACTATATATGTAGGCCTACTGGTTTCTGTCTCAAGAAAGCTGCATGCAGGTGTTTCGTTAGTGAACGAATCAGTGTTTTAGAACAACACTTTTAAGAATCTTGAACGAAAACTGAGAAAAAAAATAGAGCTTTTGTTTCTATTTGCTAGACAGAGTTTTCAAGATTTGTAGATTTATACACTTGCACATTTTAATGAAGGACATTGAAACTTAATTTGAACGTGAACGGGTGTTTTTATAAATTGGTTAAGTGAACAATTCAATGATTCACTTGTGCAGAATAGTGACATAAAAGTCACTCGTCACCACCTACTGGCGTAGGGATATGAGCTGCAGAAAGGGTCCGTAAACAAGTCTGTAAAAATCTTTTATTTAATAAGATTAGTTTTAATTATGGAAGCGAGTTATAAAGTCAGAATTATTAGATATAAACTCGCAATTTTGACAAAAATGTCAGTCTTTTTCCCCTCACAATTGCACATTATAACGCGCAATTATGAGTGCATATCTCACAATTCTGCCTTTATATCACGCAATTCTGACTTTATATCATGCAATTCTAACATCATAACTCCCAATTCTGACTTTATATCACACAATTCTGACTTTATATTACGCAATTCTGACTTTATATCTCGCAGTTCTGACTTCATAACTCCCAATTCTGACTTTATATCTTGCAATTCTGACTTTATAACTCGCAATTCTGACTTCATAATTCACAATTCTGACTTTATATCACACAATTCTGACTTTATATCTCGCAATTCTGACTTTATAACTCGCAATTCTGACTTCATAATTCACAATTCTGACTTTATATTACGCTATTTTGACTTCATATCTCACAATTCTGACTTTATATCTCGCAATTCTGACTTTATATCACGCAATTTTGACTTTATATCTCGCAATTCTGACTTTATAACTTGCAATTCTGACTTTATAACTCGCAATTCTGACTTTATATCACGCAATTTTGACTTTATATCTCGCAATTCTGACTTTATAACTCGCAATTCTGACTTCATAATTCACAATTCTGACTTTATATCACGCAATTCTGACTTTATAACTCGCAATTCTGACTTCATATTACGCAATTCTGACTTTATAACTCGCAATTCTGACTTCATAACTCGCAATTCTGACTTTATATTATGCAATTCTGACTTTATATCTCGCAATTCTGTCATTATAACATGCAATTCTGACTTTATATCTCGCAATTCTGACTTCATATTACGCAATTCTGACTTTATATTATGCAATTCTAACTTTATATCTCACAATTCTAACTTTATAACTCGCCATTTAGACTTTATATCACGCAATTCTGACTTTATATCTTGCAACTGTGACTTTATAACTCGCAATTGTGAGTTTATATCAGAATTGTGAGATAAAAAGTCGCAATTACCTTTTTTATTTTGTATTTCATGGCAGAAACAAGCTTCCATAATTAATTAATAATATTTTATAATCTTTTAAAGAATAAGCATTTTGATAAATGTGAGCTTTAAAATCTCACTGAGTATACAACACAAAGGAGGACTTTATAGCTTTAGAATTTACTACAGTTAAAAAAAAAAAAACTACAACTGCAAAATAGGCTACTATAAATTAATAAATTTTGATTTGGACTTTTGATTTGAATAGCTTGTGTGAGTTTAAACACGATGTAAAAGTAGACTAGTCAGTAGATGAGTTTGCCATGATGATGTTTAGTACTCATTCCTGCTGCATTCTTTTGTTTTCTAAGATGTGTCTTCATTTTTTTTTACCCATATATTCCCTTAAAGGTATAGAGTTTTAAAATTAAAGATTGTAACATTGTATTTTTTAAAGGTACATTTAAAAAGGGATAGAAAGGGACAATTCTTCTTTGAAATTTAGGATCCGTTTCCTCAGTGCAACTGCATAAACAAAACGTACAGTATCAGCCTCCATCCTCACTTCTTGCCAAACATTCCCACTGCTATCCATGACACAGATGTCCCTGAAATATGTTTGAACATGTCTGACTGCTTGTAGTGTAGCTTAAACAATCTTAATAAAATATTTCTGTAGAGGTTAGGTGGACCCCTGGCTCCTCTGGCTCATTATAGATCTCCGTGCGGGCCGATGAGTGCTGTTCAGGTCCCACTATGATTTATTAAGGCTGGATAAAGGAGAGGAAAGCTTGCCGGGTTTACACCGCCGCAAGACTCTCAAGCCACAGGGATGTTTTAAGGGCGAAGGTTCAGCAAAGTGGCCACGCCAGACAGGTTTACATCATCTGTGGTTCATTTTAAAATGAATTATGAATGCCTAAATGAAATACATAGGAGTTAGCCGCTTTTAAATAATTCTCCCTTCTTTCGTTGCCTTCCGTGTTTTTGTAACTTTCAATCTCTGTATATGTGAGTGTGTTTATGGATGTGCCCTGTGCATCAGCAGCATTGCCCTGAGCTAAATTCAAGGCCATTTGCTCTTCAGAGCACAGCACTAATGGGCGAGAGGAGGGACAGACAGGCCTTCTGTTTAAAAATGGATGGCTGTGATATGGCCAGATCTGAGCAAACAAACATCAGAGACTAATTGGTTTGTTTGAAGGACAAGAGGCAGGGCTGCTCCTGTAGTTCTCCCCACCCACACCTGAAGGGGTTGTTTATATGAGTCAAGACAAGGGAAATGGCTGCAAGCGTTCAGGTCGAGTCCTCAATGGCTGTCCTCAATAGTGATGCATACCTATTGTGGCCCATCACACCTTATCGACCCTTAACCTTTTTGCACACAAACTCAAAATCTTGATTTCCCGGTGTAATTTTTTTTTTTTTAAAGAATGTATCATTCGAAATTTCATTGTGGCACAACAAGCTTGTCACATGACACACAGTAGGCACACTGAAAGCAGTGTTTCTCAACACTGTTTTGTTGGAGGCCATCTACAGTACACATTTTGGATGTTTTCCTAACCACAATTTCAAATCGCTTCAAGATCTGAAATAACTGTACAACAACAATGCACTGGAGGACAAAGTGTAGGTGAGTAGTTTAGTGGCACTACAAGTGGACTAGTTACATCTCCAACATAGACTTACTGGAAAAATATGCCTCACCCTCTACCAACAAATTTTGCAAAACCCCAGAAAACATATACATATAATTTACTGCAGTTTCCAGCTGAAATGGACACTAGTGGAAGTAAGACACCAAAAACTTCCTTTTAACACAAACAAAAACTTGCTTGGTAGCCCACCTGGTACAGGTTCTTAGTCCCGTTAAACGAGTCACGATAAAAGAGCTCAGATTCGTGTAGAAGCAACTCAAAATGGCTTAACAAATGCGTTTTTATCTCATGTTTGCTTTTGTTAACACTATATGTTAGGTTTAGGCTAGGGTTATTTTCAAGAGCCATAAAGCATTAACCTGTCATTTGTCAGATTCAGGTTAATTTTATATATATATATGCCTAGGTTATACTTCTCACTTGAAAAAAAAAAAAATGCTACAGATGACAGATGATGTTACAGAGTTGCTGCTTGTTCAGTTTACTTAATTAAAATGAGCATATGCAACACAACTCTTGACGATTTTGTCAAAATGTAATTTCATTGAGTTCAATTCACTTAAATGTGTAATCCATTTTTGTTGGGACTACATAAATACATTTTTATTATATTAACTGAAACTGGGCAGTGGGTCTCTATTTTCAAACTTTGCAAGAGTCTGGATCAGGTGAGTAAAGGATAAATTGAAGTGTTTTAGTGTAATTTTGAGAAGGGTAAATTGAGAAGGGTAAAAAGGCCAATGCTTGTTAGCATTGATTGTCCTATTATGTGGGAATTCAGAAGAATTTTGGCTATGTTTGTGTTTTGGGGGTTACCATTGTGCTGAAGAGTGGTGCTTTTGCTCAGCTATTATCTGTCTCACCAAAATAAGATATTAATACCACATCTGAACAAGTCTGATGATGTTTGTTACTTTAATAAGCAATTGTTGTGCAAAAGACAATTCAATGTTTCTTGGTCTTAAATTGAAAAAGTTACATTTAGTATACTAATGTGCGGTACTAGCAGTTTACCTGAAAGTTATTTTAGCATATCTAATTTTATTAAGACTTCAGTAATTACACAGTATTTGAGTTGAGTATATGGTGATTTTATGTTATATTTTCATGAACACATTACCAACATGTGGAACCACTGTCCACAAATGAATGAATTTATAATTAATACAATTCAGCTGATGTGAACAAAACTGAACAATAACAATCCTGAAATTACATATTATAGTACTTTTGATTATTTGAATGCCTTTAACATTAAAATATCTGTGGTGCAAATGCAGATTTGAGTTTCATTATGTCACACTGGAGGTTCTAATAAAATCGGTTTGATTGTAGACCTCGTTGGGTCTAACCCTAGAGTGATCTCACTGGTTTGATGATACGTGTCAGAGGGTTAACCAAACACTCCTCACAAGACAGCAACATTCACTCTTGTGTGCTGGAGGTTCAGGATTTGAGCGGTATAGAGAAAGGACTTGACATCTTTTGACCGAGGCAACAGGCTTAACAGAGAAGGAATAGAGGATACAAAGATATATATTCCTTTACTCCACAGTTAATTTTCAAATCTCTAACATCCTATGGCTGTCTATTTTTTCTGGAGCCTTCTCTTTTCACTTTTTTTTGCTTTCATTCTTTTCTTTTAAGACGAAACGGGAGCTGGGTGCTGATAGTGATAGATGGCTCAGCGCTCTAACACTTTATCCAATTCAGTGCAGATTTCATCCAATAAAGAATCACTTGTGCACTCTCAAACTAAATGGAAGTCAGGCAGCGGAGAGAAAGGGGCTGCGGTTTGTTTCTGAGCTGCGAAAATCAAATTTTCTTAAAGCTGCCGCGGCAGTGGCTCGCAGAAAAAGCAGCAACTGCCATGACTGGCCGGGGCCACAGCCGTCTGCACACACAATTTAATCCATCACAGAGCGCCTGACACCACATCAATCAAGCTTTCATCAGCATGGACCCCAAAAACTATATTTCCATTCACCCACTCCTAACTGGGCCAAAGCCAGGCCCCTGCTGGCCAATAGCATGGACCGGGAGGCCCCCGACCAGACAGGACCGTGTAGCACCACCTACGGCGCTCACGCACAGGCATACCCTCAGCCAGCAGGTCGGTCGGACATTCGCACACACGTACGCACTCGGAAATTCCTCATCGCAGAGGCGTTTAACAGCACAGACGAGTCTGCATATTTCAGCCACTTTTCAGCAAGTTTGAAATAACAGAGCTTTATTTTTAAAGTATAAAATGAAACAGGATGATTTCTTTAGATCGTAGATATCCCTGTGTTTGAGCCAAATGAATCAAAAATGAAGAAAATCCCTGTTGGCGTGATAAACAAGGATTTGCATTCATGTACTACGTAGCCCCTAAGGGCAGGGTTGCCAGGTCTGTGCAACAAAAGTAGCCCAATGGCGAGTCAAAAGTAGCCCAAAAATAGCCCAATGCGATTTTCTCCATCAGGTGGCCATATTCGCCGCTGAATTTGTACTAGGGCTGCACGATTTATCGCGATTAAATCGCACGTGATTTGGCAAAGGCTGCGATTATTTAATGTGCAGGGGATGTTTTGGGGGTGTTGGAGTGGCGAAATCATATGTATGGGTGGAAATCAACCCTGCAGAAAAGTAGCCCAATTCTGCAGGAAAACAATTAGATGTTTAGAAATTTACAAAATTTACAAAATGTTTGTTCTTTCGCAAAACTGTTGCATTCCCTAAGAAACTTTGCGTTCTCTCACAAAAGTATTGCGTTCTCCCAAGAAACTTTGCACTGAAATATAGTTACCTAATATTATTTCCTTCACAAATGTTCTGCGAGCGAATGCAAAGTTTTTTTTGCAAAGGAACACAATATTTCTTGGTAGAACGCCAAAGCATTGAAATAATATTTTTCCTCCAATCTCATTTTTTTTTACCATCACCATGTCCCTTTAGGGTCTCTGTAATGTACACACAAACATATACACTAAATACGAGTATCAGTCTGGAACTGTGTAAATCAATATGTGGAAGTACAGATAGTTAGAACAGACGTTTTTATGTATTAAATTTCCACTGAGATTCTTAGAGGTGATTTGTAAAATATATAAAGAAAAAAAAGTCAAAAACTGCAGTTCTGTTCATTGTTTTACTAGGAAGGTTTGCATTTCATGTGCGACTGCACATAGTTAGGACATTTTGGTTTAAGAGTTGGTTAAAGTAGTCAGATATTTCACATTCTCATATAATTTGCTTGTTTTGTTGCAACTCTTGCCTTTTCAATAAGGCTAAAATGTTGTTCTCATACTCAATCGGTAACAAAGCCAACACACACGTACAGACACACACAAACATATTAAATGTAGCGTCCTTCATCATCCTTCGCCGTATGACACCCCATCATCCCGCCCTCCCCCTACCTAACCTGACCCCTCCCGTGGCTGTCCTTTGTTCCGGGAACATGTCCCTCTTCGCCCCCTCAGCATCCCAGAGGCTGTGGCTCTGGTGGCCTATGATTTATAATTCATAGGGGCCGCTTTTATACGGGACCTTGGTCTACCTGATATCTCTCAACTGGTCCTGTCCCAGAACAGGGAAGTGGTGGGGGCTTTCTTCATTACACCATGACAGACTTCCTCCCAAACCCGACGTGCCACCGCCGTCCTGCATGTATATGGGTTTTAATGATCTCCCCACTGTAAGCCAGACCAGTGATATCATCCATCGGTACGCACTCGATGTCTGAAAGAAAAGACCCATGATTGTTGTCTGCAATGATAAACGCCGCACAGGCATTAGCCTCGCTCCTGTAAAGCATGCGGCCCCCTGGCCCGGACCAGAGCGAGTGTGTGCGCATGACAGCAAGAGAGCGAGTGCGGCGCTGTGAAGTTGACCCCAGCGTGGGCTCTGGGCGTCAGGCTGTGGGCCAGGCCTGATTCTGCTGAAGGCTCTGCTCCATGCTCCGCTGGCCTCCTGAACCCTGCCCGTGCTCCAGCGCTGCCCCTGCACTGTACTCCTGCAAGCTCTCCCCCTCCTTCACCTCCCCACGGGGGGCTCCATCACGGCAGGGCTTGTCCGATTGCCAGCGGCGGGTTAAACGACAAAGAGAGGGCAGCTCAGCCCGGATCAGAGGCATGTATTATTGTTGTTGTTGCTAAGTGCTCCGGACTAATTATTCCTCCCTGATTTGCAAATGGAGCCTGGACTCATTTCCATATCAATGGCCGGAGAAAGGCAGAGAGGGGATAAGACGAGTTGAGGAAGGGGGGTTAAGCGTGCGGCTATGCCCTGGCGACGCACACGCAAGCCCCTTGTTCCGACAACAAACACAAAACAAACCCCCCCTTCTTCTCGGATGGGCTAATAAAGACACTAAACAGAATGGTGGTCGGTGGAGTCATTTGGAGGGGGGTGTGATGAGATGAGGGCTCTCTGTCAAATTATTGGGCAGGCCTTGGATTAGTTCAGTTGTAGCGTGGCCCCGCACTCCACTGAGATCATTTAGGCAATTACCAAGAACAAAGACAGCGGCAGTGTTCAACAGCTCCACTTCAAAGGCTTGCGCCAGGCGAACAGTTACAGCACACTGGTCAATTTCCATACAAACCGCACCCCCCTCCCCTCGGCCTCCCCTCCTCAACATGCCTCAAGGCATTCTAGCAGTGCTAATGAACACTAGCTGCCTCTGCTGCCAAACAACACACGAACACGCTCGCACTTCCAACTCCGACGAGAAGTTCATGATGCGCTCTCCTCTTGTGTTTCGAACACAAAGAGGACGAGCGAGCCTTGACAACAACTACTTGACTCGTTATTGCCCAATTGTTGGCTGGGCGTCGGGCCCCTTTGTCCCCTTTCCCTGCCTGTAAAAACCGCAGAGCTTGTGAAAATTGTATGTTTTTCAGACAATCACTTCGCCTTCAAATCGACATCAAATCAACGGCTTTTGAGAAGAAGCTATTTATTTTGTTTTCTAAAGGCTGCAGTGGTCTTGCGTAACTGGTTTAATCATTGTCATTGTTTAGGAAAATATTTTCTTATACATAGCACCAGCTAGATGCCAAAATTGCACTTTTATTTTGAAACACTACATGAAATGGCAGAAAACTGATATTGTGAGTAATAAGGCAGATGAAAGCATTCTTTCATGAACAAATTGAGGAAAAGAGTGGGAATAACATTTTTATTCAAACACATGTTTTATTCAAAGAATATTAATATCAATTTGAGATTGTGATATTGATTCCTTGGTGAACGTGAATTAAAAAGGGACTTTTCAATTATTACCATATTGGTGCCTCCAAAATATTTATATCACATTAAACAGATCTAATTTCACTTGGTGAACATGATTTCACCGAGTACAACATATTCAACATATACAACATCTTTGTTGATCCTGGAACAACATTCCAGTCAACCAATCAGATTTAAGGGACAAGTTTACAGTTTATGTCAAGTTTAGGCTTACAACCAGGGTTAGGTGCTTCTACATCAGTGTTATTCACCTCTCATTGACTTTAGGGATTAGTTATGGGTAGGGTTAGGTTTAGGGGTAGGGATAGGACTAAATTTTCAGACAGGATATGCTGATCCTGGAACATGTCTGACTTGGCAAAGTCACAGTGACCAATTTCTCATACTACAAGAATTAATTTCTTTCAGTTAACTTTATTACTTCCTGTTCGACAGAATTACCCTTGTGCAAAAGTACATTTTAGCATAGCCTATATTTTAAAAAGAGTACTTATTAGTAGTTGCTGTGGAGTTGATTCAATTCATCAACTAGCATGTGCCGTCATGTTAATCTTTTGTGCAAATCCAGCGTTGAATTGACCCTCGTTTCTACTACAACATCTCTTCCTCTTCCCTACAGCAGCCCAACTTAGCCTCACCCCTTGACTCTCATGTACTCTCGTTAAGTATTATATATATATATATATTATCTGCAAGATAGTATAAGAATTGAAGTGTATGCCATACTGTTTCATTAGCTATTTTTTTTTCCTTTAGAAGAAAATACTGTACTGTTACAAATACTGTTGTTTAAAATAAGAATCATGTCGTTACATGATTTTCCTTTAAAATGCAAAATAAAGCAAAAAATCCAGTCAGGCTAAGCAAACTTTGGTTTCAAGTGGCCAAAAAAAAGTTTCAGACATAAAGTTGAACAAGCAGCATAAGTCAAAAAAGTATTATGTGCAGTGTTTAAAAGGATGAGGGATATTTGAAAAGTGTTGGCTGAATGCTAGTCTCAAAAACTGCTACAGCGGCCCTCCAACTGTGTGCCAAAGTGATTGGGTTTGCAACAGTAGCACTTAAGCTGTACCGCTGAAGAGCGGCCCCCTCCAGCATTCAGCGCTAATGTATTCAACAGTTTTTTCGCCATGCTAAGATCGTCCTCGATTTACTCGAACAAAAGCACAGCTTCTGCAATCATGCCCTATCTGCTAAGTGTTCTCGCTACGACTCTGAACAATCTGGGACAAGCTGGAGTTATGAGAGCGAGGAATAAAGTCTTTAATCGTGTTTACACTGCGGCTGCGAGAGTCTCAAAATGTTTATTGTTTATCGCAGATTGGGAAATTGGAGCAACAGTCACTCACACTGTTCTTTATAATGATCATCACCATTAGAAGGCCTCCGTAGTCACTGGCCGTTGCACCTGAGTGAGGCAATTCCTTAAAAGTGTAGCTGCCTGGATATTAAAAATTCAGGATCTGTTTGTCGGCTGTGACCTCCGTGTTTGTCAGGCTGCGGCATGGCCTGACAAAGGGATTGCGGATGGGTTGACAGGATCAGTCATTGCAGATGGCACATTCCTCGGTGCAGCGGCAGGCCGCGTGGAACTGCAGCCTGACGCCTCCAATAGGGCGACAGGCCTTTGAGTTTGAGACAAACCCGGAACGTCACTGCCAGTTTGGGGGAGTCACTGGGTCTGACAGCCCTCCGCCATCATTTCAGTGCTGCCTCTTCCCTTACGACTGCACCAGAGCTGGCCAAATTGGTCGATTTCAACCCCTGCTTGATGCTGCTTTTAAAGATCCAAGACAAACATACAAGCAACCAGATCCCCCACTTAGGATTGGGTTTCTACAAAATATAGACCCTTATCACACGCGATAAATAATTCAGATGCAGCAAAATCGGACTTTGTAAAATGTTTATTGATACGGCATGGGCGGTGTCAGACCGGTGACATGGATATTGATAACGCCATCTGAGCACATGACTCGGGGGCGGGAGGGGTGAATGAAAGATGCATGATGACTCCAGAAAGAAGGACGGAGAATAGTGCATAAATAAAAATATTTCTTACAAACACAGAGACTTGTGTCATAAATGTAACCGATTTAGGGGGAATCGAGAGCCAAGAGAGAAAGAAAGTAGGAGACAGAGAGATGAAATGAGGCGAAGGCGGCTGATAAAACAATGACACGAAGACAAGAGCGATAAAGTCGTTGCTGAAAGACTGGAGATGAAAGGCAGAGAAATAAAAGCGTGGATGTCATTAGAAGTCATCTTTTCATTCCCTCACAAAAGCAGTTAATATGAGCTTGAACATACAGATATATTAAAGCAGAATATTCTCATTATTATTAATACTAATAAGGAGAGATCACATTGTGAAGAACAGCCTCGGCGCATGCTAATAGTCGCAGGACTCATAATGGTAATGTCATGAGATTCGGCTTCTCCCGCTCATCACCGCATCCGTTTTATTCCCATCTTCCCATTCATCTGACAGGAGTCATATTCCTCTAAATCTAACACTGGGGCCCTTTAGCACTGATAATATAAAATAATGTATTCTTTACATTTATTAAATACACACTTGGAAATATAATATAGCGCCGCGTCCCCACTCTCCTCCCCCCAACCCCCTCCCCGTTTCCGTTCCCAGGTTGTGCGGTGACGAAAAGAGGCAGCCGGTGTCAGAGAAAACGGTCGGCGAGTATTTGTTTGAGATGCAAAACTGTTTAAATCTTTAATAAAACGACAAGGATGGAATATCAGACATCATCTGCCGGGCGTGAGGGACAGGGCATTTATATTGTGTCATTTGAAGGCCTAGGAAATCTGTGTGTGTGTGTGAGTGTTATGGCCTTATAGGGTTGAAAATTGTTCCATGATGACATTATTCTTATTTGAAATATTCCTCTCGCCTCTCTCTCCATCCTATGGTGCCACACCAGAGGCCATTTTAATTCCCAGCCCTCCTGGCAGCAATCCTTCAAACATTTCCAAGACAAATTTCCATCCCTCTTAACGCGTTATTAATGCCACTTGGTTTTATTTCTAAATAAGTTATGTTTGGAAGGTGAGAGAGATTCAGAAATGGTGCCATATCACTTAGAAAAGAAAAACGCATGGGAGAATGAGACCATTCTCTTAAGTTATTATAGAAGCATCATTATGGTGCATCTGCTTTTTGCGTGACTGGCTTCATAAGCCGCCCGTTCTCCGCTCATATTGGAACTGTTTGATGAAAAATTACAACAACCATTACGTCTGCTTATCATAATAGCCTGCTTGCAATAGACAACAGCCGTCGCATGTGAACAATTCCTAATGTTCCTGCAATCCAGGCATTTAGAGCAAATGAGCAGGGTCATCAGCAGCACGTTAGACATGGTAATATCAAGCACGTGATGTCGGCCGTGGAGAGACTGCAGCATCCCCTAATGGCTTACAACAGGTATGGTGAATGTGCCCAGGCTACAAGACGCACCGGACAAGCTGTGGAACACACACAAACGCAAATGTTTTGCCAGCAGGTGCATGCTTTCTCTGTCTCTCATCTTTGTAACTCGGCAGCCCAACAGCAGTGAATGTGGACTACTGGGAGCGATATCAAGCGGGCCGCCACATGCGCAGCATTCTGCAAGCGAGCGAGCAGACATACAGGGGTTTGTTTAGCAAGCAGCAGCTTTGTTTTTAGGGGCGCAGAGCTACAGCAACGGGGTTGACGGAAGACAGAAGTCTGTCAAAAACAAGCAACGGCTTTGAATGAATGAAGGGTGGGGGTCTTTAAAAGCAATAGTGGAGTAAGCAAGCGAAATAGAAAACCAATGAGAAAAACACACAGGCATACAGAGCTAGAATAGACAAACATAGTATGTGTTCCCACAACATCCAGTACAAACAAAAAGGAACAAAATTACTGAATATGAAACCGTGTTTGGGAAAAGTGGGTTATTTTTGAGCATCGTTTCACTCTTTTCCAACCACACTAAGCCTGATGTTATTCAGATTAGCATTGAAAGGGGAAGAGGTGCTGCTATACCTCAGAATAGCTGGCTGCGATGGATCAGACCGGCGAATATTCGTTCGCTGGTCTCAACTTATTGACATAAATCAACAGGAAGATGGAAACAATTTTGAGCTAATTGTCATGCTTTTAAAAATAATCAACAATGACACTGTGCTTTGTCATACACTGTAAAACATATCCATCCAAGCAGCAATTATCAGGTTCAAGCACTTTAAGACCTTTAAGCCAATGAGTATAAAGATATGTTTTATTTAGCAAGCACATAACCACTTAGATTATAGATGGAAAATACCATTTACAGCCAATACAGGCAATTTACTAAGAAAAGATATGTTTTTAAAACTTTTTAACAGTTTTAGCCACCTATGGTCCGATCTCCATAAAAGTCTGCATGCTTGTTTAGAATAATATGTCGCATGTGCTCACCTGTTTTCATTTAGGAGTTTTTTGTTTAGGCTTTTGCGTGCACTTGGCCACGCCCTTTTCTAAATGACCCTGTTATAGCTACCTAAATGGTAAAGTTCAATTTTTTTGTGATAATTATTTACCTAGAAAGTCCAGAGAATTGTACTGCACTGGTTTGGTTCCGATCGTGAATATTTAATGAACGATTTTAATGATAGCAGTGGTTCTTGAGGCAAAGTTGTTCAGTACGAGGAGATCTATCAATTTATATGCATATTGTGTGGATATGTGAAACACCACATGTTTACAGAGACATAAAACTCGTTAGCACCAGCTAGTGGCCGATTTCTTACAGACCTTTAGGGCCATGAGTCGAACATGCCCACAGAGTTTCGTTACCACCTCCGTTAAGCTTGTCTAATAGGTGCTCAAAATTCATTGGCCGATGGCAGCCATGTTTTTCGAGATACACAAATGTCCTCATAGACAGACATGGCACCTTGGGCAAAGACACTGCATGCCAATTTTCAAGTCAATTGGACTAACGGTCACGTGGTTATAGCCATTTTCATGTTTTTTCCTGTTATAGCGCCATCAAGTGTCTAATCAATGCGATTTTTTTCATGTGACCAAAGATTGAGCCCGTTCACATGTGTACCAAGTTTGTTGAAAATATCTCATTTCCTTCACAAGTCACGAGCCATTTTAGTAAAAGTGGCTCCACCCACTTCGAACATTTTGGCGGCCTTAGGGACCGTGAATTGAAATTTCAACTTTTTTTGTTAATTATTGACAATCAGACTCCAGAGAATCTTGCTACACTGGTTTTGTTCCCAATTGGTTTGGGTAGTTTTTGTGTTACCCAGATCCTGGGTCAGACGTAATAACCCAGTGTTTGGGTAGTTTTTGTTTTACCCAGATACTGGGTCAGACACAACAACCCAGGGCTTGAGTTATTTATCGTGGGCTTTTTGCGACCTCTTCAGGACAGAGCAATGCAGCTCCGTCAAATTGGTTCATGTCTTCAGTAAAATACAGGTTTGTGTATTTATTTATTTTATTTAAAAATTTGTTATTGTTCTGTATATCATTTTATTTTATGCAAAGCAACATACAGGGGCGCAATGTGAGTCACCTAGAGGACACGTCACATCGCGTCACGTTTGTCTTTTCACGTGATGGAAACGCCTGATGCCTTGCATAAAATTTTATGATTTTATTCAAAAAGATACTAAATATAAATACTTAGGATGTTAAAATATGTTCTTAGAGCCAATTACAGCATTTTTCAGCTACGAATGTAAAGCAGGTGGCGGTCTGAAGTTAGCAGTTCCCTTGTGAATGCGAGTCATCTCCGCCACGAGATCCAGCGCTGTTTTGGTGGAAACAGGACAACAGAGACTGGTCGATTACACTTGAATTACTTCTAAATGTTTAATTTTTACTTCTAATATTTGTTAAACGAGCTTAAATGTAGGCAATATGTATTAAAAGAGATATAAAAAATATGCTATACTATAAAATATGATCGAAAATAAAGTAATTATCCTGCAAACCAGTGGTTGTGTGGAGTATTTTAAAAAAGTTTAGAGGATTTAAGTTAATCCGTTAACATTAATTCATGTATGAAGTAAAAAAAAAAAAAAAAAATGAATTAACTCCATTATGCTGGGTTAAATAATCCAATGTGCTGGGTAAAATGTACCCAACATGTGTTCTGTCCTATATTTACCCTGCCAGTGGGTTGTTTTTAACCCAGGGTTTTTAGAGTGTAGGACTAATTCGCAAATCCAAAAAAAAAAAAAAAAAATACCCGATAATTCCGCAAGAACAACGAGCAAATCCGAGACATGCGAGCCAAAGATTCCAACTATATAAGACACTTGAGCCTACGCCTAATGGTTTTGGAGTTATGAACCATTTCATACTTTTGAGTGCTGTAGCGCTCCCATCAGGTTGATCGGGGCGAGCCTTGGTGACGTTGTAGACAGTGTGAGTACTACCAGCCCTGAAAGTTTCAAGTCTCTACGATTTACAGTTTGGTGTGCCTGATCACTTTTATGGGAGAATGCTGATCCTTGGAAATTTTAACAGTTACAATAGGGTTTCAGTGCTACGCGCTTGAACCCCTAAAAAAAAGTGACATGTGAAGGCCAAGTATGGTAACCCATTCTCGGAATTTGTCCTCTGCATTTAACCCTTCCAAGTTGGTGCATATTTTGAGTAGAGAGTAGTGAACACACTGCAAACCGTGGACACTCCCGGAGCAGTGGGAAGCCATTCACTGTGGTGCCTGGGGAGCGATTGGAGGTTAGGTGCCTTGCTCAAGGGCACCTCAGTCATATCCTGCCAGTATTGAGAATCAAACCCGCAACCTTTGGGTTACGAGACTGACTCTCTAACCATTAGGCCACGACTGGCCCACATGCTTAGATACTCATCATATCTCAGGTAATCATCTGCATGCAACAAATTGTGTACAATCAATAAAGCACTATAAAAAAAGTGGTTTCTTTCCAGCAATCCTTAATCAAACATTATCACTGATGTATTGGTCGCATCATCTCTCACATAAGAAAGCACTTAAGAGCAAAAATATCTCCTCCATACCACCTGACACAGCTGCAATAGAGACAGACTGCCAGTGAATACACTCACTGTGCCACCATCAGTCTGTAGAGAGAGTGAGACGCTCGACGTCCATCACTCTGACGCACAAGAAATCAGATACTAGATATACAGCCCCACCGTAGCACACGGGCCTCCACAGCAGCGCTTCTGTTGGGCTTGTCATCTAAATATTGCATGAATAACACAGGCAGGGCCTAGAATGCAGTTAGACACCGCTGATAGGAACAGATGTTCCTCCGTGCCCTCAACATTTTTAAAATAAGCTTTGCTTGACCACTGGCTTAAATCTACAAATACTCATCCTGTCAGTCAAGAGACCGCAGAAAAGAGAGGCCATATTGTTGAGCGTAAGCTACTGTGAGCTTTGTGAAATCGTGTTATGGAGTGACGGAGCCTGTTTAATATCTCAGTTGTTTCTCCTATTGAGACTTTTGTGTAATTTTTGGATGTTTTTCCTATCCCAGCTTAATACACAACTATAGTCAACTATAAGTAAACTGCTTAGAGTTTCATTACCTCGAAAAGTGTCAATGACTTGACATCCATTTACATTATAATGCAATTCATACAATGACTTGAATACATAAAATTTAGAATTTTTGGGAGCATAACAAAATTTCATGGGGATACAACTGTCCTGCTATCAAAATGAAGAAAAATAAGCATCATTAAAAGAATTTAAAAAATGTGTTAAGGTTTCTACAAAAATATTAAGCAGCACAACTGTTTTCAGCACTGGTAATAATATAATAATAAGAAACTTTTCTTGAGCAGAAAGAATGATTTCTGAAGGATCACTGATGACACTGAAGACTGGAGTAATGATGCTGAAAAATCAGCTTTGATCACAGAAATACATTACATTTTAAAATATATTAAATTAGAAAACAGTTCTTTTAAATTGCAATAATATGTTTGCAATATTACTGTTTTTACTGTATTTATGATCAAACAAATGGAGAGATTAAAGGAGACCTATAATGCCCCTTTTACAAGATGTAATATAAGTCTCTGGTGTCCCAAAAATGTGTCTGTGAAGATTCAGCTCAAAATACCCCACAGATCATTTATTATAGCTTGTCAAATTTGCCCCTATTTGGGTGTGAGCAAAAACACGCCGTTTTTGTGTGTGTCCCTTTAAATGCAAATGAGCTGCTGTTCCTGACCCCCTTTCCAGAAGAGGGCGGAGCTTTAACAGCTCGCGCTTCGGTTGCAACAACAACAAAGCTGGAGAATCTCATGCAGCCAAAATGACGATTGTCAGTAAAGTTGTTCAGCCTTACATTTTTCAAAGCCGAGTCGACACTGATGGAGAGACTCAGGAAGAAGTTGCAACTTTTAGAATGAAACTGGACGTTTCTGAATGTTTAATGGATAAATGTATGTAGTTGCTGTGGAGTTGATTCAACTCATCGACTAGCATGTGCCGTCATGTTAATCTGTTGTGCAAATCCAGCGTCAAACTGACCCTCGTTTGTGAAGCAGTCTGGCGTAAAATGACGGCAACACTACTACATCAACTCTTCCTCTTCTCTAAAGCAGCCCAACATGGCCTCACCCCCTTTGTTGCATGTTCCTGGGGGCAGGGTTTATGTAAATTTTGGGGTTTGTGATGTCACCAACCCGGGAAGAAGCTCATTGTAGTTCCTACCAGACGTTTGTTGTAGTCCTAAAAAAGCGATTTCTGTAAAAGGAAATATCTCCCTTTGCATTGAACTTTGAGCGTCGTAACTTTGCAGATGTTGTTTATACTCAAACAGCAACATTACACACAAACTAAAGTTTAAAAAGTGAAATCATAATCAAGGACACCTTTAAAAATGAAATCGACCACAAAGATTTTAATGTCAATGCACTGCTTATTCACTGCTTATTAACATTTGAGAAAAGAAACTTTGTCCACCATATTAAAATCATGTGATGTGACTCCCCAAAAACATGACATTTCATTATATTTCTGAACTAATAATTCATGATATTTGTAAAAAAAAAAAAAAAAAAAAAAAAACTGTAAAAAGTGTATATAAAAACTATATATATATATACGCCACAACCAGCCCTACACAGCATCCATTGGTGTGAATTTGAATGGCGGGACCTTTTTGTTTGACCTATGGCAGTCGCTTTGAAAAGTTATTTGAAAACAGTCGTTATTTTTGCAATTGTGTTTGATGAAAAAAATTACACACTTCATCTTTCTCATTCTCATATTTTTCTTCTGAGAAAAAAAGACTCACATGTGTCTCCTTCAAAAGAGATCTCAACAATGTCACGCACTCTTTGAATGCCTGATTTCTGCATGGCGGCACTGCAGAAAAAAAAGACTGATTTGATTGTAAAATCTGCAGATTTATTACAGCAGTGTGGATTGGCGATATGGCAATGACACAGCTGAAGATCCAAAAAAGAAGTAAAGCAATGACAACAACAACAACAAAAAAAACCCAACTGCTTTTTTTCCCCCACTAATCTGGTCAGGAACTGGCAATGCTGTGAAAACGTCTTCTCTTGCACAGCCGATAGGCCTGGCAGAACGTATTTGAGTGTAAAGTAATTTGCCATTCAAGTATTCTCTCTGATGAGAAAGGGCCCGGCGGTGAGTGGTTTCGCCGTGCTTGTCGCTGGCCTGAAGACAAGCTGTCTGCCTGCTGAAATCTCACAAGCTCAAATAGTCAAGTGGAGATAAAGACAAAGAGAGGCTTTGCAATTCTCTGCTATATTTCTCTGAGAACTCAGCAAATTCCAAAAGATCAGAAAGCACCACGTCACTTTGCCTCAGAGCAATCTCTACATTATGAAGTTTAATCCCCTCTGATCTGCATCAATAATTACTATGGCAGAGGCAACTGCTCGCCTTCCATTACCGCTAATTATAACTCTGCCATTGATAATCCTTTTAATAATCATCAGATAGGCCCGGCATTGAAGGCTGGCTATGGATAATGAACGCTGGGGGTGGCGTGAATGATAATGGTACTGTTCACCTTCTCGCAGGAAAATATTCAAGTGCGTCTGAGGGAAGTTCAGAATAATGACAGCATCAACACGCAGCTTAAAAAATGCATTTGTGTGTGTGTGTATGTGTGTGCATTTATCCACAGCACATCTCACCTACACATTCGTGCATGCTGTTTATTTGCACATATGAAATTGCACAAAGACAACAGACGGTGTGTGCTGAGCTTAAAGACAGTCTGTTGAGGGAAGCCGTGTCAACAAACTTTCACAAGAGACAGACTGAGCAAAAGACAAAGGAAAATTTAGAAAAAGAGATGGATGAGTGGGAAAGAAAGAAAGAAAGAAAGAAAGAAAGAAAGAAAGAAAGAAAGAAAGAAAGAAGTCTTGGCCCAACCCATCCCTCTCCAGAGCAGCATAAATTGATCTATTAAGTCCCCTCCATCTCTCCCCATTCCCATCCATCCTTTCTCTCATATCCATCTCTTTCTATCCAGGAGCTGCTGGGAAAATCTGATTACTTTATACATGAGGCTGGACTGAAGGTGGTGGGCAGACACAGATAAAAATGTGGAGGAGAGATTGGGTGAGGAGGTGAGCTGAAAGATGCAAATCAGCTGCTGGAGAGAGAGATGGAGTGAAATCAAAACATCACAGCCACAGCCGAGCAAAGGGCCACCAAAACATGAAAACATTCACACAGCAATATGGACACTGTGGCTTTGTTTTCTACAACATGCTCTACAACAGTCAGGTACTTAAAGGCAAAGACAGTGCAAATACGATACAATTCACTTAAATTTGTAAAACTGCAGTTTGCGTCAGCCATTTGTGTTGGGAGTACATCAGCTTAAATTGATTTCCAGGGACATTTGTCACCTTTTCTAACCTTACTAAATAATCTTTTTCAAATTCTTACATTTAATCAATAAATTCAAACAGCATACTAAGATGCTATAGAGCTGTTACCAATCAAATGAAATCAATATCAACAAAACACATCTTTGCAAAGAAGTGGCATAGATGTATTTACTCACACAGTTTAATGCGTAAATCAATTCAAATCATGAGATTAATGTTTTAAATATCAAATACTTGAAAAGAGAAACATGAAACGATGGGGAAAACATGAAATTGTACTTATAAAACTAAATGTAAAATAAAAACCATCAGTAGGTGGCGGCAAATCACAGTCCTAAAGAGTGAGATATTAATGCAACCGATTTGTTCAAAAGCACTGATTCATTGAGAAACGAAGCAAGTGACTGTTTTATGAATGGGTTATTGAATCATTCACTCAACCGATTTGTTGTAAAACAAGGATTCGTTCGGAAAAGAAGCACTACTGTGTTTTCTCGAAGCACAACCTTCTGCTGTGGATTTACATGGAATCATTTTCGCAATTAAAATACAGCAAAAACAGCTATATTGACAATATTGTGTCTAAAATGTAAGTTACTTCATATTAACTCCTTTCTTATTGAACTGTTTTCTTTTTTCATGCTGGGACAAAAACAGCACACTTGCTTATGCGATACTGTAGGGAAGCTTGTTTCTGCCACTAAATAAAAAATAAAAAAGGTAATTGTGACTTTTATATCTCACAATTCTGACTTTTTTTCTCACAATTGCAAGTTTACATCTAACAATTCTGACTTCTTTTCTCAAAATTGCGAGATATAAACACACGATTGTGAGAAATATAGTCAGAATTGCGAGAAATAAAGTCACAATTTCAAGAAATAAAGTCAGAATTGCGAGTTATAAACACAGTTGTGGGATATAAACTCACAATTACTAGAAATAAATGCAGAAATTCTGATTCTTTTTCTCGTAATTTTTTTCTCGCACGTTTATATCTTGCAATTCTGACTTTATAACTCACAATTGCGAGATATAAAGTCGCAATTCTGACTTTTTTTCTCAGAGTTTATATATCGCAATTGCAGGTTTATATCACAATTCTGAGAAAAAAAGTCAGAATTGTGAGATAAATAGTCGCAATTACCTTTTTTTTATTTTTCTATTCAGTGGTGGAAACAAGCTTTCACAATACTGCTTGACTATACAATATATATATATATATATATATATATATATATATATATATATATATATATATATATAAAACTCATACGGGGGCATTTTTTGCATCCATATCTTGAATTTTATTGCTAACATTATGCTGTATGTTGCTCACGAAACAATAATTGTGCCAATACTAGTACTGAGATTCACCTTCTTTATATTTAATGAAATTATATTTAGCATGCTAATGTTTTTTTTCTTCTTCTTCTTCTTCTTCTCACTAACATCCAGATATTAAAATTGAATAAAACTAGCTTGGTTAGCTGATTACCTTAAAAGTCCAAAGATATCACCGTCAGTTCATACTGCTGTTAACACTTTCTCCGACAAGCGGATGCGATGAGACCTGTTTTCTTGTTTGTTCACGTGACGTTCGACATAAAGCCGAATATATATATACATATATAAACTGAATACACTTTAAATTTGGGCCCCACTGCATTGTATATAAATTTAGTAATCATACAGTACCATGGCATCTCCATCTTATACCATCACTCTACAGTGTCACTGGTAAAATAACTTGTGTAAGGGATAAAGAGACCTAAATTTTCTTTCACTGTTTCTTTAATTCCTGTCAGAAAAAGAAGAGAAATGGAAGAGAAACAAACTAAACTCCAGCCGCTCTGTCCTGCAGCCTTTCTGCACCTCACCATTTTAACTGCACCTGTCATTTGCGCTCCAGTCATTTGCCACTTTCTCTCCCTGTGCTCATAGGGACCGCTAACTAGAGCTGTCCGTCAGGCAGACCAGCACTGGGCCAGGGTGGTGTGTGTGTGTGTGTGTGTGGTGGGGGGGTTAATGAGCCAGAGGCTGGGTTAGTGAGCGCTAACGCTGAGGAGGGAGTCCATCTTGCCAGTCTCTGCCGTGGACAAGAGGCGCTGCCTTGAAATGGCGCTGTGCACGGTCTCTTTCTCTCACACTTCTCCTAATGTCATTTCCCTTAATCTCACCGGAGGAGGAAGGAGGGAACGTGATATCTACCGCCAGGCGAGAACAGAACAATAGAAAAAAAATAGGCACCTGCAGTTATAGCTAAAACAAACACACAAACTTTCATGCACACACACACAAACGTAAACACTGAGCGTATTCCGACTCGTGTGAGCAGTCTTGCTGCCGCTGTTGCTTTATTATTTCATTAAGTATAAATCCTGTCAGTGATCTCCCACCCCCAGCCCAGCCGGGGCCTTCTTGCTCTAGAGTCAGCAGGTTAAATTATAATTTAATTACCAGGCCTTAGCTGAATAAGCTGCCTGGGAGCACTCGCCCCCCAGAATAATTTGAGAATATGGCATCTCTCTATCTCTCTCGCTCATTCACCATCTAACTATCTATTTTTCTATATCTCTGTCTCTTTCTCTCATTCTCTCTGATCCACAAGGTCTGGGACCCCAGAGGTCTGCCTCAATATCCCACCTAATTATGTCTCTCAAATCAGCCATGTATTACTACAGGAATAGCAGTAATTAAGTTGGATGGGGGGAAAAATTTAATTGTTCACAAAAATGTTTTGCAGAGATCACTCCGGCAAGAGTTTGTGGGTGGCCGTGACAAGTCATAGCTCTCACAGAAGTGTTCTCCAAATAAATAATTCCCCTTTTCACCGTGATACAGAGCTAAAATCGTAGGTGGCATCATAAGACATCTGCTTTTTTCTGTCTTTCTCCATCAAGAAAATCCAGATTTTTCCAAAACTCCTACTAATAGATGCAGCCCTGACACAAAATGCTCAGCTTCACGAGCCCCATTGTTTTCAAGACCAAACAATAAAGAAGCAAACGTGGGCATTTTAGTCTGTGCAGCACATTTGTTATTGGAGATAGAAATGTTTTAAATTGTATTCTTTTAACTCATTACTCTTTTGGCCTTCAGTTTCTCACAGGAAGGTGTATTATTACGTTCGCTCTTTGTAGAATTAAACATTGTTCATGCTAGCTCAAGCTCCATCCACCATTCAATTTCAAGGTCCGTCTTTGAAGATTCAGACCTCCTCAGCGTAGTGGAACAGCCAACACGTTTCAGCATAAATACAATAATGAAGCAAAAACAGAATCATCTGGCTTTGAAAAGATAAGAGACAAACTCCATTTCACTTGGCTCCGCGTGCAAATGGGAATCAGGGGAAGGAAAGGGACCTTTAAACTGAACATATTCAAATTTTTTGTCATAAACACCTCCGATAAAGAGTGCGTTCCGAGAGCTAGACAAACGCACGGCACCTGTTGAAGACGTGGTTCGCTTGAGAATTTGCAATTTAGAAAGTATACGCCGCGTGTTTGCGCCATTTGGCACTCGCTCGAATATTGATGCTACGCTAGCATCCTGAAATTCGTCAGACCAGGCAGAACTTTTAGCAGCACTTCAAAGAGTAACTCTTTTGTTTTTTTTTCCCCGGGAAAAAAAAAAAAAAGTTTGTGTTCATTCCAAGTTTAAGATATTGTCTCCACAAAATCATGCTTTTAATCTTGCTAGCATGAGGCTGGCAGCAATAATTTCTTGGAAATCATTCGTAAAAAGAAAGAAAGAAAAAAAAAAATGCAACAGCAAAGCGATGCCGGCTGCAATTGAACATTTGGGCTCTGACGTTCATTTGGAATGACAATGTCAATTACGTTTATTTTATTGTAAACAGAGAAGGATATATTTTTCCCCTTGGCCTGCATTTATTAGCATGTAAATCCAGTGCAGCTAGCTCACTTTTATAACCTCCTGCCAAACGCTCTTGAGCCAAGGATGCTTGATGAGGGGAATTATTTTCAAAGAAATATATAAATCATTAAAAGATGTGGCACACGAGGTAGAAAAATAGCAAGTAAGGCGCCTTCTCCAGGAAGAATGGTGTAATTTTCTTTGTGCTAATTTGACACCATAAAATTGTACATCGCAGCCCAAAAGGAGCACATTATACGGGGGGCCCTTGGGAAATGTAATTTGAAGAAATCAAGGATCTAATTCAGTATATAATACCAAAGAAAAGTAGAAAAGTACTCATTTGCTATTCATACTGTCTTCCGAGCGTAAGCGTTCCCTTGGCTTTAACACAGCCGTGTCAGAGTGAAATTCGCTGTTAAAAACCTTTCTCCACATGAAAGAGGCCCTTTAAACACTTTGATTTTTTCCATTTTGAGACAAAGATAAGTAAATACAGGAGAGATAATGAATGGAGGGGAAAATGAGCGTTGTTGCTCTGCCCTGTTCGAGCTCAGAGACAATTGCAGCATTTTGGGTGAAATTGCAAGGGGACTGTGACACCCCTTCCTCACCTCGCCCCCTCCCGGCCCTCTAATCCTCCAGTGAGGAGACAGGGCTCTCTCTGTCCATGCGGACCCCCCACCCGGAGGGACCCTACCAAGGCAAATTAGACCAGAGGGGTGCCTTTTGTTTCGGAGCACTCTGTGAGGGGAAAAAAAATCCAAATTATTTCTCGAGCTAGAGCAATTTGACATGCTGTGATAACTACTCTGCAAGAAACTTCTTTGACAGTATTGAAAGAGAAGATTTTCCAGCCATAAAATACCCCGTCCTTTAAGAACCCTCGACGATGACAAAAGACCCCCAAACTCATTAGGCTGTTTAATTACGCCACCTTTTCTTTTTGCTCACTCCATCTCCCATCTTCATCAAAACATGGGTGCAAAGACTGGCCCCATTTGAGGCAGTTATGAGGCTCTCATTAGAACTCTTTTAGGGCCCCGCTTTCACGCTCTCCTCTCTTTTTTTGCTCCTTGCCTCGCCGTCTTTCGCTTTTTCCCCCGCGTCTCTCGCTTTCGTGTTGTTCTCGGCGTGTGAGGGCACCCCACCGCAGTGATGTGGCGTTGTACTCCAGGGAAGGAGATGTTTGACTACACTTCACTAGCTGCACTCCAGTAGTGCTGTTTGGACAAGCGCCTGGTCAGTGTTTGAATGTGTAATCAAAGAGCAAACAGACCGGTCCCCAACAAAAAGAAGAAAAAAAAGAGAGAAAAAGAAAAGCTTCTACTCAGAGTGACTTGACAGATGGAGAAATGCATTTTATATGCAAATCGGAGCCACTCGTGCTTTAGAGCCGGTGATTGATCTGGGGCTTTACAAATGTAAAACTCATAATTAATAGAGCAAATTATCTTCAGAATAGTGAAATCTCATCTCGGCAGTATTTTGTGAAAACAGTTTATCTGCCCTTGTCAAGTTCTCTTATTAATCTAATTCAAGGACTTCATTGTAGTCGATGTTAGCAAATATCAAATATTAGAATGATCTAAGAAATGCTGCGATTCATTTATTTTCTGTCTTTGCAGTCTTGTGATTTTACAAAAGGACGTTTTCTGCACTTAATGGTCTCAAAACATTATAAAAATTATAGTTATAAGGGGTACATGTAAAACACACAGATTTTTTTAAAATCTGATTTTGATTCTATCATCACCTCAGAAAAGGGGGCATAACAGAGAATGAGGGAGGCCCACTATGGTATAGCCTACTCGTTGGGCCCTCAGGACCCAAAACAGTTTGTTTTGGGCCTTTTTGAATTCTGGTCCCACTCCTTATTCATGGAGAAACTATGAAAAGTGTGAAGTTGGTGCAGGTTTTTTTTTTTTTTTTTTAAATAAATTAATACTTTCATTCAGCGAGGTTGCATTAAATTGATCAAAAGAGAATTGTTTCTTGAGCATCAATCAATCAATCAACCAATCAATAAATCAATCTGAACATTGTGAAGCATCACAGATGCGGCATCAGTTGTCATCCACTATGACACAATATACGAGATAAAACGATCAATTCTTGCATCTCAGCGGCCATTGTCATTTATGAATCAGCACGACACCCTATGCCAAACCGATCATGCCAAAATCAGACATGTAGTCTGAACCCGGCATAAGAGACTTCTGAATGGTAGTGTATATTTACTGTTATACTACTGGGCTGTTGAATGCTCGAATCTGATTGGTTAACCATCGTTCTAAGGTGTGCATTTATTTTCAGTGAAATGCACGGCTAAAGTAGTTCTAGGCAGGTCTTTGACCGCATTACAGTTCCATATCACTTCGTCAAATGATTTCAGATATCTCAATAGGTGCTAGAGCCTTTCTGCAAAAGAAACAAAACCCACACCGACACCGACCAAGCAAATAAATATATTAAACAATAGGATCAAAACGACAAATTATTGTCAAGTTTTTTGCCACAAAATACGTTTTATTGTGTCCTGAAAGCGCATACTCTCTCGCGCTCTGTCTCTCTTTCAAACGCACACACATACTGTCTAGTACGGACACACACTCACACAGAAATGTTTTGTCAGCGCTGCTCTGATGAATTAATCAGTAAAATAGTTTGGCAACTTTAAAGATACATGACATTTCTCAACAGTGAGGTAATAACTGCGCGGTTCTTGAGATAAACTGTTTCGCTATTAGTAGAGACACTGCTGCCGTGAGAGACACTTGCACAGACTCAGGTAGGCTACTTCACATATGCTTATTCTCTCTATCTCTCTCTTTCTCAACTGCATTAATAACTGTATCAACTGCATTATTCTGCTACTAATGCTCAATCCTCCGTTACTAGTTCTGAAATGACGTTTTGGAATTAGCAACGGAGGCTTGGGATGAGATGCGTAAGAAATTAGTCCCACACACAAGAGTGTTTTAAGGACAAAAACCTGACAAATGTCTTCAAATACAACATCGGAACAGTGTCTTGAGGTGTGGTAACCGTAGTATAAGCGGAATAATTAACGCCGGGCCATTGAATTCTTAGAAAATAATGCACACCCGAGGTGTAACTCTGCTTTGCGTCGTGGCCGCATTACTAACTCAGGTGTGCATTATTTTCTAAGAATTCAAAGGCCCGTCGTCATTTATTCCTTACTTATATACAGTTTAACAAACTAATACTTTTGCTCCAACATTGTATTCTACAAATTCACCGTTTTCACCTTTCAGGTCTTCATCAGGCTAATATAGTTGATTGAAAGTATTTTCAAAGTATGGACTCTTTAATTTTTGCACTTGAAGGCACAAAATTCTACAAAATGTCTTCTCAAAAGTAATTTAACTGTCCAGAACTGAACATTTCTTGAAGAGCAGCATGTGATGTATCAGTCCTGCTTAACTTGTTTCATCTTGTTCAGAGTTGAGGCAGCTACTGGTCATTCTTCTTACGATTAATTCTATCCCTATGGGCAAACATCTCCATTATCTAAACACGCCATCCTTTGTCATGTTGTCAGGACTTCAGCACCAAACAGGAAATTTGACTTTTGCAGATCCAATTACAGCATCTGCACATCCCCTCTCACCTTCTGTACGAACACGCTCAGACAGAGAGAGGAACCTGGCACGTGGAATGTCTGTCCGTCTGAATTTCGTCAACAATTGCCTTCAGTTTGAGCGTGCACATTTCACTTGTCTCTAAAAAGATGGCGTGAACTGTATATACATCTCACACGACAGATCAGTCACCATTCACTTAGTATCGAGGGGAAGCACAGCGGGTCTGATTCACACTGATGGTTCAATGAATTTGTTTTGTCCATCTGCCAATACCCATGAAGACATGTTATCAATAATGTCACCTAGATCTCTATTGATACAATTAAAAGGAAAGGAATCTATAGACGCACCCCTTGGCTCTCTCTCTCTCCCTCTTTACTTCTCTCTCTTCCTGCTCCTCTCTTTCCTTTGCTCATGCTCAGCCAAGCGCATACAGGATATTAGCTCCTCTCCTGGCAAATTTGCTTTTCACATCTTTTTCTTTCTTCTTCCTCTTCCAGTTCTTGGAAGGACTTGTTATTGAGCTTAGTGTCCACAAATGCCATTGATCCGAGCCGCCACTCCGATCCATACCCGAGAGCTTTAACACCCTCTCAGCATGTAAGTAATACTAATCCCGCTCAACTTGTGGAGCCATTGATTTTATAGATCTCCCTCGAAAGTTGTGATAATGATATATCATTGTTAAATTTGGTAGAACAAACTGCTTTGCCAATCTATCTATGTACACACGGTTGAGGATTCAAAAGGTGCGCTGATTTTTCAGCTTCTCTGCGTAAAGGTGTGACCCGTCTTTGTGACTTTTTTTGCTCTCTTTGTGCTCTTTAGAATGGCTGCTAGAGCAGCATTTCTCGATGAAGGGCTGCAGGGGTCCTTAGTAAACTTTTGATAGGGCTGTTAAAATACATTGTTATTAAAATAACTGAACAATTCGAATGTAAAAATCAGTGCAACACATAAACTGACATAATATTCTTAATATTCTTATTCTAGAGAAAAATTAGGTACCTCTGACCATTTTCACCTCAACATTTATTTTTTTTTTTTTTCTATTCTTCAGAGACTTCATTTACTCATGTTTTGTTTAAAAATTATAGGCTAGTTGAGCAGAGTGAAAAGATTTCTGAAGTAATAAATTTTGCATTTGGAGAACTTTTACACAAAGCAAGATTTATTTAAGAACAATGTGTTAACATTAGAGTGTTAGTTCACCCAAAAAAAAAAAAAAGAAAAAAAGAAAATTCTGTCATCATTTACTCACCTTCAAGTTGTCCCAAACCCTTAAGACTTTTGTTCATCTTCAGAACACAAATAAAGATATTTTGGTCCCACTTTATATTAAGTGGCCTTAACTACTATGTACTTACATTTAAATTAATCATTTGATACAATGCATTTATTGTGTACATACATGTTTTTACATTGTACTTATATTTTAAAAACACCTGCATGTAATTGCATCTGTAATTAATTTCTGTAATTACATTTATAATTACACTGTTGACCCATCCCTTACACCTTAACCCACCCTTAAACCAACCCATACCACCCTAACCTTACCCGTATCCCACCTCAAAAGCAGCACCTCAAAGTGTTTTGCAATTCAATATGAACCCAATAAGTACATTGTACTTACATCAAAAAATAAGTACATAGTAGTTAAGGCCACTTAATATAAAGTGGGACCGATATTTTTAATAAAATCTGAGTGATTTCTGTCCCTCGATTGACAGCTACGCAACAACCAATTTGACACTTCAAAAAGTTCATAAAGAGATTGTAAAACTAATCCATATGAATTGAGCGGTTTAGTCAGGGCCTAAAACAAATTTTTTGCCACACCTGCCAATGGCCAGAGACTTAAGAAAATTTACCAGACAAAAATATTTTTTACCAGCCATGACACAAAAACAGGCAGTTTTGACACCAGAATTTTAGACTGTACTTTGTTATTTGGTTAACATTAAAAACGCAGACAGTAGCAGAATTATTAGGATGCTGTCACTTTAAAACCGAATGCACACACAGATCATGCGTTTTGTGTTTGCGTTCACTTAAGACATAACCGACTATGTTTACTAGGATACTCGCCGAGACAGGTGTTTTTTTTTTTTTTTTTTTTACCTAATTTTGAGTGAATTTGTCCATTGAAGCTCAGGAAGGCATGAAAGAGAGCTCAACTTCACGCTCTGTCTGAGAGATGCGGCTTTCAGGTCGCACGCTTCGGATGGTAAACTTCTAACCCAGCGCGTGAGTAACAAATTCCCTTTCTCGTGTTCCAGCGCTTGAATATTTACATTGGAAAGGCTGAAACTTTTGTGATGATGAAGCACTGACCCATCAACTGTACAGAGTGTAGTTAACGTTTGTTAATTCATGTTGTCACAACATTGCTTTGTTAGAATTCAAAAAACTGTTACTGGCCAACTGTTACCGTTTCATTCACTCGCCAACGCCGATTTTTACTTGCATTTGGCGAGTGTTCATTTTAGGCCTTGGTTTTATTTCAAATTTTCTGAAGAGACATGATCACTTTATATGATGAACAGATTGAATTTAGGTTTTTATTCACATTTAAACATTGATCAGTGAACATAAACAGAAGCTCAATCGAACCTGCTTGATGCACGAGAAGAAACCCAATTGGTTCTTGGGGAAGTTCAAATGTGCTGAGTGACACATGAGAATGAACCTCATTGGTTCTCACACGTCAAGCAAGCATGCTTAAGCTTTTTTTTACCACAACTGAGGTGTGAGCTGATGAATGTTTATATGTGAATAAAAGCCTAAATTAAATCTGTTCAGTGTATAAAGCGATCGTGTCTCTAAACCGCTCAATTCCAATGGATTAGTTTTACAATCGCTTTATGAACTTTTTGAAGCGTCAATGTGGTAGTTGCGTAGCTGTCAATGGATGGATAGAAATCGCTTACGTGTTTGGAACGGCATGAGGTATGAGCGGCATGAGTAAATTATTTTTCGATTTTGGGTAAACTATCTCTTTAAATTCAAAAGACCTTCAAAATGACCAACTGTTTAAAAAATAAACACCTATATCATAATTTCAGCAGAAGTACAAGAGAAAAACTCATTGACTGTGTATAGGAGGCCTTTGAATAGAGGACTTTGAAGTTGCAAAGTTTGAGAATCACTGTGCTAGAATATTTCAGTATACGGTTCAGTATAAGTAATCATATATAAAAATAAATAAATAACCCAGAATCAGTCCTGTTGATGCTGAAATGTCTGTTTTTGAAGGTGTTGTTTATTATGTGAAATGTACAATATAAAAATGGTCAATCTGTTGGATTTCCGCTCCGATATTTCTTCCATAACACTGACAGACTTGCCTTTGACTGTTAAAACCGGTTGAATAGCAAAACTCTTCTTTGCTCCTCATAGCACTTCAACACTTTTTACCCTGATGACTTAAAAAGGAGCATAGCTGCCAGGAATGTGCTTTTTGTGTAGTTGTTTCGCCAGAAGACAGAATGTTTTTTTTTCCCCCTCCTAACTGACAACGTGCAACAACAACATATACATCTAAACAAAAGCTAGTTAAATCCCAGTTGATTACCGATGCAAAGTATAGAGGTGACAAATAGTTTAAATAAGCCCTACAGCATTTGATACCTCCCTGGGCTAGAGCGAGCAGAGAAACTGCACCGAAGGCAGTATCTCTTCATCGTACACACCACAGAAAACAGAAAACCTGCAAGATGAAGAATGTTTACTGTGGCAGCATCCCTCCTAATATGGCCGAGGTACACATGGGTAGCGATGTAGGGCCCGGACTGGAGGGGGGAGAGAGAACTAATGGGCTACGCAGAGATGCCTCAGTGCAAAGAGGCAGAGAGGCAGCATTGGCCAGACACAGCTGAGGGCCTCAGAGGAGAGAGACGCCTATTAGAGGAGGATAAGGGTCTGTTTGGAGGAGAAGCCTTATAATGCTGTACTGGGCACCAGCGCTGGTCTGTGTATCAATTAAAGAGAGGAAAATATGACATGGAAGTTGAGATGCATTAAATAAAAAGAAAAAAACCTGGCCGAGGGGCTGCAGCTTCCACCTGCTGTGATGCTCCAAAGGGAGAATGCTCGTCACCCAGCAAATAATGCGCGAGAGATCGATGGTGTGTGTGTGTGTGTTTAAGTGGAAGCATTGTTCAGGGCACTGTGGAAATGAGCAGCTATACCTCCTGGCATAGGGCAGCCTAAGTAAATGAGAAGAGGCCTTCAAAATCCAGAGAGAAAGAAAAAATATAACATGTCAATGGGCCTGGGCCATGATGATGGCTAATGTACTTTTAATTCATCTTCAATTCCTTGCTCTTCCAGGCCTAAGGGCGATCACTCTGCCAGTTTCAGTGGCCTACATTTCCACTGTTAAAGGGACATTAGTGTGTGTGTGTGTGTGTGTGTGTGTGTGTGTGTGTCACTGTTGTGGACTGACCAAGGCTGCTCACTCTTTAAGACTAAGCCTATTCAAATGAATACATGAAGGAAAGCCTAACAAAGCCAGTAGATGAAAAGATGTTTGGTCCAGACTGGAACATGACCAGCATTCTTTAAAGGCTCATAAGTTAAAACATAATGACATGCCCTAAAGTCAGGTAAATGTTGGGAATTAAACTGGTAATATGCGGTTATCCCTTTTAAAGCAGAGATGTTAAATTATTTATCAGTCATGGCATTGACATGATAGAAGTCAGTGTTAATGATACTGAATTACTTACAAAAAAGTACCATCGTACAGTGATGGTATAATAGCATGGTACTATTATATAGCCTATATATGGAACTGAATGATTATCTTGTTCATAATTCTTAACAATGGTATTTATGTGGTACTCCACAGCACCTCAAAACTACATAGTAATAGTATCATGTTACCTGTACATGTTAAGAAAAAAATAAACATGGCTGTTTTAGTGTGTTAGAGTATGGAAGCTTGTTTCCGCCATGTGATAAAAAATAAAAAAGGTAATTGCGACTTTTTCTCGCAATTGCGAGTTTATATCTCACAATTCTGACTTTTTTTTTTCACAGAATTTGCGTGATATAAAGTCAGAATTGTGTGATATAAAATCAAAATTGCATGATATAGTGAGTTATAAAGTCAGAATTGCGAGTTATAAAGTCAGAATTGTGAGATATAAACTCGCAATTGCGTGTTATAATGTACAACTGTGAGAGGAAAAAGACTGACATTTTTTTCTCAGAAATGCGAGTTTATATCTCAAAGTTCTGACTTTATAAGAAGCAATTGCGTGTTATAAAGTCAGAACTGTGAGATATAAACTCAATTATGAGAAAAAAGTTTAAATAAGCAAATTTATATCATGCAATTCTGACTTTATAACTAGCAATTGTGAGTTTATATCTCGCAATTCTGAGAAAAAAGTCAGAATTTTGAGATATAAAGTCAGAATTGCATGATAAAAACACAATTGCGAGATAAAAGTCATAATTGCGACTATATCTCACAATTCTGACTTTATATCATGCAATTCTGACATTATAACTCGCAACTGCGAGTTTAAATCTCGCAATTCTGAGAAATAAAGTCAGGATTTTGAGATGCAAACTCGCACTTGCGAGAAAAATAGTCAAAATTGTAAGATTTTGCAAGTATTTTTTTTATTTAGTGGTGTAGTGCTAATTTGAGTTTAATTAAAATAAAATAAAATAAATAAATAAAACATTTAAAAATAATAATATTATTAAAATGCTTATTTTGGATAGGGATTTTAATAAAATCCTGTGATTCTGCATAGGATAAGTGAGGAAATTAAATTAAATATTAAATTAAATCAAAATAATATATATATATATATGTATAAAGTTTGAATAAGAATTTCAAATTAGCCATATACAAAACCACACTCTTCTCTAGAGCAGGTGAAGATGTATTGTATTGAGCTAATGACAGTAGGCCTATTGATAATTTTAAATATAGATATGTGTGGTTTAGGCATAAGATTCTAGTTTTCTTTATATAGGTGACACATCATCCCCAATGACAACTGCTAGTAAACAATAATGAGCCAAGCTGACACCTACCACTGATCTCAGGGCAAAATCGAGAGAAATGCACAATTTCTGTGGGTGTGTGTACATGTTTTGGTTTGGGGTGGGTTAACGCGATTTCTGTTCCGCTTGTCGGCTCTAGAGACCTGGCTTTGTGAGGGCTGGTCAGGTGAAGTCGAGGCTCAGCCCCCCTGTGGCCATTAGTGTGGACAGGAGACAACCCAATAAAGAAAGGATGCTTTGATGCACACAGGTCACTGCACAACTGCCAGTTACAACTCATCTCCACTTTTAACAGTGACGTGCGAGGGTGGATTGGTAGGGGCCGATGGGGGCTAATGGCAAGACCTAATTACTGGACATTCTCTTGCGGTTTTGCACAGATTCTGGAAGCTTCTGCGGGAGGGGGCTAATGCTAGTTGCATAAGACCATGGCCGTGTAAGGGCGCTGATGGGAGTTTGAGTGAATTTACTTCGGCAAACATCTCCAGGGCCACTTCGGGAAAACAGGGAGAACCGAGCGCATGAGGCGCACAAGGAAGGCGGCAATCTTTATGTCAGCCGTTATATTGTTAATGCGTTGTTTTCTGTTTATTAATACACCATGCATACACACACACACACAATCTGCCTGCCCCCTCTGATGTTTCCCTGCCATTTCCTTTGGCACGCAGTAGTGCATTTTAAAAGATGCTGAGAAGAGAAAGCCAACAGTGAATCTTTAAGGATTTGACTTGCAAAAAGCACCTCATATATTGTTTATGAAAAAAGCACCCCTCCATCTCCCATCTGCCCCCAGCATGTTAGTTTGTTTTATTTACTTATTTTTAGACCCATGCACTAGTTAGGGGAGAGGCGCACTTGTCTGTGTACATCTACCTCGATGAAGACAGACTGCGTCCTCATCTGTCATTTCATATAAGAGGAGTCAAAACGCTTCCATTCAGGTTAAAGATTCCTCTGTGACATCCCCAATTGAGTCAACAGATTTTCTTTTCTCTTACTTCTTGTACAGAACTATCAGGGAGAAAGGGGTGAAAGACAATGAAATTCCTGAGCGTGTGTAACTGTAATGATAAAACAGAAAGAAAAAAAAGAATTAAAAAAGAATCTGTCAAGCGGGTGTCAACTCCCTCCACTTGGCGGAAAACCTCTTAAGAGAGGAGAAAAAGAGAGCAGGAAAATTACCCTCCGTAATTGGCATGTTGATCAAAGACAGCGATGGCAGCCGAACAATAAAACCTTTAATTTATCAGAATTCATTATGAGCTACTGTTGTAATGCCAAGATACATTAGAATAAATAGAGACAGAGAATCAAAGGCTCTTCTGTTGGATGGTTTTGTTGACTGCTCTCGTTTCGAGACGCTCGTGAGGGTGAAGGTGGTGGCGCTGGTGGGGGGGTTCACTTACATACCTGATAACAGTTCATCCTAATCACGACCTTGACAGGTAAACATGACATTCAGAGTTTCCCTATGAATATGGATGTGTGCTGGCTGTTCGGTGTCTGCCTGCTGACTGGAAAGGGCACGAGAGAGGGAAGCTGTCAACGTGGGGCCTGGGGACCGTGTTCCATGCGAGTGCTCGCTGATGGCGGAGGCCTGACTCTGCCCCTCTGTCCACGGCAGATAAATGCACACCTTACAGCTGAGTCGTCAACTCTGGACATGCGGTGAGCAGTGTTGAGAGACAAGCATGTTAATTATTCACCAGTCTAGGCCTAGAGTCGAGAAAGAGAAGGAGAGTTGGATGCGTAACTATAAAAATTAAAATATAGTTGAGGCACCATTTGGAACCTTCTGGAGCACCTCTCAGGACCTTCTGAAGGTGCCTCAAATATCCTGAGAGTGTCCAATCCTGCTCTTGAAGGGCCACTATCCTTCAGAGTTTAGCTCCAATTGTAATTCAACACACCTGATCCAGCTAATCAAGGTCTTCAAGAATACCAGAAACTTCCAGGCAAGAGTGTTGGGCCAGGTTGGAGCTAAACTCTGTAGGACATTGGCCCACCAGGAGCAGGACTATTCCTATCCTATTTAGTAACTCAAAGAGCTTCAATATATATATTAAGTGCTTATGATGGCGTTACCAGAGGAACCGTCTTTAGAGTGCTAGCAGAAACTTTTAAATTCCATTTTTTAAGTGTGAAATAAATGGGAACAAATCACCACATCCATGTTCCAGTTCCAGCAGCTAGTAGAAAACACGGCTCTAGTGATCTGGTTCCGATTTACTTTGGGTCATTAAAGGGGACCTATCATGCCCCTTTTCACAAGATGTAATATAAGTCTCTGGTGTCCCCAGAATGTGTCTGTGAAGTTTCAGCTCAAAATACCCCACAGATCATTTATTATAGCTTGCCAAATTTGCTCCTATTTGGGTGTTAGCAAAAACACGCCGTTTTTGTGTGTGTCCCTTTAAATGAGCTGCTGCTCCCGGCCTGCTTTCCAAAAGAGGGCGGAGCTTTAACAGCTTGCGCTTCGGTTGCTCAACAACAACAAAGCTGGAGAATCTCACGCAGCCAAAATGAGGACTGTCAGTAATGGTGTTCAGCCTTACATTGTTCAAACCGAGTTCAAAACATTGTTTAAAAAGTTGCCATGTGTATCATCACCTTGAGATCTGAACAATTCAGATAGTATAAATATGCTTTCCTTTGGGGTGAATTAAGCTTGTCAGTGTCACACAAACCTCTGGCCCAGAGACATGATAGCACAGAGTGGCTCACATGTGCAAGTCAGAACAGACTACAGAACAGTCTACAACACTGCCATAAAGCTCATCTTCAAAAGGAAAACAAAGGCAGAACAGGATCAGGAAATGACACCATCCAGACTTGCATGGTCTGTATAAGCGTCACTGTGCAATATGTTGGAGCGTATGCGCTTCCTAATCACATGCATACTGTAAACATATATTTCCTTTCTACTAAGTCATGCATCATTTGCCTAGGTGAAGTCATAAAATCATTCAGGACACAAACTGTTAATGATCTCAATAACCAAGCTCTCCCATTCAGCCCTTCACAAACCTCAAACAGCTGCCCGTGAGAGTCATCATGCAGGGCCAGATGGGACCACTTTCTGTTGACAAATACATTACTGCGCATCAATTAGACTGATTCTTCACACTGGCTCCGACTGCTGACGTTAATCAGAAAATGAGGAATGAGCCCCTTAAAAGAATTACAGCAGGCTGGCTGTTGGAGTGACAGTATGGGTACTAGAGGATATTGCTATTCCCTTCTTGAGACGACGTCCCCCTCCTCTTTTAATACCTTCTCGTCCTCATTTCCTTGATCCCTAAAGATCATTGGCCGTTCACCTGCATTCTCTCGCTGCGTTATTTTCTCTCTTTATTTTTCTCTGCCTCTCCTGCTCATTCTCAACTTACCACTCACATTCTGGCAAATACACAGATAAGATGGTCACCATAAACACAAAGTAGAAATCTAGTATCTCTCGTGTGCCTCCTTCATGAACCACCATCGTCAATTGTCTAGTGCAGGATTCTCTCTGGCTTTAGACTCTCTGATTAGCTCAGACAGGCAATCGAGTTTTTTTATGGTGAGATATATAGATGGATATAAAGGGTGATAAATGGCACAGCCAAAGAGGCCCAGCCTATTGTAAGAGACAGAGTTCAAAGGTCAGAAGGTTCAAGGAATCAAAAATGGAAGATGCATACTGCCTTTAGGCATCAATATCGCAGACTTTTAACATGCTTACATGGTTATTGCTAAAACTAGAAGTCTTAAGTATAAGTGTATTTTAAAATATGATAAATTACATGTATATTTTTAGTTCTTTTCAGTTAGTTACAGTCCTCAAATCCAAGAGTACTGATATTTCACCAGCATCAGCACTGAGACTTTTCACAGTTGCTTGTCCATGTTAGTTCCACTCAGATTTGTCAGTCTGTGCATTAATATTTAAATTAATTTTAAATGTATTATTCTGAAGGTCACATAGTATGCCAGAAAGAGAGTCTTATATGAGTCACTGAATTCTTCATTCAGTTGTTTCGTTCAAAAAATGCTGATTCTGAATGAATCAGCATATTGGATGAACGAATGATTCAATGGCTCCTACAGACAGTCACTTGTATCATGCACACAGGTATATTTGCATGCATTGCAATGGTTCTGCTTTGGCTTTGTTTGGAACTATTTTCGTTGACGGACAAAAATAAAGTCACTGGTAATATTGTGTATAAAATTTAAGTGACTCAATATTAACTTTATTGTTTATTGAACTGTAGTCTGTAGTCACAGACCGTTGGCTGAACATCTGATCCATATGGCACACTTATCTGGAAATACTTCAAGAGTTTCGAAGTCATCATCTGGTTGGTTGAATTCTACAGGATGTCCGGGACATGTGTTTGTCACATTCTTTAACGGTCTGCCTTGAAACAAATGTTGTGACAACTTTAAATTTTCATGCCCCTAAACCTGACGCGGAACAAAACGAACTGTGATTGGTTGTGTTACATGTCAGTCAAACGTCTTCTTGGGCGGTCCTTGGCCAATAAAAGCTGCGATAGAGTCCAGACCTTCTGCTGTCAGTCTGAAGGTCTGGCTACGCTTGAACTGTTGCTCTGCATAAATAATTATCACACAATTGAACGGCCTCCTTGTTACTCCATAATTACTCTGACACACCTTTTAAAGTACAGTAGCAATGACAGATCCTGAATATGTAAAACTAAGTAGCAGTTTTACATAGAAAGTAGAATCCCACTTTATACTAGGTGGCTAGTCTCGCATAGCCAGACTTTCAGACTGATGGCAGAAGGTCTGGACACTATCGCAGCTTTCATTGGCCAAGGACCGCCCAAGAGGACGTTTGACTGACATGTAATGCAACCAATCACAATTCGTTTTGTTCCGCGTCAAGTTTAGGGGCGTGAAAAATGTAAAGTCGATGTCCCTACAATAACAGACCAGCCTGCATCTAAAAAAATTATTAATTTAAGAATGTTGTGCAAGTTTACTACAACAATGGAGCCACAAACTTCACATACTTTTGAAAATACAATGTTTAGTTGATCCTGGTTAGCATTCATTGTCACAGTTGTAAACACGACGGCATTCTTTTTCCATGAGTGGGTTTGTCATCATGGCATTTGTTTCCAATTTTAAAAATACCTGCATTGTAATTATTTTTTGATGTAAGTACATAGTAGTTAAGGCTACCTAATATAAAGTGGGAACAAAAGTAATCTATGGGACACTCTGATTGTGTGATATTGATTAATATAACAGTTATATTTATAAAGCAAATATTTATTGATTTATAAAACAGTACTGTATATTCATTTTATCCTTATGGTATGTATTAACTAGAAATGCCTCCTTAAGGTAACAACTTCACATTTTCACTTTGTAGTATATACACTTACACATGCCAATACTTCAGAGTAGATCTAAAACAGGAGTTCATTGTTTTTTTTGTTGTTGTTTTTTCTAATTCTAATCTCAGATGTTTGATGGTGTTACTACTGTAGGGGTCACCCACTCTCAGTAAGGGGTGCTATGATTGACACAGAGTCTGGAAGTATCCCCATAGTCCTGCCTGTGGGTGGACACACACACACACACACACACAGACCCATCGCCAACAACCATGAAACACATAAGCACTTCTTGGTGACAGACAACAAGCCCGAGATCTAATTTTCACTCCTCACTAACTGTAAATGATGTCCAGGGCTGCAGGTGCGTGCACAGTGCAGGGCAAGCGAAAGGCAAAGTCTGAGATGTGGGTTTGCGGCTAGGGAAGACTGTGAGTCTTATACCCGGCAACCTCCATCTGGAGGTGGAGGCCCTTGGTCAGCTTCCCAGCATTAAGACATGAGCGCTGAGGAGGGCAACTCTACCAGTCAGAACTGGCAGGTATAATTGCACTGAAAATCACTGTAAATCTGCTCCAGAAGGATCTCGGGGCATGGGGATGTCAGCAGCTGTCCCATGCGGTGAAATATGTTAAGAGCAGAGCACGTTACACACACACACACACACATACACACACACTAGACAGATGAAGCTGTTGGGCTGATTCTGCAGGTTTTCCTCTTGGCATCGAATCCACTCAGCTGAGAAGATATTTCCTCATTAGCCAGCCTCAGCTTCAGACAGCTGTGGGGCTTGGAGCAAAGAGGAAGAGTGTGCGTGAGAGAGAGAGAGAGAGAGAAAGTGAAAAAGCGAACAAAAGATAAAGGAAGAAGATATACTAGAAAATATAAGTCAGTGGTTGCAATAAAGGGCATTCTGGGATGTATACATTATGCTAGAGAATAGAGGTGAACGCTGTGGAGGTTTAGGGTTGTAGCGACTTTCAATCTAGCCTTATATTATTACTGGGGTCCAGCGAAGGCCCAGCAAGTCTACAGTACAGGTTGTATCATAGAGAAGGAGAGATGGGGGATACTGGAGGAGATAAATCACTAAGTGCCTCACCTTGGGTCAGCAATCACACCAGAGGCCACCGACAATCTGTATTTGAAGCACTGTCTCTGCACTTCCAGGGCCCTGCTCTCTGGCCCCACTATAAATCAGCATACACACATATACTTGGCCTGGAAGAGCACATTTCTAGCACATGGCTATGCTTTAGCATCTGGTATCTGATTCAGGAACAGAAAACTCTTCCTTATCACGTTCAGATATTGTGTTGCTTGTAGTATTCATTGATTTATTAGGAAATCAGCTCAAAATCACGATTCAATGCAAGAACCCAATGCAAATCTACCACAACTGAAATGATAATATGAAAATAACATGATTTACTGGCCAAAATTGTGTTACTGACCATCTGACCATGAAAGTATATATTGTATTTATATATACAGACACACACTACCAAAGTTTGGAGTTGGTAAGATTTTTAATGTTTTTGAAAGAAGTCTCTTCTACTCACCAAGGCATTAATTTGATCAAAAACAGTAATATTGTGAAATATTACCACAATTTAAAATAACAAATTTATTTCTGAATTTGTGAATATTTTTAAAAAAGTATTTTCAGCAGCCATTACTTCAGTTTTCAGTGTCACATGGTCCTCCAGAAATTCTTCTAATGATTTAATGGTGCTTTAAAAAAAAAAAAAAAAAAAAAAAAAACATTTCTTATTATTATCAATGTTGAAAACAGTTATGCTGCTTAATATTTTTGTGGAAACTGTGATACATTGTAAATGTCTTTACTGTCACTGTTGATCGATTTAATGCATCCTTGCTGAATGAAATGATGTTTTTTTGAAAATGTAAAAATGCAAAAAGTTTTTTATGATTTGGATAGATTATACAGTTTGTGTGTTGGTACCTGTTTAACCCCTTAGCATTCCTGTAAAATTTGCCTAAAATGCCTAAAAAAAGGCATACCCAAAGTAAATTGCATGCTGTTCTTCAACCATTTGGAGTATATGTATGGTTTTGGTCTCTTTTGATACCTCTTTTGGTACAGTGGAAAGCTAACAGGTTAAAAACATGAGGGGAAAAATGGTCTTTGTTATTTAATCCAATGTGATTCCACATATGTGTAACAACATGGAGCTCTGAAGGAAAAAAAAAAAAAGGCCTCTCAGAAAAATTCCTTATGGAAAATGTTCTACTGAGCTTGTTAAAAGATATACATGATTGTGTGAGATGATTTCTTTATTAGATTAGTGCATGTTTTTGACTTGAATTGTGCACTTTACTTACAGCACTAAGGGTCTATTAATCATTATTAGAATAGAATTACAATACTAAAAACGTTACCAACCAATAAACGAGTAACTTGCATTCGGCGCATCGCTTCATTAGCGAAGATTGCTGGTGTGGGCGCAGTTTTCAGGGGCAAAAGAAAAGAGCCAGTTCTGGATGTAGTCCCCCTGCTGAGGTTGGAATACTTGAGGTATGTGAGAAACGCAGATATGGCCAGGAATGAAATATAAAGCAGAACCACAGGAGAGAGAGGAAGTCACACGGACCAGGGCATCTCTGAACAGGAAGTGCCCTTGCTTCCTGAAGAGAGGAGTGTTGGAGCAATGCCATATGTGACTGACAGATGGATTATTGTTTGGAAAAATAATGTGTGAAATCTGAGAGGCATTCTTATGAAATATACAGATGTACATGACCCGTCCATGTTCTCCTGGTCTGAGCTTCACAAACCGCCACATTCCTCAATGTCATCTGACCGCCAGAAATATGATTACACACACGTAATGACAATCATTTTCTTAAATTATGGAACATGGAGCCAATTACTAAATTATTTCTGACTGTCATGAGAACAGCACACATAATTATTTTAAAATTAGCTTTCAATAGCTCCACAGTCATAATTTCCCCTCTTAAAAATCTCTATTTTGAGACCACTGATTATATTTCCTTAAGCCCCCCTCTTAATTCAAGCTTGGCAATTTTCCTCCTTTTGACAAAACCAAAAATTTTTGGAAATATTTAATCAGCTGGTCATTTGTCCTAATTGTTATTTCAATGGGAAATGGAGAAGAGGGCTCATTTGTTCAAATGCTGAAGGAAAATCTCCTTACACTTTAAATATGGAAAGAAGGGAAAAAAACACCACTAGAATGGGACAGAGAAATCAAAATATAACAACAATTAGAGAAATACATAAAAATCAAACAAAAATAAAGATAACAGTTGCTTGACTGATACTGTACCAGTCATTGTCCTGGTATGTTATTATGGATATAAACAGTAGTTGGGACAGCAAGCAAAATATTTCCTTTTTTGGTAACACTTTACAATAAGTTTCTTATAAAGCTTGGGAGCATCAGGGTGATTATTAATATAACTCTGATTGTATTCGTCATATACACCTAGGATGGCTTGAGGGTAAGTAAATCATGGGATAATTTTCATTTTAAAGTGAACTAATCCTTTAAGAACTGTTCACTGAAAGGTTCTTTAGGGAACCCAAAATGGTCCTTTATTTTTAAGATTGTAACCTGAACTAATGAACAGTTGTATTTGTATTAACTATTGTTAACAATGATTAATAAATACTGTAACAAATGTATTGCTCATTGTTAATGTTAGTTAAAACTGCAGTCTGTAAGTTTTGCCTCTTTGTCGCCATCTCTGTTCGAAACCTGCAATTGCAGTTATTTGCGGGATTATCATCTTTACGTGGGTTGTGCATCGGCACAGCTTCTCAGCGTGGATGAATCTAATGTTTTGAGGAGAATGTGCGGCTGTCAGTCACCACACCAGTGGATACTGTACAGGTACTTCGGAATCACAGATTGTAGTCTTAGACCAACTGAGAAAAAAAAAGCATTACAATAAATTGTGCTGCCAATAGTGAATAAATCTAACGATTGCTTAGCTCATATCACATCAAACCATACATTGAAACAGAATATTTTGGTAAGATTCATGAAGACTTCACTTGTTTCTGAAAGAATGATTCAATGATAAAAACATTTTTAACAGTAATTTGTTGCCACCTAGTGGCGTAACAATGTAATCGATACAGTCGTTATTAGAAGCACTTTCAAAAAGTGATTTATCCTATTTTCATCGGTAAAGTAGTACATCAGCGGTGCCGCGTTCCCATTTCTGCCTCCCGGAACGCGATTTCTACCGCAGGAGAACAATCGACCCCCAGAACCATTTTTGGAACCGGGCTGAAAAAACTACACTTTTTGCCCGGAAGACGTATCGTTCATACAGTCATGTGACCACGATAATATCGAGACAATTTTGCTATCACGATACCACGATATTGATAATATCGTTACATCCCTATCCATTTGTCATACCATACAATCTGCCCTCAAAATGATAAGTTTAATTATTGCAGCTGCTGTGAGAAAAGGCTACAAATGATCCGCCGCCTGCAGCATCCTCAAATGCGATATAGCCTACAAGCTGGGACTCGTTCTTTATGTAAACAGATGTGATGTAAGGACGCAAAGACGAACGACTGCATGCTCGAATATCCCGTGGAAATCCACCAGTACAACTCGAATTAGAAAACATTATTACAAGCTTACCGTTGTGAATCGGGCTAAGGTAAGGAGATAGTTTTGAACACTGGCTGGTTATGTACTTGCTCAAAAATGGATTTTGCATAATTTTTTTAAAAAAGTTACAGACTGCAGCTTTAATGAATTTACTAACTAATGGGACCTTATTGTAAAGTTTTTTTTTTTAAACAACAAATGATTGTATATATTGCTGTATATATAAACTGTACCTTTAAGGGCATACAAAACCCAAAAAAATGGCAATTTTATTATTATTTACTCACCCTCATGTCATTCTTCAGCGGAAAAATAAAAGCGGAAAATATTCCACAGAAGAAAGAAAGTCATATAAGTTTGTAACGACATGAGGGTTTATACATATTTTTAATTTTTTAGTCAACTACCCCTTTAAGAGTCCAGCCGCTCTTACTGAAGACAGTCGCCGTGTCCGAAGTCGAATACTTCCCTACTATATAGTAGGCGAAAAACAAAATGGCAAAGAGTGTTAAGTCCAAATACATTTGAAAAACAGTAGGATGACCTACTACTTCCGGCGAGATTCTGAAATGCGCATTTGATGGACACTTTATTATCCCATGAGGCCACGGGAGAGGACTTGTGAATGGCAGTGAAGTGATGCAGCTGACGCTGGTAGGTCTTGTAACATTAACAACATGGCGGATATAGTATGTCCGAATTTCATTCATACACATATTCATACTATATAGAACAGACTTTTTCAACAATTGCAAATTCAAATGTAGTACACAAACAGTATGCCATTTCAGACGCAGCGAGTGTGCATGGCCTGGTCTGGCTGCTGTCTCCGGCGCTGGAGCCACACAGTTAAAGGGGCAGAGAGGAGGACAGAGAAGCACCCAGCAGCAGTTTCAAGAACAAACAGCACAGCAACACATGTTGGATGCTTCTGATCACTGTCACCTCACAGCGATCAGCAATGCTGATGCCACACAAGTTTGTACATGTAAAAGAGAGATATATGAGATGGACAGCGGGAAAGGACTTTATTAGGATCGGAAGCTGTCCGAATCATCTGAAAAATCTGTGTGAGCCTCTCAGCCCACAAAAGAGAAGGAAAGCATTTTATGGGAGCGGAACAAACACAATATAACAGCGTGATCGGAAATGTGCTGGTGAACGTGCACAAGAGAAGAGAATTGGGTGAGTTTGAAAGAGTGTGAGGGGAAATAATTTCACTTCTTCTATTAACCTGACACGATTACAATGGTTTGATGGGCCGCCTTATTTCATGGAATATTAAGTTCAAATGTGGCTGGCAGGGGGACAATGGAGCCCGAGGTGGGGGGACGACTGGCCTCTCACACTCATGCTTCCTTTTGCTCTGACAAACAATAAACAGCAGCCAGTCACATCCAGAAATGTGTGTGTGTCACTGCAGAAGGGTTTGAGGTCTGAGACTATGGGCGCTTATCCTTCCAACACTGTCAGCTTGAATAATAATAATAATAATAATAATAATAATAATAATTCTTTACATTTATATAGCGCTTTTCTGGGTACTCAAAGCGCTTTACATATGGAAGGGGGAATCTCCTCAACCACCACCAATCTCATTATATATATATATACAGTCAAATCAAAATGCATTCAAGACATTTCATTCATTAATACAGTTTATTCACTATAGTAAAAAAAAAAAAAAAAAATTGGTAATAAAATCTCAGTTAAACTGTGTCAGAAAAAAATTAATCTTAATTATGTCAGATAAACTTAAGCAAAACATGGTCAGGTCAAAGTGTCTGAATAATTTTTGTTTCCAAATTTTTATCAATTTTACTGGTAGTCCACTGTATGAAGAATTTTTGGGTATAATATGTCACAGTTTACTTTATTTTGCTATCCTCACTTACATAAATGAACTATAGTGTCCTGCACCCACTAGTAAAAATATATCAAAAATGTCTGAATAATTTTTGGTTTGACTGTATATATATATATATATATATATATATATATATGAAAATTGCACATCTTGTATCCCAATTGGGACATCCACAACAGCAACAAAAATATACTTTAGTTTAAAAAAGAAGAAGAAGAAGAAGAAGAAGAAGAAAAGGTAATAGGGGACAAAATCAAGTCACACATTAGATAATCTGATGACAGTTTATGATATGACAACAGTCAAGAAAGTCTTTCAGGCTTAATTGCTAAAATGTGGAATGGTTCAAATCTAGTGCAAATAATCATTAGGAAACAAAAACGAGGTACTGCAGTTGTAGAAAAAAATACATTCACTTAGAAAAATAACTACTATATGGCTGCTAAAAAAATACAGATATAATTTTTTTTTTTATGCATTGCATTGATACATCATATCGTTAGTCATTTGATCGATGTATCGATCCTTAAGCTCTTATGTAGTGTTGGAGGTAACGCAAGTAATGCAAGTTACGTAATCAGATTACTTTTTTCCAAGTAACGAGTGAAGTAACATTAGTTTTTGCCTCTCTTGTGAGCATTTACTCATCTTACTTGCATAAAAACAGATTCAGTATTCCTCAAAATGAATAAAAACAGTGAAATGCAAACTCAGTATTTTACGCAAACCTGCACTAATTAAATATGTTAAATTAGACAAATATAGCCTACTTTATGTATTTAATCTCACTTTATTAACCAATGTCTTTGCTGCTGACCTTCGATGATCTAATTCAACCATACTAATAAGCAAATTTGACGTTAGATAAACATCACATTTGTGTTTCCATTTTTTTTTTTTATTTTTTTTTTTTTATTGCTGAAGTAAAAGTGATGAACTTTGTTCTCCTGCATTCAGTTCTTCTGTATTCCAGAATGGCAGCACAGCTGAAAGGTTTGTTTGAACTGCGCCCGCTACTGGACAGGCGTGAATTTGCGTTTCCTTCAGCCTGAAGCCCAAAGTATACTTCGGCCGCCCGTGTTCGTGCACCTTCCGCATGAGGTAATTTTCGTCATCCGGAGGGCTCGCGGACGTTCGCACACCTCGTCCGCGTGCAGCCCAAATTTCGAGAACGCGTGGACAGTGCGCGTGCAACAGCGCATGCGCAAGCAGGACAGAAGTGTCCACTGGGTGGCAATACGCACAGTAGGCTACTGAGCACAGTGTGCAGTTGGCAAAGAAAAGTGTGGAAAGAGCGATTCAAAAACAAGACGAGTAAACTTAGGGTGCTTTCACATTAGTACTTTTGGTGCGCACCCGGGTTCGATTGACGTCAGAGTTCGGTACGTTTGGATGATGTGAACACTGTCTTCTGAACTCGGGTGCGCACCCGCGAACCATACCCAAGTCCGCTTAAATAGGGTGGTCTGGGGTGCGGTCAAAGTGAACTCCAGTACGGTTCGCTTCTGATATGAACGCAAACGTACCAAATTGCGGATGTGAACCGCTATTAATGCTGTATTATTTGATAAAAATGTGTGTTTGTGTGTGTGTTTCACTCACTTTCCCGACGAGCGTGACTGACGTGCTGCAAGCAGAGAGCTGTAGTGTAGCCCTTCTCATTTCTACATTTGCGGCAGATAGAGGCAAGTGCCGTTATGAACAAAACCAACAGTTCAAAAACAATAATATAAAAGTGAAGAGAGCAACGTTATGCATTTTGCCACCTTCTCCTGCAACGGAGTAAACAGCTGCTGTTTTTTATGACACAAACGAACCGCGGTTCGGACCCAAATAATATAATGTGAACACAGTCCAGTGGGGGCAGGGGGAGGGGGGAGCAATCGAACTCGGGTTTGGTCCAGGCAATCTAACCAAGTGTGAAAGCACCCTTAGAAACATATCCTTCTCCATCGTTTTTTGATTCTTGCTCTCTTGGTGTATCTTCTGAACTATGTTGTAATGGTGGATGCACTATTTTTCTTCTCTGATCCTGATCCGAATGTCCAGTTGATGACACGATGTCTGGCAGTGTATAGAAAAATTTTTTACTGCGCATGTATTGAACTCGGTCATCCACGTGCATCCGCGTGGACATTAAGATATATTAAAATGTATTTACCGTATTGATGTTATGAAAAAACATGATATTACTGTTTTTGCTGTATTTTGGATCAAACAAATGCAGCCTTGGTGAGCATAAGAGATTTTTTAAAACACATTAAAGATTCTAATTATTCAAAACAACAAACATTAACAGTAAATATGCTTTGCTCACAACCCTGTTCCCCTTGTGGTTCAGTTAGACAGGGCCTGGAGCTGAAACTACACCTCATAACATGATTTTCGTTGAGTTATAGCACACGTCTGACATTGTGTCAATAATTGAACACTTGAATTGTCTTTCAGTCCATGGCACTCCATACCTGACTAAAGTCATTGACTGCTCCATTGTCTTTATGCTCAAAACAAAGTGACATCAATTAAAAAGACTCCAATGTTAACTTTAACATATCGGTTTGCTAAAAGATGTTTGTGCAGGCAAGTATTGTACTCTTTCTTAAATAACTCAGCTGAACATTTTATTCTGTGGATGGCTTTTAATTGGACGCCATCATTAAAAAGCCACCATCAATTAAAATTGCGAAATGAATGCAGAAATAAATGGGTAATTGCCGCCAGTGATTGTGATAATGGTCCATTGTATCCAGGACAAATTAAAATATGCACAGATAAATCAATGTGGCGATGGCAGCATCTGAGAAGACAATGCTGTTCAATTTAAAACCCAATCTTCATCCTCTCATTGTGCAGAATGTGTGAGGGGTTTAAGAATGTGTGTGTGTTTGTGTGTCTGTACTTGGAAAATACTGCCTCCATTTGGCCATACCTGAGACAATGATATAGCGAGGCTCATGTTGCAAATACTATCAGTCACACTTTAGTTTTGGGGAACACATATTCACTATTAACTATGACTTTTGCCTCAATAAACTCTTAATTTACTGCTTATTAATTGTTAGTAAGGTAGTTGTAGTGGTTTAGTTAGGATTAAGGCATGTAGAATATGGTCATGCAGAATAAGGCATTAATAAGTGCTTTATAAGTACTAATAAACCGCCAATATGCTAGTAATATGCAAGCTAATAAGCAACTAGTTAATAGAGAGAATTGGTCCCCAAACTAAAGTGTTACCATTCACTGTAAACCCTAATAATTAATTGGTTTGAGTAGAGCCAACACAAATTAAACAAATTAGTTCAATCAAATTAACTTTTATGAGTATTTAGAACTTTCTTTTTTCTTTTGAGTTCACAAAACTGACACATTTTAGGTTATCTGAATTGTTTCATTGTTTTGAGTTTTATGAACTTGTTTCTTTTAATTTACACAAACTTAAATTTAACTGAAACTGGGCTGGGATGTTCATTTCCCAGAATACTTTGCCATGACACTCCAAAGTGAGAGTACATGCTAAAATTAAAGCCCGGTTTCACAAGACAGGGCTTAGCCTAAGCCAGGATTAGGCCCGAGTTCAATTAGGATATTTAAGTAGCTTTTATAAATGTTCACTAGAAAAAAACATTACTGGTGTGCATCTTGAGACAAAACAATGGCACTGACATATTTTAAGATATGTCAGTACAAGTTTCTCTCAGTTAAAACAGCTCAAACATGCATTGTAGTCTGGGACTAGCTTAAGCCTTGTTCTGTGAAACCGGGGGTTAGTGTTATATAATATTTTTGGTGCATGATTAATGTTAAGTGGGAGATTTAGTAGTGTTTAATGTTTTCTTATGCTAGGTTAAAAGAGTTTCTTTTATGTTGGTTTTTTGTAGGGTTACCATCATGGTGACGAGTGGAACATGGGTTTAGTTTGAGAACAGACATATGTTAAATGTCTTATGTTACTGTACTCATTCAGTAAGTGCTATGCTATGCTAATGCTGTCAACGCATTGTGTTACCAAATAGCAAGGTAGGATTTATTGAATAAGCTAGTTAAAGCTAGCCAAGTTTCTACTACTAAAAATATTTAAGTTGAGGTTACATGATCATTTAAATGCATGATTAGCTTACTCAAATTTTTCAAGTTAAGAGCAATTAAAATGTATGAGTACAAAATAAAAATCTGCAAGTTCTGCTTAATTAAACTCTAACCTCCGGTTTCACAGACAAGGCTTAAGCTAGTCCCAGACTAAAATGCATGTTTGAGCTGTTTTAACTGAAATTAATTTGCCCTGACATATCTTAAAATATCTTAAGCCTTTGTTTTGTCTCAAGACGCACACCAGTAATGTTTTTTCTAGGGCATGTTCATAAAAGCTAGTTGGATTGAACTAATCCTGGCTTAATCTAAGCCCTGTCTGTGAAACTGGGCCTAAATTTCTTAACTTAAAAAATCTGGGTAACACTTTATTTTAGGGTCTTTTAACTAGTTGCTTATTAGCATGCATATTAATAGAATATTGGCTGTTTATTAGTACTTATTAAGTCTTATTCTGCATGGCCTTATTCTACATTCTTAATCCTACCCAATACCTAAACTTAACAACTACCTTACTGACTATTAATAAGCAGTAAATTAGGAGTTTATTGAGGGAAAAGTAGTAGTTAATAGTTTATATGTGTTCCCTATACTGAAGTGTTACCAAAATCTGATGCAACTGATTACCTCAATTTTTGGGTTTACATTGTACTATCAAACATAAATATGAAAAAAAAAAAAGAAAGATTACTTATTACAGAAATAATACACTTTATGTATGTAGGAGATCTTATTCTGAAACAGGTCCTTTATCAACAATTTTATCAAGTGAGCTGCTAATGCTTACGAGAAACATCCAAAAAATATAGAACACTGTAAGCTATGCCAGTTTTTACTTAAGTTGTCCTCAATACAAACAGAAATAAGATAAACTTAATATGAACTATACTATTTCAGGATGTCTGCAATGAACTGAAATTAGAAGAAGTCGTCTATAAGTCAGTTGTGCCATGTCAAGAGGTAAGTTGAATAATATGTGAATGACTTAAGTGTGAAAAATAAAAATATAATTTGGAGGCAAAGCTTAGTCTCACTATCAATTGTGCAAAAATGCTTTATTTAATAATTGCTTTAATACAGTGGAGGTTCACCAACACTTAGATTAGGATAAGCTGCATATGCTTCATCTTCTATTGTGAGCTACAGCAATAGTTTGGACTTTGTTTGCTACTTAGTTTTATAAAAACTGTGCTTTAAGAAGTTTTGTCATAACCCGGCCTTCTTTCTTTCTTTTTTCCCAAATGAGTTCAATATCCGTGCGTTTCAGAAGATCATGAAACAATATCCCATAATTGCAAAACCACGTTCTACCATTGTGATGTTTACAGCCATCAATCCTCGTTTCCCCAGCCTGTCTATCTTTCATTTCCTCCATTTATCCCCATTCAGATGACTAGGTTTGCTTCTCAACCAGTCCCACTCAGACTAATGTCTACATCAGACTCACACTAGAGTGATACCTTTTTTATTTCAAAAGTGACATTTAAATCAGAAGACGCTGGAGTACCAGGCTTCTTTGTATCTGGCAATCCATCCGCTGTCAGGCTCGAGCGAATGATGCAGTGGGAAAGCCATCAAGTGCATTTCTGGGGCGCTTGTTCTTGCTAACACTCTGTACACCGAGCCTCCTCTTATTCTAATGATTTTAAAGTCCGCCATGCTTCTCTATTCCGCCTCGTGTCATTTATCCTAAGCTGCTTCGGGAATTTCATAAATAACTTGTGTCTCGAAAAGAAGGGAAAAGACGGGAGGAAAAAAGTTCAGTAATCAGAAACATTAGCTCTCCAAAAGTCACCCAAAGGTTTCAAGACAAAAAATACATCACTAAATTAGTTACAGAGCACAGCTTTCCACTTAGAGCATTTGCACAGCTTTATTCTTAGAGCTGAATAACAGTCGTGCTCCTGTTTTTTCCTCGTCTTATTTTTTTCCAGTCTAATTTGGACCGGGGATAAACCCCGGAGCACTATAGTCACAGTTTCTCTCCAGTTGCACAGAAATCACTAATGTTGCCATTTGAAGGACAATGGGGCATAAACGACAGCGTGACATCCCAGCACAGGTGGAGATACAGTGCTCCTACTGTCAGCAGAGCCCTGTCAGCGGGGGCTTAAAGAGGAACGAGAGCAGCAGAGGAAGAGAGAATGGCACCAGCAGTTTTGGCCCAATTCAATAGCTTATTTAAAACAATTTATTCTGTCTTCCTGGCAAAGCTGGACTCTGGACGGCTCATTGAACAGACGCACCTCCTCTACCTCAGCCGCACATTCAAAGCACACCATGAGTGAAAAATAAAGAGAGTAGAAAGAGAGAGAGAAAAAAAGAGTTGTTGCTGGGTGTCATTCAGAGGAGTCTGAAGGCAAACTTGTGACCATAAGTGTGGGTGTTGAACTCTGAAGAAGGGTCTTTCTGATAGTCTATATGGACAGAGAAATGTTTTATCATGCATTCCGATTTTCAGATACAGGTTGCTGTGGTAAATTATAATTCAAATATAATTTAAAAAAATCATATTAAATTTAACATGAAACCAAAATTCACCCTATTTGCAACACGTCCTTGGTCTTGAAATATGTATTCAAATAATAACTTATTTATGAAAATGCCATGTCACACCTCAGAAATAACTTATTAAAGGAAAGTTCACCCAAAAATGAAAATTCTGCCATCATTTACTCACCCTCAAGGTGTTCCAAACCTTTATGAGATTCTTTCTTCTGTTGAAGATATTTTGAAGAATGTTGGTAACCAAACAGTTGACGGTAGCCATTGACGTCAACAGTATTTTTATTTTTTTTTATATACTATGGAATCAATGGGGCCCATCAAGTGTTTGGTTACCAACATTCTTCATCTTCTTTTGTGTTCAGCAGAAGAAAGAAATTCATACAGGGTTGGAACAACTTGAGGGTGAGTAAATGATGACAGAATTTTCATTTTTGGGTGAACTATCCCTTTAAGGATGAAATAACAAGCACTCTTATTTTTCACCACTTTTCATGATCCAATCAAGGATAAGATCCCTCTTTTAATTTTGACTACCGTTTAAAAGATTGGGTCCAGATTTTATTATTACTTTTTTTTTTAAGAAATGAAAACGCTTTTATTTAGCAAAAATACATTAAATTAATCAAAAGTGACATTAAAGACTTTTACATTGTTACACAATATTTTTTATTTCAAATAAATGCTGTTCTTTTAAACTTTCTATTCATCAAAGAATCCTTAAAAAATATATCACGATTTATAATAAAAAAATACTAACAGTGATAAGAAAGCAGCAAAATCAGCATATTAGAATGATTTCTGAATGATCATGTGACACTGAAGACTGGAGTAATGATGCTGAAAATTCAGCTTTGCATCACAGGAATAAATTACATTTTAGAATACATTATAATAGAAAACAGTTATTTTAAATTGTAATAATATTTCACAATATTACAGTTTTTACTGTATTTTTGAACACATAAATGCAGCCTTGATAAGCATATAAGACACTTCTCTCAAAAACGTGAATAAATCTTACCAACCCCAAACTTTTCAATGGTAGTATCACATTACGGAAGTGAAATTTGTTGTAATGCTTAAGCAATATGAAATATGAAAGTAAGAAGTAGTGGGTGTGCTTTTAGAAATAAACAATTTATGTATAATCACACCAAATTCCTGAAAATTCTACAAAAATGTTGTGTTCTTTGCGAGCACATTCTGTCATTTAAGGATATCCGAAATAAGGCAGGGCTGTTGATTGGACATGCAGCGCGGCTCAGACTCTCCGCTGGCCTCAGAGACTATAACATGCCTTCATCACAGCGTTTGACCTTGCCACACTCCTCCTTCTCCTCTACTGAATGTGAGTCTCTTCAAAATCACTTATTCTAACACCATCTACTTATTCTCAAAACAACATCGCCCTTAGCCTGCATTATGCCATTTGTCGACAGGACAAAATGTTGGTCTCTTTAAAATCCTTATGTACGAACACAAAACATACCTCTAAAACAACTGAATACAGTTCCCAGTACAGAGAGGTCAGAGAAAATTACATTTTTGCACATCCAAGCACTTACATGTAAAATACAAACACAATTGTAAGTGAGACAGATACATGTTCCTTATAATACATATTTTATTTCTATTTATAATAATCTCTAGATAGATATTTTTGTGTTCCTTGTACACTGCATTTACAGTATTTTTTGTACTTAATTGCTGTTAAAATGTTACAACACCACCAGTTTTAATACATCAAGGAATAGAATATACCGTTTGCACAGTATAAAAATCATTATGCCTATAGAAAGTCCCCATAATACATGGAAACCCAACATTTGTGTGTGTGTGTGAGAGAGAGAGGTGGTCTCTGCCTCTCCCATCTCCCCTCACTGCTCTCCTGCACTCTGGAGTTTGTTATCAGCCGATGAGGAAGAGAGATTGCAGAAGTGTGTGTGTGAGTCTGTGTGTTTGTGTGCGAGAGGAAAACTGCAGTGTTAAACTGCAGTCAAGATCTCTGTTGTTGGCAGACCGGAGGCGTTTTTGAAACAGATCAGAGCTCGCTAACACTGTTTCTCTCTCCTCGCTCTGTCTCGAACCCTGCAGACCTCTGGGTACCTCAGTAGACTGAAAGGTGCTGAGGTGCAATCAACTGTCCATCTCCAGTACAATAATATGTATAGATTATGTATAGGGTTTCATGCTTTACACACACAAAAGAAGGCCTTACACTGTATACAGTATATATACAGTACTGTGCAAAAGTCTTCGGCCACCATTAGATGTTGTTTTAGCCATGGTGTAATGACAATATATAATTATTTCTCAGTCTCTTTATTAGAATATAACCAGAAAGTATTTAGTGGCCTCCCCTTACACTTGAGCAATAGCAGGAACCGGTTCTCTTAAACGAAAATGAAAAGGACTGGAAGGCCAAGAAAACTTTCAAAATATGATGAGAAGTTTCTCAGATTTTCTTCTTTGAGAAACTGGAAGAAGTCCAGGAGGTCACACTACATACTGATTTTTGTTTAGAGAAGCCATTTTGTTCTGTTTTTTTTTTTTTTTTTTTTACATTTTGTGTACATATTTCCTGTATTTTCTGTTTGTATCGTAATAAAAACCAAAAAATAAATATGGATAGTCATTAAAACTAAGCTGGTGGTGGGCTAAGACTTTTGCACAGTGCTCAAGAAGCATTTCTTCTTCTTATTATCAATATTAAAACTGTCATGCTGCTTAATATTTTTGTGGAAACCATGATACTTTTTTTCCCAGATTCTATGATGAATAGAAAGTTCAAAAGAACAACTTTTATTTGAAATAGAAACATTATAAATCTCTTTACTGTCACTTTTGATCAATTCAATGCATCCTTTCTGAATAAAAGTATTCATTTTGTTTAAAAAAAAAAAAGTCTTACTGACCCCAAACTTATGAACGGTAGTGTAATATATTTTTAAATATGTTCTATATGTTTTATGTATATTTATTTATCGATCGACCGACCCCCCATCTGGTGTGTAACCTAATGTAGTCAGGTTCATGCACTCATAATAATATTTAAACTAATTTAAATGATAAAACATTTAGACCAGTTTAGTGTAACAAATATTTTAAGCAATATACTCTAGTATTACCAACACATTTAAATTAAAATTAAGTATAAATGAGTTGTATTACATCTCAAATCTATGATGATAATCTTAGGGTGAGCACACACACACAAAAACACAAAAACATCCTTTCCAATATATTCTCTCACTGATCTTTGGTCACGGGCCACATGAGAGAGTCTTACTGACACCACTGTACCGCACGTCAGCACTGCTCTCAAAACGCACCGCCTTGACAAAGGTAAGTACAAAGGTAATTACCATGAAAGCCAATGTCACCCTAAAACCCCTCACCTCTCCTCATTTACAACGAGCAGGGCTCTTAACGCCTCATCCATTGTGCCGGGGTCTTTTGGGGTATGGCGCGGGGAGCGCGGGGTCCCTCTATTTTCATATTTGATAAAAGCGAATGGAAATGAGGTGTGTGTGTTAGAGGAGGGGGAGCACAGCTGCGTTTGTGAGTGCTCATGCGTCAGACTACAATGTGTTTTTTTGCGGTGAAGTGTAAGACAAGGGTGTGAGAGGTACCGGAGATGCATCTATCCCTTTAAGTCAGTGTCCTGCTGGGATGTTCTGTGGAGAGATCTCTAATTTGAGGAACTCTCCTTCTCTTTATATCATTCGCTTTGTGTGTGTGTGTGTTTGTGTGTGTGCATCTCTTTCTTCCAGCCTGTTTTTCCTTCTTTCTCCTCTCATCATGTCATCCCTTGATCTGTGGGATGGAGCTACTGAGTGCAGATAGACACAGAATAATAAGAAAAGTAAGAAAGGACAGAGCAGGCCAAGAGGAGAAGCTTCCAGAATGTAGTATTGAGTGCTATTTTACTATTTTTTTATTAATATTTTTAATTCATTTTATTTTTATATTTTCCTTTTAAATTTTAAAGTTATTTTTTAAATATATCTATATAGTTTTTATTAATTTTTATTTCAGTTTTAGTTATTTCAGTACATCGTTAAACTAAATGAAAATGAGAAATGTTGTTTTGGCAAATAGTTGAAATAAAAAAAGTTCAAGTTCATATATATATATATATATATATATATATATATATATATATATATATATATATATATATATATATACTCGTTATTATTATTATAATTATTTCAGTTTTAATGGTTTTATTTCAGTTAACTATAATAACCCTGGCTCTAAAGTAATAATTATAAATAAATAAACGCATAACATATTTTTAGGGGCCCCTATTTTAAAGGTTCCTCATTTTGTCTCCTACAACAGGTTTACATACATCCAAGGGAAAAAAAAAAAAAAAAAAACACTTTAATTTTCTCATAATATACATTGCTGCATCACCTCTTTTCTCAAAGAGTCTGAAACGGTTCGTTCAAAGATCTGGTCTCTCTAAACTCCTCCTTTCTGAAAGCCTACTCTGCTCTGATTGGTCAGATGGCCCTGTCTGTTGTGATTGGTTTACCGCTTATAGTGCGTTTTGGAAACAAAACAACTGTTACCATATCTGAATTTCAGCTCCAGATCTTCCTCAGCACTTGCAGTTATATGAATAATGGCGTCAGTTTTGCCATATCAATTCCAGCATGAGTCCTCATCCTTTTGAAGTACATGCAAAGTGGGTTCAAAGCGCTGAAAACAGCATCTTCTCAACATATCGACAACACAAACCAAACTCTTCCAGTCTCAGCTACAACCAGTGCTTGAAGTGGAAAAATAAAAGTGCCGGTACTCCCGATGTTCATGTCATAATGGGTTCCTGGAAAAGGGAGGGCGCGGTGGGCTTCCGTACGTGCAGCATGTCGGAAGTGCTGGTAAACTAAAAACTGGCGGTACACTAAAGGTAAAAACAGAGAAGTGCTGGTACTGTGTACCGGTGCGTAACCGGCCCACTTCGAGCACTGGCTACAACTACAACGTTTGAGGGCGGGGCAAAGTAGAAGTTCATGAGCAGCCAATGAAGACCATAGGCTGGTATTATGCAAATTTGTAACAGGAAGTGAGACTGGAATGGTTGACGACACGTTTTAGCAGTTCATAATCGATTCTTTCTTTTAGGAGACAATAACTTTATTTGTTGTTCAAAAACAGCTATATTACACACTGCATGAAAGGTAATATTTGAAAAAGCATAATAGGGGCATAATAAATAACTAATACTTTTTTGTATGTTGAACTCAACTTGAGCTTTCAAGCTTCAAAAGCACCACAAAATTAAGTAGTCTTTACATTGTCACTTTTATGATTCTGTTGAGTTGATATTTTAACTTTGTGAGGAATTAACCTAAATTTAAATCATTGTTCAATGATCATTATTCAAAAATCTTCTAATTCACTGAGCTGTTGAGCACTAAAACTTGATCATGAAACTAAAACCTGGATCATTCTGAATGAACGACTCATCTGTGAACTGGACGTACCGATTCATTGAAAATATCAGACTCTAAAGAACGACTCGTTCACAAATCATGATTCATTCACTCTTCTCCACTCATTAAATATTATAAACACCACAAAAAAGGAGTAATGTAGGATAGATGTTCAATGAATAATAACTTAATTTTCAGTCTTTTCCTCATTCAGAGATATTGTATGGCTTCAGAAGTTTAGGCACAATTTTTTTATAGACTAATTTTATAATACTTTTGCATCCTTTTTGAAGCTTAAAAGCTTCCATCTCCATTAATTGTAACTACATAAAAGAAAACAACCAGCACATTCTTCAAAATATCTTCTTTTGTGTTCCAAGGAAAGAAAAAAAAAGCGTTTTGGAATGACATGAGGGTTAGTAAATGATAATTTCATCTTCAGGTGAGCTATTTCTTTAACGTCAGTCCAGCTCTAATAATGGACAGACATAAAACTCCCTTTTCCCCTAAAATGAATTTTTTACAAAAAATATTTCATAACGAGAGAGGAATGCTTGTAAAAAGTACTTATGTCAATTACGAGCAAAATGCATCTGTCTTTTATTACACGTGGACGTTCTACCGAGATCAGAGGCAGACGTATTGTAGATCAAGTGTTTGACGGCCAAACTCCTCGCTTCACTCCACCATATGTGTGACGTTAGAGATGCTGATACACACATCAGCATAAAGCCACATCCATAACACTTCAAAAGAACAGCGGCTATTTTTCACCCATCCGTTCCTGCGAGGATAGAAGAAGAACTTCTTGTCATTACTGATGGATAAAAAAGGTCCCCGGCTGCAACGGGAACAATTTCACATTTGTTCCAACATGGAACTTTTGCTCCTGTGGAAAAGTGACTAAATTGGGGTGTCCGTACATTTCTCGTCCTCTGAAGATTGAAATTCACCTTTTAACTGTACTTCAAATAATACAGCTGCTTCATAATTCATGCAGCAAAATCAAAAGACAAGGTGTCATTAACACCTTTTCCATCTGTAATGGGGAAAAAAATGATTTGTTAGAGGTCTGAAAATAGGTACTCTTATTCCTACCTATAATTACATCTATGAAACATATTAAATCAGGTATGGTTTCAAAAATGTCTCCTCCAGAGTGCTAACAAGGCCTGCATGAATTTGAAGACAGTGCTTAATTACAGTGGTGCATATATTACTGTATATCAACCACGTATCCTTCTATTAATTACAGTACAGACAATTTTTCTCACCCCGAGACATCCAATAACCTTTACTTTTCACTTTGACTGACTGAAAATAAAACAAGAATCCTACTGAAACATCTCTTTGTTGTGTTTAACAAATGAATATTGCAAACATATGTTAATCACTTTGTTATTATGAGGACTTTAATCAGAGCATAAAAACAAACATGAGTTGAAGCAGTGTGTTTTGTGTGGGCTGGTGTTTAGCCCTGTGATCGAGGCTCACAGCTCCTCTCAGTGGCCTGTTGCAGTTCATATCACTCTGTCTCAGGCACATGTTTGGTGACAGATAGTGAACAGCCCACTCTCTCAGTATCATATGCTCCTCTCAAGACATATATCCGGCACATGGTTGAGTTGTAAAGACACACCATACTGGCATATAATCAGAGAAGAAACTGCTATTGCTCAGAGGTTGCTCTTTCTCAGCTCACTTAAAGGGATAGTTCACCCAAAAATGAACTCACCCTCAAATCATTGTTTTTCTATCTTTTCTGGGGGAGAATGTCTTTCTTTGGCCATGTTGTCCATGTTGTTTTGATCCCTCTGACTTTCATCACAGTTGAAACATTCTTCAAAATATCTATCTATCTATAGAATAATAGTAAGTTATAAAGTAAATGTGGGTAATATAGCTTAGTTAATTTGGTCTTGAAAGAATTTGATCTCTGACTCTCTATAAAGCCTACTGCATCATATTTGATACACACATTTCTGAGGCCACTAAATTATCAGCATGATCAAAACTTAATTGTACACAATTTACAATGTCATCTGATTTTTAACAAGTAAAAGGTCTTTTAGTAAAATTCTAAAAACAGGTCGTGGTTCACATGTCTTTTTGGTGTGAAATCTATACTGATTTTTGAGGTAAATGTATGGATAACTTTTATATTGTTAGTAATATTTCAAGATGAACCCTTACTGGACTGAAGCAACTGAGCTTTTCTTGATTATCCATATCTTTTTTTAAATTTATTTATTTATTTATTTTTTAGAAAAATCATGTTAAAATGTGAGTATCAAATATTATACATCAGGCTTTTGAGGAACGTTTATTTGTTCATCTCTCAATCATCATTATATTTCAGTGCAATATATGTTTTGCCTCCCACAATAAAAATATGCTACATAAAACTAATAATTTAAATATCATCTTACAAGACATATTACTGGGAGATATAGAGTGACAACTAATATTTATACACTCTAAATTCTGGGTTAAAAACAACCCAAGTTGGGTTGAAAATGGACAAACCCAGCAACTGGGTTGTTCTAACCCAGCGGTTGGGTTAAATGTTTGCTCAACCTGCTGGGTAGTTTTATTTAATTCAACTATTGTTTAAAAATTACTGTATTGCTGGCTTAAAATGAACCCAAAGTATGTTGAAAATTAACATTCATTAATAAGTTTAATGAATAATAATTAAACAATAAACATTTATTACATTTCTTATTAATAAATGTTCACCTTTTGATTATTACCGTTGCCTCTATTTGTCTGATTTTTAATATCCAACCTATTTTGGGTTCATTTTAAGCCAGCCATATAATAATTTTTAAACTATAGTTAGGTTAAATAAATCTGCCCAGGAGGTTGGGTCAAACATTTAACTTGGGTTGTTTTTAACCCAGCATGTTATGCACTTTATGTAAATAGTATGCTATACTTTTATAAAAAATTGATTTACATTAAAAGTTGTCAGAATTTCATCTTACTTTTTGGCATGTGAGCTCCATATTTTCCTATTTCATACTACATAAGCCATAAAAGCCTGATGTATCAAATATGATCCTCAACAAAAAAGACATATATATATATATAGTGTAAAGATTATATAATCCGTTCCATTTCGGATTCCATAATATGTTCCATTTCAATTTATGTTCCATATGTTCCAAAAACATTGCGACAAGAACGGAAGCATTGTCGTTTTATAGCACAGATGCAGTACATCCATACCTGCGTCCATTCTGCTGCGAGCAGTGGACGGAGTGGACGCGGGCTGGAGAAAGGCAGAGGAGGGGCGGGTGTAACGGGGGCGAGGGCTTCTTTGAAGTCTGGATTCCAATTAAACCCCTGACTGAGTTCTAAGCGCAGAAGAAAAATGACTGAGGTACATGACATGGCCAGGTCCCTTCGTCCAGCCAAGCCTTTCCATTTTAGCCCCTTTGTCTCCCTGCAGCTTCTAATATTTATGATCGCGCAGCCCCCTCGCTCCCCCCGCCACACCACACGCGCACACACTCCCACCCCTTAAGGAACAAAAAAAATATATACTGACAGGACTCTAAACCAGAACCCCAAAGGCTTTCTTTCGTTCGCCTTCCCCAAACCAGACAACACAGAGAATCCGAGAAACAGAATGAAAAACAGATGAATTATTAGTCAGGCAAATCTAGAGTAAAAGAAATGTTTGATAGTAAATATGCACATAAATATGTGAGGAATAGCCACGTCGCACGCCGTCCAATTAGAGAAGCCCTCGGCTCTCACCTGCATGGAAATCACATCCAGCTTTCTGCCTCGACATTTAGATATTTATGTTGTTAGATCTACTTCAAAAGCCTTTCTGCCACTGATGGAACTAATAAGTTTCTGATTAGAGAGAAAACAGCAGCCACTGGAGATGATTTCAAAGTCAGAACAGATTTGAAATTCACCATTTTCCTTTGTGTTTGCATTATTTGTTTGCGATCTTAACAGTTCAAACAAGGTAACTCGGTTCTTCCCGCTCACGCAGCATATCATACTACACAACCAGCACGGCATACAAATAAAACATCATTTTCTAATCCCAACATGTCGTTGGCTGCGTGACGTGATGAATACCTTGCGCAAATCCACGTGAGGGGGGGCCATATTTTACAGGAAACACATTTTCGACACAGCGTGGATGTGAAAGAGGGAAAGTTAAGGTTTTGGCCCCGATCGGCCTCCACGGTGCGGCGAGGAGCCGCACTTACAATTTACCTCAGAAAGGCGGCGAACACACCTTTACAACTTCTAGTATCTGGGCGAGTGCAGCTCACAGTTTTGTTTTCTCTTGAAATAGTGATGGTGAAAGCAGTGTAGGAGCACCT